>NC_143578.1:198411925-198753910 GCF_048544385.1 Mastigoproctus giganteus | reverse complement strand
AAGATTATAATGATTTATGCACCAACATCGAGCCATGATGATGAAGAGGTTGAAGAAATGTACACTGAAATTGAGAGTCTTCTAGATGAGCAGAAAACCCACTACACTATTATTATGGGGGACTTCAATGCTAAGGTTGGAAAAAGGCAAAACAGCGCAGAAAGAGGAACTATAGGAAATTTTGGAATTGGTGAAAGAAATAAAAGAGGTGAAAGGCTTGTGGAATTTGCAGAATCTCAAGGACTGTCAGTAATGAACACTTTTTTCAAGAAAAGGGTGAACAGAAAGTGGACATGGAAGAGTCCAAATGGATTAACAACTAATGAAATCGACTTCATCCTCACTAACAGAAGATATATTGTGAATGATGTTACCGTCCTGAATAAGGTAAATGTTGGAAGTGATCACAGAATGGTAAGATGTACACTTGATATAGATGTAGGAAAGGAAAGGAAAAAACTGACTCGAGTAAATAATACAAAGGTCTTTGAAATAACAGAGGAGGAGAAAAAGCAGTACGTACTGGAACTTAAGAACAGGTTTGAGCTTCTGCAGACTGCTCAGGACCAAGATATCGACGAGGAATATTACAACTTCCTGAAAGTGATAAAGCCCAAGAAACCTATAGGGAAACAGAAATCCAAAGAAGAAAAAATTAGTCAAGAAACACTTGTCATGATGAACCAAAGACAACAAATGAAGAGCAAGAAAAACACTGATAGGGAGAAAATTGAGTATACTGAGTTATGCAAAGCCATTAGAAAGAGACTCAGAGAGGACATAAGAAGATTTAACACAAGAAAAGTAGAACAAGCATTAAGGGAAAACAAAGGATTTAAATCAGCAGCCATGAGCAGTAATACAGAAAGACAAATGATACTGAAACTGAAGAATAGCGATGGTGTACTTATAAACAGCAGAGAAGGCATAATTCAAATAGCAGAAGACTACTATAGAGAATTATACAAGGAGCGAGGGAATGATACCAGCAGTAGGGAAGATGGATTGCAAAGTAGCAACACATACGACATACCCGATATTCTTCTTGATGAGGTAGAACATGCATTGAAGAAAATGAAGAATCGGAAAGCCCCGGGGGAAGATGAAGTTACTGTAGAGTTGTTAAAATTGGGAGGAAGAGACATAACACAAAAACTGGCAAGGCTCTTCACAAAGTGCATTAGAAAAGGTGTGATGCCTAAGCAGTGGAATAATGCAGTCATAGTTTTGCTGCATAAGAAAGGAGATAAATCAGAAATTGGTAATTATAGACCAATTAGCTTGTTATCCCATATCTACAAGTTGTTCACAAGGGTCATTACTAACAGATTAGAAAGAATACTTGATGAGAATCAAACGAAAGAGCAAGCTGGCTTTAGGACAGGATTCTCAACTATGGATCACCTTCACGTAATATCACAGCTAATGGAGAAAGCAAATGCATAAGGCAATGTTTCGGACACTGGAAAGACAAGGCATAGATACTCCATATATTATGATTTTGAAGAAAATATATGAGAGTGCTACCTCCTTTATTAGACTAAACAAAGACAGTAGCAAATTTAAAATCAAGAAAGGAGTTCGACAAGGAGACACAATATCTCCGAAGCTGTTTACTGCTGCCCTTGAGGAAGCTTTCAGAAGATTAGACTGGTCACAGAAAGGAGTCAATGTGAACGGAGAGTACCTAAACCATTTACGATTTGCAGATGACATTGTGGTCATAAGCCACGATCCCAAAGAATTAGAGGAAAATCTTAATCAGTTATGCACAGTTAGTAAGGATTTTGGACTAAAGATGAATATGGCTAAAACAAAAGTAATGATGAACAAGTATGCCACGGAAAGGGAAATAATGATTGAAGGAGCAGTAATTGAAAAGGTGGAGTCATATACTTATCTGGGACAAGTTATTAGCTGTAATAATGATAAATGGCTGGAAGTCAAGAGAAGAATAAATTTTGGATGGATAGCATTCAGGAAATATAGTCACATACTGAAGAGCAATATCCCAGTTTGTCTGAAACGTAAAATAATGAATCAATGTATACTCCCCACCATGACTTATGGAAGTGAAACTTGGGCACTCACCAAAAGAATGGAAGAGAAGCTAAGAACTACACAGCGAAGAATGGAACGAATTATATTGGGAATCAGACTGTTAGATAAGAAGAGAAACACATGGATTAGGCAGCAAACTCGAGTAAAGGACATTCTTATCAAAACTAAAGAACTAAAATGGTCTTGGGCAGGACACATAGCTCGAAGACATGATGACAGATGGACTAAGAAAATAACGGAATGGTACCCAAGAGGAGCTAGAAGAAAACCTGGAAGACAAAGGCGGAGATGGATAGATGAAATTCCTGAGTTTTTGAGTAGTAAATGGATGGCCAGTGCTCAAAACAGAAGGAACTGGAAAGTTGCTGGAGAGGCCTTCATCCTGCAGTGGATTGAAAATGGCTGATGATGATGATATATATATATATATATATATATATATATTATAATACCCACACACACTAAAAAAACTGGCAGAAATGGTAAAGAGCTACTAGAAATTTACCAGTTAACACCACAGTTCCAAAGTGCAGACTGCATACAACCACCACTCTAGGAAGCCAACTTCAGCCAATATGAGTCAGGAATATTAGTATTATGCACAGAACAGAGACAAAAATATTTCAGCCTTTGACATCTAGGGTCAGAGATAATTAAATTTGTACACTATGAATGTATGGCTATCAGTTAAAATTATCAAAAACTATTAAAAGAGACACAGTAAAATCTCGTTAATACAAACTCGTTTATATGAAGCACATACCATTCCCCTGCAAAAGGATATGCTTTTCTACGTAAATATATTAATTTATTACAAAATTCGGTTGATATGTATTAGAAAGTTCGAGTTCACCCTGTTAGAAATAAATATTATTTTGTATGTTTAATACAAATCTTGGTACAGTTGTTCAATTACTGGCCCTATTATTGCCTCTAGCCACCCAATTCCCGAAGGATGGCACTGACTTGTTAGAATTTACTTTTGTGTAAACAAAACTAGTTTATGGTAGCTACAACGTAAGATCACTCAGAAAAACATCTTTTTGAAGGATGGGCTGAATTAACAAAAGAATGAAAATAGTTTTTCTAAGTTGTTTACATACACTCCCTCGCACTGGACATATTTGGAACTTTGTGTCTTTAAATTAATTTAAAGTTTGTTTATATTAAATCTTATCTAGCAGTGTTACGGCAACAAAACGTAAACAGACAGAATTAAGCCTGGAAATTAAAATGAAAATTACACAAGAGGCTGACATGATGGATCAAAGTAAAACGAACATTGCAAAGGAATACAACATCCCTTTAGCTACAATACAGGCACCCCCTGAATAACACAGTACTTCTACAACACGGTTTTGCTCTAACACGATTGATAAATTGCGCCAATCCTCACACAACACGGTACTTATATAACAGTTTCGCTTTAACACGGTTAATGAATTTCAATAATCCTCGCATAGTGGTATTTTTGAATACCACTATGCGAGGTTTACTGAAATTGCCACTGAAGAGGAAACCCTGCTATAATGTTGGATGTAATTTTTCAACATTTTCACTTTTTTTTTTAATCTCCCTTGCTGACTCACTAGTCAAAAAAAAAATTGAGAAATCTCTGTATTTTATTTTGTTGGAAAGTTCCCATGTTAATTCCCAATTTCAATAGCAATTGTACAACAATGTTGTACAATTGTTGAAATTGTACTTGTTAAACTTGTGGAAAAATCACAAATTCAAAGTTTTATTACTACTGGAATCGCACACCATGCCATCCAAAATATTTAAATCATCCAAACATTGAAGTTGTGTTCCTTCCGCCACAACAGTTGTATTGGGTTAATACAACTTCTTTCATTCAGCCATTAGATAAAGGCATTATATCCACCTGTAAAACACATTACATCAGAAAATCGTTACAATGGATTTTGGTAAAAATTGATTCCGAATCTATTGAAGTAACGGAGACATGGAAACATTTCTCAATTGTGGACTGTATCAGAATCACAGATTTATCGATGAAAGAAGTAACACCGTCAACGTTAAATGCATGTGGAACAATGTATGGCCAGAGTCAGTTCATTCAGGAAATATGATTGAACTGGCAGAAAATGGAATCAGTGTGATAGTAGAACTTTTGCTATGTCGGTAGGAGGGGAAGGTTTTGATGATATGACTACTGAAGCCTCGTGGGTAGCACAGTTGACAAAATCGTCATCCTCCTCCTCCCCACACCGGGTGGAAAATACCTGGGTTTGAATCCCGTCAATGAAGGGAGGAATTTTTATGGGTCTTTTTCACAATGTGGCTTAGTTAGTTGGGCTCCGGCAGCATGGTTTTTTTCTCCCGGAAACTCGGGTTTTTCGTCCAGCAAAACAGAAAATCAACACCTCAGGACACGCGCAATTTACAGGCAATATACACAGAGTAACCTAAGCTGCTAAAAAAAGTTAAAAGATATGATTACTGAAGACATTCAAGAATTATTGGTAGAAAAAGAGGCTGGCATAGCAGATTTAGTGCAAATAGCATCGGAGAATGATAGCGCAGATGAAAATTCTAACCTTCTATATTTTACACTAAAAAAAACATAGGGGAAGGCATAATATTAGCTGAGCCATTAGAATCTTCTTTTTTGAATGCAGATTTTTGAATGAAAGTAGCCCAAAGTTCAAAAGGAAGCTTCAAAAATGCTTAGTTCTCTACGATGAAATTCACAAAGATTTATCATGCAAAAGCAAACAAACCCAGATTACTGATTTTTTACAGAGCAGAAGATACACGAAATCTAGAACAATATATTTTTGTTAACGAAATAATGCATTTTTGTAAGCTTTTGGAATGTAACTCTCCTTTTTTGTACTTTTTCTTAGTCCCTTATAACATGGTTTCGCACAACGCATTTTATAGGAACCTAACAACCGCGTTATACGAGGGTTACCTGTACTAAAAAAAACTGTGTGACACTGGAGCAGCGATGAAAATAGAAAACAAATTCAGAGTGTGAAACACGAGGAGCTTGCATCTAATTTGCACATATCTAGTCTGATTTTGCAAGAAGAGGCAAATTATCTAGCTCAGCAATGGAATTAGTGACTTCAAATGTAGCAGTGGCTGGCCCCAAAAACTTAAAGGCAGGAATAACTTTGTTTCGCAAAATGCTTGTGGTGAGTGTGAATAAGTTGATAAAGAAAAAGCTACACACACTGGTAGTGTTCTGTGTGGTTCATTCTTTAAAAATATAAGAAAAGGATATTTTTAATCTCGACGAGACAGGTTTATTTTATAATTTGCTGCCAAACAAAACATTTGCTGTTCGAGGAGAATCTTGTCATGGTGGAAAATTCAGTAAACAAAGACACTGTTCTGTTCAGATAGCAGTACAAAACTATGCTCACTTGTGATTTGTAAGTCTTCCAAGCCAAGATGTTTTACAGAAGTTAATCAACTTCCCTGTGATTATGAGGCCAATAGCAGTCAAATTTTTCAGTCTTGAAAACTTTTGACATCAAAAGTGGGCAGAAGAATGGCTTGAGAAAAAGGAACATTTTGATGATTCTAGATCATTGTACAGTATTCTGTTGAGACACAAGTTGACAAATATACAGCTGTTATCTTAATAATAATTTTCAGTTTTATGCAGCCACTGGGGGTCAAGGCATTATATATAATGCCTCAAGAGAGCATATAGAGCCTGTCTGAAAAGGTACTTGATCTGCAACATAGAAGGAGGGAACAATTTGTAGCCAATTGGAATGTCTTGGATGCTATCTGTAATCTTGTTATTTCTCAGGACAGTATTTCATTAAGTGTAATATCAACTGCTTCAGAAAGAGTGACTTTGGAGAGAATATCATAGAAAAACATGGTCCGGCAGATGTGATAGCAGCATTAAGGAAGGAAGGAAGGAACTTGAAGGAGCATATGGATTTTGAAGTTGCTACCATAGCCAACAGTACAAGAGCTGCTGAGCACCAAGCAAAACGATGATGATTTTGTTACCAGTGACAGCAAAAGTGAAGGACACTCACTGCCAACTAAAAAAGATGTCTAAATGCATTGAGCATAATTGAGAATGTGTAAGCCTGCAGTAATATTGATAAGGAAACAACCAATGCATTTGATAATGTCTGTGCTATAGTTAAAAATGCAAATAGAACTAAAACTGAGCAAACAATGTTGGATTCTTTTTTAAAATTACATCAAATTAAAATGTTAAATGGTTTTTATGTCTCCTTTAATATTAAGATGGAAATTTTTTTTTACGGTGATACTAAAATATTGTATATATCAAAATACAGCCATTCCCCGATTGACGTAAGGGTTGTGTTCGGCAGAACTCTATGTAAGTCGGAATTTACCCCATGCTTGTGCAGTACTCGCAACTGTGCTCGCTGAATTTATTGAATCAAAAAAAGAAATATTTGATGAACGTGTGAATAGAATTATTTATTGTATTTCTTCAATGTTTTGTCTCATCTGCAGGAAAAATTACAAAAGAGTGCAATTTAAAAAATTTAAAAATTATATTATTAAAAAAAAAGAGCGGAGACAGGCATAACGTCAGTAAGTTTTACCTCTCGAGCACTGTTGTCAGAATCAATGCCTTCAGCTGATAAGTACACCCGCTGCAGATGTTGCGGGCTGTGGAAATTTAGAAGGGGTTGGCCCCTCTACCTTACGAAAGAACATATTAATGGATGACTGGATGGTGGTTTTTTTCTTTTCATCGTACATTTCTTTGTAGCAAGCAAGCATATCATTCACCCTCTGTTAACTTTTAAGAATCATTCGCTGTCAGGATGCATCTTCTCAAACCTCGTCATTGCCGATGCAATTTCACAAAATGCCACTGCCATCTCTCTCGTGATGAAACGTCTCAGCCCTCGTTTGGTTCAGCTTAAGCTAAGTCAGCATTTTGTTATTTCACTATCGCTGCCTGCAAGTCATCAAGTTCTATGTTAGATAATTCCTTCTCTTCTTCCTCGACATCTTTTGCAACAACCTTCAACTGAAGTAGATCTGCAATCTTTACAATCTTACCTGTAACCTCTTCATATGACCGGGGTTCTAACCAGTGACCACCAAATACGGAGGATGCAGAAAGGTCAGGGAATGACCACCGCATATCCCCGGAGCACTATGGTCTTAGTTGCTAATGCTCCTAAAAACCAAATAACAACATCTTCAGATGATTTGTCTTTTTCAAACCCTTCAAAGCCTTTAAGTGTCGTGGGCATATTTTCTTCTATGCACCATTTCAACAACTTTTAGTAATTTCTGCCCAGGGCTTATTAATGTTTAAGATGCCGTGGTAAATATTGTAAGATTTCCAAAAGTCTCTTAACGTAAACTTTTTCTCACTGTCTACTGCAGACAATGCCTGAGCAAATGTTGTACATAAAAAGTATGCTTTTAAATTCGAAATAACACTGTGATCCATAGGTTGGATCAGTGAAGTCGCATTTGGAGGTAGAAACATAACTCCATGTTCGAACTGAAATCACCAGTGACCACCAAATACGGAGGATGCAGAAAGGTCAGGGAATGACCACCGCATATCCCCGGAGCACTATGGTCCGGAGCACTATGGTAGGATGTCCAGGAGCATTATCTAATAGAAGCAAAATCTTGAAAGGAATGCTGTTGTCTTTACAAGGTTTTTTAATCTCGGGAATGAAGCAGTATTTAAAGCAATCCTCGAAGAGAGATATTATTATCCATGCTCTCTGGTTCGATCGGAAATGTATGCATAGAGTGGCTTTATTAATACCGTTAAATGCACATGGATTTCCAGAATAGTACACATTCTGTACTACACAGTGGTATTAATCTGTACTCTTTCGCTGCATTAGCCCAAAGCAAGAGTGTGTCTTTTCCTCTTTGGCAATGTATGTTCGATCCGGCATTTTTTTCCAACACAGAGCAGTCTCGTCAACGTTAAAAATTTGCTGCATTGAATAGCCGCCTTTATCAATAATTTTTTCCAACACATCACAAAATTTCTCTGCAGCTGCAGAATCAGCACTGGCGACTTCGCCGCATACTTTAATGTTTTGGATGTTTGAACCTATTAAACCACCCATTGCTTGCCACGAACTTGGCTTGGTTTTCACTGTACTTTTCCTTAATATCTTCATAAATACTTCTTGCTTTTGCTTGAATGACCATTGGACTCAGGGGCACTTGCTTCTGAATCTGATTTTCCATCCATATTATTAATAGCTTTTCCATCTGTGATATAGCACCCGAATGCTGTTTTGTGATCACTGTTGATCTTAAGTGCATCGACCCTTTGACATGTTCTTTTATATGCACAGTGTCCTTTTAAATATTATTCAGTGTTGAAGCACTGAAACCTAATTCCTGTGTAACAGATGTCAAACTTTGTCCTGCTTCGGGGCTCACATCTGGTGAGTATGGCACACCTAGGGTCCTGATCTGGATATCATCATTTCTCTCTCTCTCTCAGGGTAACTTGGAAATTTTTTTTTTTTTTTTTGGCTGGTGCAGCATAAGCCTCAGGCTTCCTTGCACTATATGGCTAATAATAATAATAAATTTTCATCTTCATTTCTAAATCAATTTTGTTTCGTTTCCTGGCACTGCCAGCACTTGCACTTTCTGTTGGTCCCCTTCCCTTCATTATTGTAATATGTAAATAAGAATGAAGAGAAGTGGCTGAAAATTTGTTTTTCATATGATTGAAGATTTCAGTGAAGGGGAACACATTTCACTATATTACCGTAATGTAAAAACCCACAGAATTCCAGTTATCAGTATTACCACAAATAAAATAAGATCAAGTTTACTACCGTTTATAATAGATTGCACTAACAGAAAAGCCTAATAAACAGGAAAGTGCAAATTGTTTTCTTTGATTTTTTGGTCATGACCTCCAGAAACGTACTTTAGAAAAATATCACAAAGGCGTTCAAAAACTGATTCTTATAACGGAACATATGATAATGATGAAAGTGAAGCTCAATTTCCGTTACAAAAATTACCTTTTTTATAATGGAAAACTTCTCCCATCATTTAGAGAGATAAATAACTTAGTAATATAGTGAAATCTTCAACTTCCAAGGACTTGGAACGAATTACAAAGTAGACATTCTTGTTAAATTGCTGCTGCTGCTAACCCACACTAGCCGTGATGATTGCGGGTGTGCACAGTTATGATCCAGACAAAGTTCCATCTTCGCAATGGAAGACTCAGTTTACCCTAAGGCCTAAAAAGGCAAGATGATCTCAATCAAACACGAAGACCATGCTTATTGTATTTTTTTTTGATTCACAAAGCACTGCTTATTATCATTTTGTTCTGCATGGTCAGCATAAGAGAAATACTGCAAAACAGTTCTATGGCAAGGACAAAATGCTATTCAGTGAAAGTGGCAAGTGTACTTCAGGAAATTGGTGCTTACATCATGACAATTCTTGCACTCAAGCACATTTTATTGAAGAACTTCTTGCAAAGCACTCCATCACTGTGGTCCCCCACCTCCCAACACCAGATTTATCTCCCTGTGATTTTTTTTTTTTTCTCTTTGTTTCTCAAGCTTAAAAGTCCCGTCTTAAAGGTCACCGATTTGCAAATTCTGAAGAAATTATAAAAACACGATACGGAACTATTTAGCAATTCCAAAAGAATCAAATTACGAATGCTTACAGAAGTTATAGAGTTGTATTTGGTAGAAACAATATCAAGGAGACTCATTCGTAGGAAATCCATTTGAACAGACGATAAGCACCTTCATTTCTCAAATATTAGTTGCATCAGCAAACTTTTTGATCATGCCCTGTATTTGTAAAGTCTAAATTAAAAACGTTCAGAGCAGTAAAACAGCAGACACTTATTAAAAAACCCTGATTCACATGAGTGTCCAAAGAAGTGCAGTGTGGAATAAAGAACTTCATCCCCATAAGAATAAATTCAATTATACGAATTTTTTTTTTTTTTTTTTTTTTAATGTATACCCCAAACACGAGAGGTATTGGAACCTATAGTACTTAGTACCATGCTTGGGTTGGAGGTTGAGAAGACGAAAGAAGATATTTGTTGATATAAGACTTGAACTTCTGTAGACTGTAATTTTCAGGAAATATGTATGAAGGAAGGTTGTTCCAGAAAACGGCAGATGAATGAATAAACGAGGAAGATGAAAAGTTGGCTCTGTGAGTTTGAAGTTGGACAGTAAATGGATGTTGGCTGGTGGTGGCACGTGTTCGGACTGTTTTGAAAGAGAGAGCGGGAATTATAGAAGCCAATTCAGAACAACAGTGCCCATGGAAGTATCTGTAGAAGAGGCATGCAGCTGAAACAGTACATCTATGAGACAGCGAGTGGAGAGACTCTGTTAGAGATGAATCATTAATTAACCTAACTGCCCTCTTCTGAATGGAATCAAGAAGCCTGAGAGAGAGAGGTTTTGGGGGCACCACCCCAGATGTGCAAACAATATTCCATGGCAGGACGGATCTGCAATTTATACAGAGTGAGCAGCCGTTTCGAAGAAAAGTAAAGGCAAGAGCGAAAGAGAAAAGCAAGCTTTTTAGATGCAGACGAAGCAATATTTGTAATGTGCTTGTGCCAAGAGAGAGAGATTAGAAGTCAGGGTAATCGCCAAAAGAGATATATCATTTTACTTAGAAATCGGAGTGTCACTAAAGATAAGCATAGGAGCAGAAGAATCCTTTTTGCGAGATATAAGACAACACTGAGTTTTAGAAGGGTTGAAATCAACTAAGTTATCTTTGCCCCACTGGAGAATTACCTGAAGATCGGCATTTGAGGAATTGGTAGCAGATTTTCAAGAAGTTGAAGCTGATTGAGAAGGACAAGGTTTCTCAGAATGGAAACAGGAATGCAATGTGCTATCATCGGCAAAACTATGGATAGGATTTCTAGTCGATGGAAGAAGGTCATTAATATACAAGAGGAAAAGAGTGGAGGAAAGAACTGTACCTTGTGGGACACCGGCATTAGTGAAGAAATTAGAAGACAGAGAACCATTTACCATCACCCTCAGTGAGTGATCAGAGATAAAAGTGGATAACCAATTACTAAAACAGTTGGCAAACCATAAGATGGAAGCTTGTTTAGAAGACCTTTAGGCCAAACGCGATCAAAAGACTGAGATGTCAAGAGCAATTACTTGTGTTTCACAGAACATTTCCATTGAATTAGTCCATAAATGGGTAACACAAGCCAGTGGATTGACATTGATGGAATCCATACTGGCGATCGTTGATCAGACGGACGGTTTCTAGGTAGTTTAAGAGTTGACGGTTAATTGATTTCTCCATTACTTTAGAAAGAATAGAAGTAATTACAATGGGACGATAATTGGATGGGAGGGATTTGTCACCCTTTTTAGGAACTCGCTGGATATGAGCAAATTTCCAACCAGAACAAAAAACACCTTTCGAATAAGAAAGTGAAAAAAGGCGGCAAAGAATAGGAGTAAGTTCAGGAGCACAGGTTTTGAGAACAAGTGGATAAATACCATCAGAACCTGGAGCTTTCTTAGCACCAAGATTGGTCAAAATCCTTCTGACATCCTTTTGGCAGCAGACCACCGGAGGCATTGAATGGAGGGTGTTGGGAATGGTGGGAGGTGTTTTACCATGATAATTAATACAAGAGTAGGAAGAAAAATGGGATGCTAGCAGGTCAGCTTTATCCTCGGGTAAAGTGACAACATCTCTGCTTCCATATCTGTTTTGGACAGAGGTGGGAGCAGAGATGGGCAAAGATTGCGGCCAATAGCTTTGGCAAGAGACTAGAATGGTCAGCTACCATTAGGGCAAGAAGCAAGTTTTCTACTCTTAGCCTGTTCAAACTCTAGTTTGGACTGATTAATAACTGCTTTACAATTGTTGCGAGCTTTGGTGTACGTAGAAAATGAAACTGGAGAATTAGAAACAAGCCAATTACGATATGCAACATTCTTCTCTTGAATAGCCTTAGCACATTTATTGGAAAACCAAGGTTTAGATAAAGGACGAGATTTTAAAGGGGAGTGTGGAATAAATGATTCCATTCCTGCAAGAATAATTTCACTGACAAGATCTGAGTAAACGTTGACATCAGAAGTTTTGAAACAGTAATCCGACCAAGGAAACGAAGTCTCGCAGGTCATCCCATTTTGCATTCTTGTAATGCCAAACAACATGAGGTTGGGAATAACCATGAGATAAAGGTCCCATTGGAGAAGAGACAATCACAAAGGTGATCTGAAGTGCCTAAAGGACCTCCCACATCGACCGTTTACCGAAACAACCGAAAGGTTGTTTGTGAGAAAAAGATCAAGCATATTGGCTGTATGGTTAGGATTGTCCGGTTTTTTTTTTTTTTTTTTAGGAGCATTAGCAACTAAGGCCATATTGCTCCAGGATATGCGGTGGTCATTCCCTGACCTTTCCGCATCCTCCGTATTTGGTGGTCACGCTTCTAATGAAGAAGCGTGTGCTACACACTGCTGCTCCTTCCCACATGGCTACAGAAGTGCCTCATTGTCCGGTATTCTTGTAGGTAAATGGACAGTCTATGTAAGGTCATTAGTAATTGCAAAAGCCTCAGCATCTCGGCCAGATGGGTCGGTGTGACTAGAAAACGGAAGCCAGCTGGAGTTGTGAACATTAAAATCACCAAGGAAAATTACCTCACTGTTAGGAAAGTTGGACTGCAGAAAGTCAAGTTGCAAAGAGAGGAAGTCAAAGATTTCCAAGTGATTAGTGGAATTGGGAGAATGGTAGAGAGACAACAGATGAATTTGACACGAGGTAGAAAGATTTTAAGCCACAGATGATCAAAGAGAGGAGATTCCAAATTGCCAAGTCTCTGACAGAAAATATGAGAAAGGACATGTGCACAAGTACCACCTTTGAGGTGAAAGGAATCATACAGCGAATAATTTGGGCATCTGAGATGAGCAGTAGTTGAATCAACCGATAACTGAGATTCTGTCAGAAAAAGTACATGAGGTTTGGCAGACTGCAAGTGGAAGTGGACATCGTTAAGATTAGAACAGAGACCACGTATATTTATGAAAATAATTAGGAAGTGCTTGGGAGGTTTAGATCTTTTCGCAGATAAGCTTGCTCTATTAGTTTGACAATTCATGGTGTATTCAATAGTAAGAAAAAATGGGTGGGACATGCTGTATGAAGTAATGAAATTTTTGGATATGGCCTATACATGGTAAGAATATACCCAGATCTTTGACATAATGTGGCCTCGACAATGCTCCCCGCATACACACTACTCAGACTCCCTCCAGTCACTATCTGGCAGAGTAGAGGTAGCAAGATTATACACTAGCTGATCCGGAAGCCTCCTAGAGAGTTACCAATAGGTTCGGTCCGGTGTACTAACTAGCGGCCGGCCTGCGAACACGCGTTTTAGAGCTGTACCGCTGAAATGTAAGGAATATTGGATCTCGCCACGATATTCATCATAACCTCAAAAGTCATCAATCATACTGCATGATGGGAGAGATAGGAAAGGGTTGACCGGAACTTAGCTCTAGAGACTAAACATGGATTCCACCACTTCAAGCCTCCGATAAGCAAAGTATTTTTTTTTTTTTTTTTTTTTTTTATTAGGAGCATTAGCAACTAAGGCCATATTGCTCCGGGAATATGCGGTGGTCATTCCCTGACCTTACCGCATCCAGTCTAATCAAGAAGTGTGTGCTATGCACTGCTGCTCCTGCCCACCTGGCTAGGGAGGCGCCAAGCAAAGTGGTGGTATTTCACCGGTTGATGAGAGTCATCTACCACCTAGAATGCAGCAAGTATTTTTAAATAACAAACAAAAAAAGAGGGGGGGGATACAAATCATCGAATTTGATAAATCATTTGAAATGATGCGATAGAGGAAATTGGTAGAAACAATATCAAGCAGACTACTTCAAAGGAAATACTTCCAAATAGGTGAGAGAGAGAACTAATATGAGAAAAGACCACCAAGTTGTGTATGAGTTTATTATAGAGTAGTGATCAAAAAAGATTCAGAAATTAATTTAAAAATTTAATTATAACATCATTTCATTGAGCTTCCAATAGTTAATTTTCAACACAGCGTGATCTAGTTCAACATACTTGGCACATCTCTCCAACCATTTTATAAATACTTATATGGGATGTCCTCAACTGAGCTCACGATGTAGGCAACATTTTCACTCACCTCTAATCACAGTGGCAGAGAACAGATAGCAATATTCTTCATTATTACACAGATTAGAGCTACAGCCTCAGGTATAAGAAATTAGATTTGCTACAATTGTGTCAATGTCATTGTCGAAGCACCTCACCACAGGTTGCCACTTCTCACTTTAAATAAAAAGCACTGTTCAAATCGGTGGTATATTGTTCCCATCCTGTAATATAATTTTTTTGGTATACCATTAATGGTGAAGCAGGCATAAGTGCCTGTTGGCCAAGTGATGAGACCTTCCTAGATGTGAGTAATTAAGATTGCATGTTCAATCGTTATCAATCAGTTTGATTTGTGAAGTTACTCAGCTGTCTGTATCGCAACCTGGCCCTGTAGTCAGGGCAAGGCTGACTGATTGATAAATTAGAGAAGCAACCTTAGGGAACCACTTGTGAAACTGCTTAACTTTTAATGTTCATATCTTGCTATATTTGTATCATGGTTCTTGCACAGTGGCCATCATAAGCTAACATGTGATCTAAAGTGTATGTGACATAAGAGATTGGAGAATTACATAGAAATGCGTATAAAAAAATATGATAATCCTCATTAAAGTTACCACTCATGGGACTCATAATAATTGGTCACTATATGCAGGCTTTTAATTTCATGCAGAAAATGATTTTTACCAGGAAAGGGATCAACTCTGCAAACTAAAGAAACCGAAGATTTTTAATGTAATGAGTAAGCTCAATGCTCGTGGAATACTCCTCTTACACAGAATGCATACACATTTGGGGGTAATAAATTCAACTTGAGGAAGGATGGTTGCAGGACAGTGTGGGAAATTGCCCTCAGCTAACAGGTAATTGATTGTTGGGGCTAATTTCTATTTGGTGTTGTAGAGATGAAAAATTTGAATAAATTCATGGAAGAAATAGAAAAGCTGTTAGAAGGGATGGACAGGTGATACTGGAAGTGTCTCCCCCCCCACCTTCTGACTGATGCTCTATAAGCTTGCTTTCTTGTCTCTACTAATGCTAAATATTGGAATCATTGCTGCTTGATTATCATGTTACCGTGTGACATCTACTTGATGAATGTAACTTGGATAGCGAGTTCCTCAAAATTAGATGAAAGCAGTTCATTAACCAACTCTGCAGTGAATCATCCATCTCCAGAACATCAAGAGTGATTCCTCCTAGTTGGTCTTCAAATGTCAAGAAGACAAAAAATTTCTGGACACAGTTTTCTCCACTGGCTAGAGCAGTGATGAGGTGTTAAGGACATGAACAAACTTCCGAACATGTTCAACAACCTTGATTTTGGTTGTGGAGCATATTCAGAGGCACTTTCCTGGAATAGCAATTGTTTAAATGGAAGGTTGATACTCTGATAATAATTCCAAATTGGCAGAAAGTAGCTTGTGAATCAATACTCTAAAAGGGACCAACAGTTATCTAAACTCTTTAATTGAAATTCAAGGTGATAGGAAGCCTCCCTTTAATATAATCCTTTTGTGCTTCTGGTTTTCAGCATGATAAATAAGAATTTCATCCTAAAATCACTTGCAACATTAGAAACAACCAAAAGCCATAGTCTGTCCTTTCCTGGCTAAAAACCGGGGAATAATTCCAAAATTGCCTACTATAATTGGCATTGGATATTTTCTTGTAATAAGTCTCCTTCTTCAATGATGTCCATAAGTCTTGTGGAGAAATCTTCATCTACCTAGATCAGCAATTTGTCATGAATCCTGATATTATGAAAGGCCTACCCAGCTATTAAATTCATAAAATATTCCTTACTTGAATTGAAAGTCATCCTTGGATCCCTCAATGCTACTGGTCTCAAATATACTCAAATCCCTTAGTCTGAAGGTGGCAAGGTTTAAACATGCATGGCATTTCATTTGGTCTTGAATCCAAAATATCAGTTTTTTTTTATTTTTTTTTTATTTTTATTTCAGCCACAAATGCTGCACATTTTCTTGTATTATTGATTGCAGTGAAGCTACTTTTTTAAATTTCAGTACCAATTCTGGTTTTTGCTTTAAGAACTGTCTGCAGAGGTGTGTGTGTATGCATGTGTGTTCAAGGTCCAATTGTCTTCTGAAATTAAATTCGGACAGTCCACTCTCACCAAGTGTTATAAGTTTTGTCTTCAACTCTAATATAGTGACCTTTTCTTTTATCCAACATTTTTTAGGATGAAATACTAAACGAAAAATAAACAAACATTTAGTATGTGGGCCTGTCAATAACCAGATTGGCTAAATAGTATAAGGTATTAGATACTTACCAATGCATTACATATTTACATGTCAAGTTCCCACAAGAACCAATTTTCTGACTATCAACATTATACTTTAATCACACATTATAGTTTAAACTGAAAATGAACTTGCTGTATAGTATTTCAAAAGCAGTTAATGTCACTGGTTTTATTCACTCTAATATGATTTCATTCGTAGCAGTATCATATCATATCATACAGATAAAAGAGAATGCAATTATTCCATACAGTTTTTTTTCACTTGATAATGCACAACAAAAATGATCAAGAAATTAAAAAATTATAAAAAGTAAGTAAGTCACAGTGTCATTCATATAACATAGATGGCAATTTGCTAGTTACATAAATGCAGACTGATGCAAGTTGAGCACTGCCTGTAATGTGACAAGGCATGGCGTAAAAAACGTTGTATTGTTCTCTAGGGTGGAGGGGGTGACCCAATTTTAAAGCAGTATGTATTTTATTTCTATATTCTAAAATCTTGTCTTTGTTTCGATTAATACTATTATTACTGTTATTTAAATTAGTGTTTATTCAGTTATTTCCCTATTTATATTATGTAATATAAATCAAGTCTGAAGACCTCATTTTAGGAAGGATGTAGATCTGCTGGAATGAGTGCAGAGAAAAGCAACAAGATTGATGAGGGGAACAGAAGGGTGCTCTTACCAAGAAAGGCCTTCAGTTCTGCAAATTGCTGCATCTGGAGACTAGGCACCTGTGAGGAGATCTGATTAAAGTGTTTACGGCTTTGAAAATGCTGATGCCATTCTTCCTCTTGCTCAGACTACAGAGGAGGAGGAGACAAATTCAAATTAAGGATGTTTGTAGGATACATTTGTGGAAGTTTGCCTTCAGCCATTGGTTGACTGTTGGAACAGACTTCCATCTGTTGTTGTGGAGGTGCATATATAAATGAATTCAAGGAAGAACTAGATAAATTATTGGAGGGGTAGATGGACAGATGATGTGGGAGGGATTTTTTTTTTTTTTTTTGTTTTGTTTTGGCTGTTGCTTTATAAGCTTGCCTTACTGCATCATGTGTCACTACCATTACTACTATTAATAAGAATAAAAATGCTATTTTCGTTCTTGCATGCCTGACAATTGTAATGACCGAGAAGCTCATGAACTCTGCTTTGTATGAATAATTAAGATTTTGTTGTTGTTGGTATTAAGATTATTTCGTAGTGTTAAAGTTGAAAACAGTTTTGCTTATTCTGATAACATTGCTTTTCACTTGCTATGATGATTTTCCAAGAACTCCAGTAAATCACATTTCTCTTTAACCCATAACTAGCCATGCAAGTGCTTTTTGTGAACTCAGTTAAATGAGGTAAAAAAATAAATTTATATATCCCCATTAAAACATTACAACCTTAAAAATCAGCAAGAAAGAATTCAAAATTGTCCACTACTTTTATTTTTAATCTATTATTAACACACAACTGCTGCAAAAATTTTGAAACCTATGAAATTTATTTTCAAAATTTAATTTAAAATATGTTATTTAGTTATATTTTGAGAATAACACACCCTCTGAAGTGCCTCACATATTTTTCATCACATCCTTATCCAAGTATTATCGTCCTTATTTTTTTTTGACTGACAGTGAGCAAAATAGCAATCAAAGCCTGTGTGCTTCAACAACTATGCTCTTCACCATACACAAAGTCAGACTGTAACGAGTAGAGGTGCTGCCATATAACATGTAAAGAGTGCACAATTCATTAATTGTATGCTAGAGATGCCACTAATTTTATGTTTTTCAGCATATGCATTTAATTAAAAAGAATAGGCTTAATATGATCCTGAATTTTTCCTGTTTACATGATAAATAAAAGATTTCTGGAATTTTCATTGGATAAATCAAATAAAATGCTTTTCTTGAAATGTATTTGGGAGTTTCAGATGTGTGGACTGCACAGATGAAGAACAAGAAATCTCTAAACTTGTGGCAGTATTGTGAAGATCCAAAGTGCCCAACTCTGGATTAAAATTAAGCTGTGTAATTTTTTTATTGTTGATATTTTATAATTTATGATAATTAAATATTTTAAGTAAAATTACAAGCACAACGAATCTAATAATAGTAACAGTACTTTAAAATACCAGGGTAAAGTGTTTTTTCAATAAGCAGTCAAATAACTACAGTGTGATAGTTACCAAACTTCAGGGCAATACACTGAATGATTATGAAAACAATATTGTTTTCTTCAATTTGTAGTTTGAGATTTGGATTTAAGCTGATTTCATTTATTTTAAATAAATAAATCGATGCTATTTATTTTCTTGTGTTATTTTTGTTGGCTTCAAAAGTGGGCGAGACATGGTCCTGTGGTTAGTGTGTAAGTCCACAAAGAGGTTGCAGTTTAGCTTCTTCACTACCAAAAAAAAAAATAAAATAAAAGAATACAGTCCACTGTGAACTGTTAAAATTTGGATGACTTTAATTTATCATGTACAAGGGGCAGTCAATAAGTACTTATCACCTAATTTGAGTTAGGGATTTGATATCACGTGCATGCATACATGGACACAAACTACCTAGTCTCGTAAGTTAATGAATATTTATTTTTTTTTGATCCCTTGGTTACTGAACTAGAATTATGAATATGGCAAGAGGTGATGTTCAATCCATTATAAAATTTCTTCATTTGCAAGGCAAATAAGCAAAATAAATCCATGAGGAGATGAAAGCGTATATTGGAGAAGAATGCTCATCATATGAGACTGTTCATGTTAGGCACTTCGCTAAAATGAGCCTTCACAACTGAAGGTTATGCACTAATAACTTTCAATTTAGAATTTGTTCACCCCGTGGTTAATAAGTTAACCAATATATATAAAATAAAGTAATTAATAAATATTAACATAAAATACCGTATATACAATTTTACATATTCATTCAATCGACTGAATGAATTATGCACAATATATATAAAATTAAATTAAATAATACATTATAAAACCAAAAACATCTAAAACAAAAATTTTAAACTGATGAAGTGCATCAGTTTAATTCATTTCATGAACAGCAAAGAAGAGATAAGGCAATTTAGCCTGAAGGCAATGAAGTGCATTGCACTGTCCAAGCTGTTCAGTTAGTGCTCCAAACCTCGTGGAGGTATGCCATTCATAGAGAGAATTCTAGCTCTTCTTTTAAAAACATTATATATAAAATCTGAAAATAGCTGATATAAAATTTTGTCCAAAAAGAACCCTGGAAGAGAATTCTCATAAAGCACAAAGGTGCTTCTTTCTAACTCGGATCTAATGTCCTCATAATTTGGACAATACAGGGTAGCATGATGAAGACCAGTCTCCACTGCTCCTCACCTGCACAAATCAGAGGGGGGAACCAAACCAAACCGGTTCAGCCTGGACCTTAAGCCATGTCCTGTGAAGAGAAAGCACACAGTCATACTAAATTGTAGCCAAGGCCGCAATTTAAAATTTACTGTTGAGATAAAGGGCAGAAACACGAATATCACCCTGCCTTTCTCAGAACAATTCTACCTGTTTTGCCAAATGTTCATCATGTATTCTCCGCCTTTCAGCAGCCATTTGATGAGTACTGAATGCCCACTGCTCCTCACCTGCACAAATCAGAGGGGGGAACCAAACCAAATCGGTTCAGCCTGGACCTTAAGCCATGTCCTGTGAAGAGAAAGCACGCAGTCATACTAAATTGTAGCCAAGGCCGCAATTTAAAATTTACTGTTGAGATAGAGAGCAGAAACACGAATATCACCCTGCCTTTCTCAGAACAATTCTACCTGTTTTGCCAAATGTTCATCATGTATTCTCCGCCTTTCAGCAGCCATTTGATGAGTACTGAATGCCCCCCCCCCCCCCCGCCAGGCATGACCAGAAGCCCAAAATCTCAGTTGAAATGCCTCTACACAGACAATATCTTAATCCTGCTGTTATTATCAACAAGTCAGCCAGCAATTTGCCTGAAAAAGAGACTGTGAAAAAAGAATTTTCACGGCATGATTTAAAGTATTTCTTAGTCTCATCACATGAGACTGAAAAACAGTTTAGGTGCAAGTTGTAAGTGAAACAGTGTGCATGATGTCCCGCGAGAAAGAAGACTCATCTCAGCCACAAACCTGCCATTGTGGCTAAAGTGGAACAGCTAAATTTTATAGCCAATAAAGTGAACATTAGTCATGTGTCTGTTTGCAACATAATTAATGAGTTAATAATTAATTAATAATTAATCATGCAACATAATTAATTTAAACGAGTTCCTTCATAAATCCAAGGTCAAAACCTGATAGGTTTTGAAATTGTTGACACCTCAAAAGCCCACAAGAAACAATGTCCCACAATTGTTGGAGTTTTGTGGAGAGAATGATGATTTTTTTTGACTGAAATGGTGATGGATGAATGCTGGGCACATCGCTATGACCTGGAAACAAAACATATCCAAAGGTGTCCATTCCCAGCTAGCAATGCTCCTGCTCACATCGCAGTACCCATCTTATTCTTCTGAACTTTCTCCTTCAGACTTCTCCCTCTTTCCTGAAATGAATAAACCATTATGGGTCTGAAGATTTCTGCCTAATGAAGAGGTAACTAATGAGGTGGAAGCCTGATATTCTGCTCAAAGTAGGTTATACTGAAGAGGTCTAGAAAAGCATATCCACAGATAGGGAAAATGCAAAGTTCTAGAAGGCAGCTAGATAGAGGAGGATAAAATTTCTAACCAACTTTCAAATCTCTAACTCAAATATTTATAGATGAGGGTAGATACTTATTGACCACCCCTTGTATACACAGTCAACAATGAATATGTCAATTACTCTGGACCTTGCTACAGTGAAAATAAATGGATATTTTATTTCATTATTACACTAACATTGTAGACAATTGTATAATATATTTTCCTGTAGTATAATGAAATGTTTGCAATGGTGTTGTTGAACCTCAATACAATATTACTATACAATTCTAGTTTGTTTGTTTGTTTTTTTTAAATTAACACTTTAGTTAAATTAAATAAACAAGCAATCTAGACTTGTGTAGTTATATTTCATTACATACTACAGTTTCAGGCTAAATAGTTTTCATTTTTTTACCTATTGTATTTAGAGAGACATATCCATCATTATAAATTGAATATGGAAAATCCAATTCACTATCCATGACACTAAGAAATAAAAAAAATAGACTGACAAAAGTAGTCAAGTTAAAACAGGTGGTCACTTTGGCAAGCTTTATTGTATGTTTTAAGGAGTATACAAACACTACACAATAAAAGGTCAATTTAATAGACTATATGAGAGTAAAACCTGTCCAATAAGAATCAGTACTACTCTTTAGTGACTGTTGGTTGTGCTTTACAATTTAATAACTCTGAAAAGCACTCAGATGGCTTTCATCAACTCCTAACCTCTTCTTTAAATATTTAGACTGACTTACCAGAAATTGCTGCTTCTCTACAATGCTAATTAAACATCTACCCAAAGCCAGCCAACATATACTTTGGAGTATACACATACTCCAAAACATTTTTTATTTCAACTGCATGTATTAATTGATACTGTTTCAATCTGTCATTTCTTTCTATACCTCTTACTCAATAATTGTAAATGTCCACCAAACATTGAACCACCTTCACAGAAAGGCATATCCTCCCCACTTCCCTTTTCAGAACACTAATCAGATAAAAAGGACAACTTATTATCAAGTTCTCAATCTCCTCTTTTAATACCCTTGATAGTTTTAAAGGATTGCTGCCTCTCTGGGTTTGGCCTGAAGGATGGAGAGATAGAAAAAATAAATAAATAAAATAATAATAATTTCTATTCCATTTTGGGGTAGGGATATTACTAAATTAAATTGCATACATAGAATGTATGGAATTTACAAATTATTTAACACTTGTATTACTGTTATAACCACTGGTGGTGGCATCCCCATCTGCAGCAAACACAGTGGTAGGTCAACTCACAGGTGACTACCCGCTATTGCAGAGGCTCCCAACCTTTCTCAGTTCACAGCACCCCCTAGTCCAAAAGAAATACCTAACACAATGGTTTTCGACCTTTTAATATATAGCCATATAATAATTTTATTCTTTATATAGAGGTACTAAATAAAGATCAATTATAGATCACCACAAAATTAAAAAGATACAGTACAATGGATATTGTACCCTTTAATAATGAAATAAATATATAAATTTCAAAATAATAATAATAATAACCTTAAGTAATTTAAACCCAAATTACATAGCACCCCAGTTGAAAACCACTGCACTATTGTTTAAATTTCTGAATAAAGTTTTGGGTTTTTTTTTAATTCTTTGAAACTTATACACATGTTTAGAAAAAAATTTAAAAAAATCAAAATAAAGATTTTTCAAGATTGCATGGAAATATCAGCCAATGACGTAGTCAATCACACAAGAACATACCCTATTCTGCAATGAACTGTTTTGTACTGGTTAGTCATTGAGCATCAGTACTCTTGTGTGTTTGTCTGGCTCTCATTTTTCGTCAATTTACTCATAGTTTGAATTTTGGTTTTTAATTTGTGTTTATATGAAATGCTAATGGCCAGTAAGGGGAAAAATAAAAAAGAAAGAGAAATACAATAGATTTGGAAATGAAAATGAAATTGATAAAACAACATGAGAATGGTAAAAGTCTTTAGCATGTGATTTAAAATTATCCCATTTAACAATTTCTACCATTTGTTAAATAAGTATAGTGCAAAAGCATCAGTAATACATAGCCAAATCTGAATGAACAGAATATTAGCAAAGCAGCATCGTTTTAAATTATATCTCATATTGTGAATACCTTCACAACGAGTTTACATGATATTGCACTACTTCGAATAAGTAATGCTTCATCTGAGGAGAAGACTAACGTTACTTATTCTCAGATGGATACCACCACCCAGATGGCACTATACTTATACATAGTCTAGACTTTTCCATAGCTTGAGGCTTACGCCCTAAATGCTTTATAGTCTAAATACATCATACACCATCAGGCAACTCTCATGCGCCTCCGTAGCCAGGTGGGAAGGAGCAGCAGTGCGTAGCACACGCTTCTTGATTAGACCGGGGTTCGAGCCTGTCACCACCAAATACGGAGGATGCGGTAAGGTCAGGAATGACCACCGCATATTCACGGAGCAATATGGCCTTAGTTGCTAATGCTCCTAAAAACCAAATAACAAATAACGAACATCTATCATATTGTGGAGTTATACTTCATAACTGTTTTGCCATCATTGCATCACTCGGGTACCTACCCACCCACCGAAGAAGGGCCAAATAGCCCTGAAACAGTGCCGTCTGGGTGGTGGTATCCATCTGAGAATAAGTAACATTAGTCTTCTCCTCAGATGAAGCGTTACTTATTCGAAGTAATGCAATATCATGTCAACTCGTTGTGAAGGTATTCACAATATGAGATATAACTTAAAATGATGCCGCTTTGCTAATATTCTGTTCATTCAGATTTGGCTATGTATTATTGATGCTTTCACACTATACTTACACATAGTCTAGACTTTTCCATAGCTTGAGGCTTACGCCCTAAACGCTTTATACAATTTCTACCATTTTAAAGACAAAGACCAAATTCGTGAGTTAGCAAGACAATCAGCACCAATAAAATCTACAATAATTATAAAAAAAAACAAAGAGGTTCGATATTCAAAATGGAAAAATTATTAATGATTTGGATGGAAGATTAATTCAAAAACATATTCTGCTCAGTTTCATGACTATACATGAAGTATAAAACACTGGTCTTTTTGGATTTAAAGAGAAAGGAAGGTGACAGCTATGACCACAGTTTTAATGCAAGCCATGGCTGGTTTGAAAGATTCAAAAATCATGGAAACTTTCATAACATGAAGATAAGTAGGGTAGAAGTAAGTGCAGATTGAAAAGCTGTTATTTTCAAGAATGGTTTTGATGTGTTGCTTAAACAAGAAAATATTTGAAAAAACAAATTTTTAATGTGGACGAAACCAGTCTGTACTGGAAAAAGATGCCTGACTGTGCATACATTCAAAAAGAAGCAAAATTTATTCCAGGATAAGCATGTAAGGGACCTGTTACTTTTTTATTGGGTGGAAATGTTGCTGGCCATAAGTTGAAGCCATTTATGATTTATACACCCTTAAAAAGGTTTGTCACCCTAGAGCAGGGGTGGCAAACCTTTTTAAGGGTGCCTGCCAAAATTGGCTAAAATTGGCTACATCCAACTACCCTTGCATGCCCCAGGAATTTTGCACAGTATATCATTTTTCCCATACACGTTTTTACTTGACAAAAGCACAACAAAAAAAAAAAAAAAAAAAAAAAAAAGAGTAATAAAATAAAAGACATTATTTTATAGATGCTTTAATAAAGTTATTAAAATAAAATAATTCATAAAAAATGTAACTTTAGCTTACAGAACAAATTTAATATAAAACGATAAACTTCTCTTATATTATAAATAAAAAACATCAAACTAAAGGAAGGGAAAGTAAGCACATTCGAATATAACGAGCAAGAAAATAATGAGTCACGGCTGTAACAAGCAAAAGGCCATAATGATTTTAATTTATGTGTATTCCCATATAAGCGCTCACTGTTATAACAAGCATACTACACAGATAAACTGAAAAAATTTTGGTAACTATGTAAACATTCTTAATTGCACAGATAGTCGAAAAAACCCAATTCTTGGAATAGATGAAAATGAAAAGGGCGACTCAGCTTTACGACCACCTGCATCGGATTAGTGGCCAGTTTATGATTTTGTCCTCTGGAGACAGGGACTATATAATAGTGCATTGGCGTTCTGCTTGTCGCATTACCCTATTTACAGATTGTCTTGTATTCAATGAACCATATATTTATTTCAGGACGTCTAGGAACGATACATGCATTTTTTGACTTAAAGAACTTTTCATTCAGATCACTATCATTTTAAAGTAAAATCAGTTAGAAATGAACCCTTCCTTCAGAAACACGTCTACTAACAAAAGAAAATGTCTCTCGATTTGCTAAAAAGTCGAAATTATCAGTGAGTTAGAACATGGTCCAAAAAACGTTGAAGTGTGTAAAAAGTTTTCTTCGTCCTCTTCAAGTGTATTGACATTGTAGAATAATAAAGATTTTTACATATTGGCACTGGAAAAGATCATAACCAAAAAAAAAAATTAGAAAGTGTGAGGTTGAAGTTACAAACGTTGAGGAAACAGTGCTTCAATGGTTCACCAAACAAAGAAGTGCTGGATATTCAATAGACAGTCCAATCTTGAAGGCTCAAGCGAAAAAATTTGCTAAACAATTTGGACACGACAATTTTGTGTGTAACTACAGTTGGCTGGATCAATTTAAAAACCGACATAACATTGTTTATGCAAAACTTAGCGGAGAATCCCGATCTGCAGGTCCAATAACGGCAAATGAATGGATTGACCATGTTTGTGAAGAAATCAGAGAGGATTTCAATGACTAAGCCATCTACAGCATTTCTGTTACTGAACAGGATCTAGAAAACTTGGGCAGATGAGCTGAGAAGTGGCAACTGAAGTTTAACATTGACAAGTGCAAAGTACTGCATATGGGTAGAAGTGACCCCAGAGGAATGTACCAACTTTGTGTTACTACACTTGGGGTGGTAGAAAATGAAAAAGACCTGGGAGCAATTGTCCAGTCAGCTATGAAGTTTTCTGAGCAATGCAGATAGGCTGTCAGAGCAGGTCATGGGGTATTGTCAATGATATACAGGAATTTTGCTAGCAGGGATAAGGAGGTGATTATCCCCTTGTATACGGCAATGGTGAGGCCACACCTTGAGAACTGCGTACATGTCTTGAAGCCTCATATTAGGTAGGATGTTGAGTTGCTTGAGTGTGTACAGAGAAGGGCAATAAGATTGGTGAGGGAATGAAGGGGTTCTCTTAACAAGAAAGGCTTAAGCTCTGCAAATTGCAGAGGCTGGAGACTAGACACCTGCGAGGTGATCTGGTTGAGGTGTATAAGGCTTTGAATGGGTTGAGCATGCTGAATTCAGATGGGATTCTTCCGCCTGCTCAGATTACGAACCTGAGGGGGCCATAAATTCAAATTGAGGAGAGACAGTTGTAGAATAGATGTGTGGAAATTTGCCTTTAGCCAGCAGGTAGTTAATTGCGGGAACAAACTTCCATCTGTTGTTGTGGAAGTTAGTAGCTTAAATAAATTCAAGGAGGAACTGGACAAACTTCTACAGGGAATAGTTGTGTGAAATTGTGATTTTTTTCTTGTTTTTGGCTGATGCTACATACACTTGCTTTCTTGCATCACATTACCTCTATTATTACTACTACAATGCAAATGAAGCAGGACTTTTTTATAATTTGATACCTGACAATACATTTAAATTCAAAGGGGGAAAATGTGTTGGTGGAAAAAAATCAATGGCTTGCTTGATGGTGCTCATATGCACAAACATGACAGGAACTGATAAAAAATAAAAAAAATAAACTGTTTGTTACTGGAAAATCATTAAAACTTAGGTGTTTGAAAAATGTAAGGAAACTTCCTGTGGATTACACTGCAAATAAAGCTTGGATGACTTCATATTTTTTGCCAATATGTAAATGATTGGAATAAGGAGATATTCAAAAAGAAGAAAAATATTTTATTGTTAGTTGATAACTGTCCTGCACATCCCCAGATTCAAAATTTGTCCAACATTAAGCTAGTGTTTCTGCCTCCCAATGTGACATCAATTTTACAACCAATGGACATAGGAGTAATCAAGAGTTTGAAAGGATTTTATAAAGATTTCTAGTTCTGATCAGTCAAAGAGAACAGAAACTTACTGAGTCATCCATATTGGATGCTCTAAATTTATTGAATGATACATGGAACAATGTTACTTCAACAACCATATAGAATTGCTTCAAGAAATTGAAATTAAATTCAAATGAAATTTCAATTGTAGATGAAGGAGATGGCAATGAAGAAAACAACTTACCATTATCCAAATGGTTGCTACGTTGGTTGATTGTTTGTTTTAGGATTTTATGCCTCATTAGCGTCTAAGGCTATAATGCGGTGATTCAATGGTTGCTATGTAACAAAATTGTAGGTTTTAATACAGATAACATTGATATATTTGTATGAGTCTATTACAACTTATTAAGTAGAGGTCTTCCTACAGAGAGGGCCATTGTAGATGCTGCCCTCAAAAAAGACAATAACAACGATGATTGTAATATGATGACAACTGATAGTGAATCAAAATTAGGGCCGACAATCTCACAAGCTTACAATCTCACAAGCCTTTGATTGACTAAGGTGTAATGGCGCATTAGTCAATTTTTTTGAAGGAACTGAGGCAAGTAATGAGACAAGGCAAGTAATGAGAAATATCAAAGTGAGATCTTTAAAACAAACATCAATTTTAAGATTTATAAATAAAGACTAATTGAAATCATGTTTATTATTAAATAGTATTGTTTTTAATTACAGAGAAATAAATTGTGTATAGTATTAAGTGTGTGGTTTTAAAATAACAGACAAATAAATAAAATAAGATAAATAAATTGTGTTTAGTATTAAGTGTATGGTTTTAAAATAACAGAGAAATAAATTGTGTTTAATATCAAGTGTATTGTAGTTTATACAAGCATATTAATACAAATAATATGTAGGTTTTTATTATTTTTTTCTCTCTAATCTTTTGATTTTTGAATCAATCTTTTCATCAAGTTATTGAGAATTTAAAAAAATAGGAGTGAGATTTAATTCATCATTGATATAAAATGTTCACTGTTTAACAGACCCAGGGGTTCCCCAATCTCCGCTATAATTGATAAAAAGCGAGTAACGGTTATAATGAGAAAATATTGTCGGTCCTTCGATGTCACAACCAAGTTCGACTGTACATTAAACATTAGTGAGACTTCTGTTGCTGTATCATTGATGACAGATACTTTACATCAGGCTTATACTTTCTATCTTTAAAAGCTATATGTGCAGCACTAGTTTCATCAATAAAACTAGACTTAACAAAGTTTATCACTGAGAACAATTACATGTTGATTAGAAAATTGTTAGTAATGCTGTTGTAAGATTATTTAAATAGACAAAAGTTTCAGGAATGGAATTCTAAACTTTTAATAGCTCATTTTCTACAGTTTTCTTTGCTAATTCCATCACGAATCGTTTCCTTTCAATATTTTCTAAATCAGCTCGAAGGTCAATAAATTTTTGCCTCCAAATTCAGTTGCTCTGAAAATCAATCAATTGCATCTCAAAATCATCCAGGTCAATCCACTGAAACATTTTAAGGTTCAGTTTGGCTAGTTTTACAGTCTGCAAATTTAATGAATTTTGAAGAACTATAACATTCTTCACGAAAAAAAGAACATTGCAGAAGCACGGCCTGTACTGACTACTAAATGCATGAATAGTTTATTCCAATTCCATGAACTTAACAAATCTTGAAGAAAATTGTTCAATAGTTGACTCAATGATGTTCAGTTCATTTGAAGGCTCTGACAATCTGGTTTCTCATAAGTTTCAAGATCAAACAAGGTGGATTCCTGCAGTGATGTTGTGAAGTTAGAAAATTTTTTTGGGATACTCTGAATTCCATGTGCCCCAAAAATTTGTATGTGTGCCATGGGTTCACCATCCCTGCCCTACAGCACAAAGAAATTATTGGTACATCATTGTTCAAATAATGTTGGATGACGCAATTCCTTTATTCTGGAATAAACCAAGTGGTTTACTAATTGGTTTATTCCAAAAGTAAAAGAATATTGTTGTGAAAAAGTTATTCCTTTCAAAACCCTATTGTTTTTTAATAATGTTTCAAGCCACCCTGACAATTAGGAGGGCTACACTCAAATGTAAAAGTGATTTTTTTACCACCTAATAGTTTAACACAGCCTATGGACCAGGGAACTATTGATACAGTCAAAACTCATTATTTCAAAATTACTTTTGAACAGGCAATTGCAGCACCAGAGAAAAAGAACAGACATTAAGAGAATTCTGTAAGAACTATAAAATTCTTCACGAAAAAAAGAACATTGCAGACGCATGGCCTGCATTGACTACTAAATGCATGAATAGTATATGAAAAAATCTCTTTAAAAGTACTGATAACAATTTAACCATTGATGAAGCAAATGAAATTGATTATTAATGATAATCAAAAGACTACTAATAATATTGTAAAGCATGCTTAACAACTTGATCTTGATGTTGAAAATGAAGATATCAGTTTTGTTGAAAATGACGTAGAGGAGCTCAACCAATGCAGACTCGATGGAGCCTGGGGCACAACAATTTGTACAAGATAAGCAGCTAGAAGAACAAAAAAGAAAATCCTAAAAACATTTTTGTACTCAAAGAAACAGCCTGTAGAATTTAGCCTAATAAATGATGGAATGCAAAAATTCGAAAGTACAGATTCAAATACCGAAAAAGATTCTTAAATGTAAACTATTTAATTCAAGCTCTTGCATGTTATAGAGTAACTTATAATGAAAAGCTAATGCAAACCATTCAGATGAAAATTGGACAAAGTAAAGCACTTCTATCTACCTCACCAATAAACTACAAGAAAAACCGATGTCTTTTTCAAGCGAAAATGCAGACAACGAAGATGATTAAGATGTTTACCTTTTCCAGTAATTTTAATTTATTGTGTGTGCATACATTTGTATATGAAACTATAAAAGAAATTAGTCCATTAGAATTTAGGTAACTTATGTTTATTATTTTTTGTTTTGGATTTGTATGCCCTTAATATTTTTGTATGAAATCCTACTTAGGACCAAAGTGATGGAAGGGCACCCCCTTGTAAGTGGAGGGATACCTCTATTTTTTCGATTTTTAATGTATCTCAATACTCACCTGTATACAATTGTTTTTCATAAAAAATTAATTATTTAAAATTTGCTTTCTTGCATCATATGCCTCTACTAATGCTACCTAATGGAGCGCTCATTTCTACTATGTATTTAGAAGGGTTGTCTGTGAGAAAAAGATCAAGGAAACCAAGGTTGAGATAAAGGACGAGGTTTAAGGTGGAGTGTGGTATAAAAGATTCCATTCCTGCAAGAATAATTTGACTGACACGATCTGAGAAAACATTGACATCAGGAGTTTTGAAATAGTAATTTGACCAAGGAAAAAAATAAAAGCAATCTCGCAGGTCATCCCATTCGGTATTCTTGTAATGCCAAACAACATGAGGTTGGGAATAGCCATGAGATAAAGGCTCCATTGGAGACGAGACAATCACCAAGTTATGATCTGAAGTGCCTAATTGATCACTCACTTCGACTATGTACTTAGAAGGGTTGTTTGTGAGAAAAAGATCAAGGGTGTTGGCTGTATGATTAGGACTGTCTGGTATTCTGGTAGGTAAATGAACAATCTGTGCAAGGTCATTAGAAATTGCAACTTGCCCTTGATGCTATACTGCTCCAATTTGTAAAGCAGTCTTGTAAGATGTTATAAGACATTCTGATTTACATGCCCACTCTATTACTCTATACAGCTGTTTCATATACTCATCGCAGTCAGTAGACCTATAAAACAAGCTTGTGCCCCCAATTTTGTTTTCCCCAGTACTTAAATAACACCAAACTGACCCAAAATTGCACTTGTCATCCATGTAGACCCAATGCACTGCCTTAGATTCAATATGTTTCTTAACTAACGCATAACTCCTACACCTTTCTATCTTTCCTGTATACATTGCACTCCCCATATTGAAATTTAGCATTGCTTATGTGTGAGTGACACCATATCTCTGCTATCCCTACAATGTCAGCATTTGATGATTTAATCAGTACTTTAAATTCATCAAATTTATTTACAATGCTCCTGATTTAGTGTACATGCACTATACATGCACATGTTCTTACTCTTAGTTACCCTAACACAGTCTACGCATTTATTTTTTCCATGACCCACAGCAGGACTAGGCTGCATGTTCCAGAAGTAGTGGAAGAATCACTTTCACCGTAAGGGTAAGTTGCTACAATAGATAAATGGGTGGTTGAGTGGGAGAAAATAGAGTGGTAATCATTGGTGGCAGCTCTCAGTGTTGGGCCCATTATTGTTTTGTATATTTATTAAAGATATTGATTAAGGTATATCAGGCTTAGTGTCGAAGTTTGCAGATGATACAAAGGTTGGCAAGGTTGTTAATGAGAGTAATGCAATACTTCTACCCATATGCAGTACTTTGCATTTGTCAATGTTAACATTGGCAAATGCAAAGTACTGCATATGGGTAGAAGTAACCCCAGAGGATCATACCAACTGTGTGGTACTACACTTAGGGTGGTAGAAAATGAAAAAACAAGTACTGTAATTACATGAATTCAAGATTTAAAGAAATCTTTTATTGCATTAATAAATATTCTGAAAAAAATCATTAAAAATACAGTTATTCTAAAAACAAAAAAATACATATTTGTTGCTGCAAAGTTTAGTTATGTTTAAGCATCCACAATACCTGTCCGAATAAAGTGAGCTCTTAAGAAACATAAGCAATCAATAGTATGATCGTTTAAAATGGATCTAATTTTGGTACATACAGTATTTGATTAGCCGCAGAAAACGCCCTTTCGGATTCTATTCTGGTACTATTGTACTGAGATAATCGTAGATGATCTAAGTTCATATTTTCTGGGCTTTGAACTTTTTTAGCAAAAATAGTTAAAGGTATTTCGTTAATTTCTGACTCAAGTTCATCTTTTAAAATCTCATTGGAGTCAAGACAATTTCTTATTTTGGAAAGAATTTGCGGAACACTGATGTTCTGTTCCATGTTGGTCTTCCATGGTTGAATTATTCTCATCATTTTCTGAAGGAGAAAGATGTTTTTATTAAGTGAAGTGTAATTTTCATATTTACAGAAGAAAAACCCTTCATATCAATGAGAAATTATGGGAGTGAAGTTGAAAAAAATGTAATTAATGACATTGAAACTTCACATGTTGATTTAATGAGAAAACTTTAGCGCCCACAGGGGGGTAAAGCTCCTGTGCTGGTGACACATACCCTATAATCTTAAAGGAGGCAGCAAGTGAGTGCATTGAACCATTAATTAAGGCTAGTTATGAGAGCATTACTGGATTCAGGAGAGATTCCGTCGGATTGGTGTACATTGGAACATATAAAGGTGGTTCTAGGAGTGTAATGGGAAATTACCGACCGGCCAGTCTAACTTCAGTAATAGAGAAAATCATGGAGGCAATGATCAAAGGTGGAATTCAGGATCAATTAGATGGAAATGGAATTCTGTAGGATACACAGCACGATTCTGTAAAGGGACAATAATGCTTGACAAATCTGGTTAGCCATTTTGACAGCTCACTCGTGAGCTGGATTTAGAGAATAATTTCAACATTGTTTCTTTAGATATCAGCAAAGCATTTGACTGAGTTCCACATGAGCAGTTACTTTATAAGTTGGAGCAGGCTGGAATCATAGGGAAAATCCTTAGATGGATAGCACCATGGCTTGAGGGCATCAGGCAGGGGGTAGTGATAAATGGTTATTCCTCAGATTGGGTTAATGTAAGAAGCAGGGTTCCCCAAGGATCAGTATTGGGACCACTGTTGTTTTTGATTATCTTAAATGACATCTATGAAGGGATATAGGGTGTGATGTCTAAACTTGCAAACAATGTAAAGATCAGTAGAGTAGTTAATGATCGCTGCCAAGCAGAGCTTTTTCAGAGGGACCTAGATAGACTTCTGGGATGGTCGGAAAAGTGGCAGCTATATGCTTTAATTCAGAAAAATGCAAGGTCTTATACCTGGGAAACAGCAACCCCAAAATAACTTATACACTTCGTGGAGTTGAACTAAAGTCAGTAGTGGAGGAACAGGACTTGGGAGTAACGATACAGTCAGACATGAAGTTGTCTGAAAATTGTGGACAGGTTGCAATGTTGCATGGTGTCTTATCAATGACTTATCAAACATTTGGTAGTAGAGATAAGGACGTCATGATCACATAAGGGTGATTTTATAACCTTTATGTGATTAAATTATAAACTATTTTTTTTTTTTAAATTAGTATCGAAAAACTGGTATTTTTGTATCAATACCGGTATTTGAATACCAGAAAAAAATGACCGGGATCCCAGTATTGTAAGTGATTGTGCAGTCAGATATCAAGTTTTCTGAGCAATGCAGACAGGCTGCCAGCGCAGGTGGATATACAGGAATTTTGCTAGCAGGGAAAACAAGGTGATTATCCCTTTGTATAAAGCAATGGTCAGGCAATGCATTGAGTAGTGCATCCAGGTCTGGAGGCATCATTTTAGGAAGGATGTAGAGTTAGCATTAGCATTAGTAGAGGCATATGATGCAAGAAAGCAAGCTTATTCAGCATCAGCCAACAAAAAAAAAAAAAAAACACACACCACTCCCATTTCACCCCTCCGTTCGTTCGAAATACCTGTCCAGCTGAGCTTTAAATTTGTTTAAGCTATCAACTTCAACAACAAGTGATGGAGGTCGGTTCCACCAACCAACCACCCGCTGGCCAAAGGCAAATTTCCGCACATCTATCCGACATCCGTCCTTCCTCAATTTGAATTTATGCCCTCTGAGGTGATTATTCTGAGCAAGATGAAGAATCCCATTGGCATTGAGCATGCTCAAACCATTCAAAGCCTTATACACCTCTATCAGATCACCTCCAGAGGCCTCCAGACCTGTATACAGTACTCAAGATGTGGCCTAACCATTGCCTTATACAAGGGAATAATCACCTCCTTATCCCTGCTAGAAAAATTCCTGTATATCATTGACAAGACACCATAAGCTACTCTTGCAGCTCGTCTGCACTGCTCAGAGAACTTCATATCTGCCTGCACAATTACCCCCAGGTCCTTTTCATTCTCCACCACTGTCAGTGTAGTACCGCAGAGTTGATACGTTGCTCTGGGGTTACTGTTTCCCATATGTAGTACTTTACATTTGTCAATGTTAAACTTCATTTGCCACCTCTCAGCCCATCTGTTCAACCTTTCCAGATCCTGTTGCAGCAGCATAGCGTCAGTAGTGTCCTTAACAACCCTGCCAACCTTTGTATCATCTGCAAACTTGGACATTAAACTTGATATCCCATCATCAATATCATTCATAAACACCGAAAACAACAACAGACCCAACACTGAACCCTGAGGAACTCCACTAATAACATTAGTCCACGTTGAGCAGTGTCCATTGATTACCACTCTCTGTCTTCTGCCAACTCAACCATCCCCTTATCCATAGCATCAATTTGCCTCCAATGCCACACTGCTCCAATTTGTGCAGCAGTCTTCCATGTGCAACAGTATCAAAAGCCTTTCTAAGATCCAAATATATAATATCAAAGTTATTCCCTGCATCCAGTTCTTTTGTGACTACATCATAGTATCCAATCAAATTGGTCAGGCAAGACCTGCCCTTAACAAAACCATGCTGCATCTGAGCTATAACTGAATTCTTGTCTAGATGATCCTGCAGTGCTTCTTTAACCAGTGCCTCCATTAATTTAACTGGAACAGAAGTTAAACTAACAGGTCTATAGTTACTTGTGTCAGCCTTTGATCTCCTTTGTGAATTGGGGTTACATTTGCACATCTCCAGTCTATGGGTACCTCTCCTGAGTCCAAAGAAGCTCTCATAATTATGGCTAGGGGTTTGCTTACTTCCTTTGCTGCCACCTTTAATATAACTGGATAGATCCCATCCACCCCAGGTGCCTTTTTTATGTTTATCCTCAACAATCTCTCCTTCACTTTCCTCTCAGTTATTACAAAATCATCCAGCTCACTGCCAATGTTTACTTTACCTACATCATTCTCCTTCCTGAATAACTCCTCATGCGTGAATGTAGATGCAAAATACTTGTTTAGATTGTTAGCCACCTGAGCAGGATCCTCAACTGTTGAACCATCAATATCCAGTGGACCAATCTGATTCATCCCTTTCCTTCTTGAGTTTAAATATGTAAAGAACTCTTTTCTGTTTTTCTTTGCATCCTTTGCCAAGGATTTTTTGTAGTCTGCCTTTGCCTGCCTAATCTCCTTTGTGACTTGGTTACAGACCAACTTATATCTATCATAGGCTTCATTGTCACCCATTAATTTGTATGTATCCCATGCATTTTTATTCTCTGCCACATGTCTCATTAGTTCATCTGACAACCATTTAAGCCTAAACCTTGAACAATATTTCTTAGTTGGTATGTAAAGCCTGGTAGCCTCCAAGATTAGTTCCTTGAATGCTTCCCATTTTGAATTTGCTGTTGGTAACATCATCAGTTGGTCCCACTGTATAGAATTTAAATACTGTCTCAGACCATCATAGTCGCCTTTACGAAAACAAAAACCCTTCCCTTTACCTCTGTTGGTAGTTATCTCCTTGAGTAAATCCCACTTCAACACACTGTGATCACTGCCACCTAGTGGTTCATTTATCTGCAGATTCTTAATGCATGAAGAATCACTACTGATAATCAGATCAAGAGTATTGCTCCCTCTTGTTGCCTCCCAAACATGCTGATGTAGAAAACAATCATCCAATAAATCCACAAAAGCCTTGATAGTGTGCGAGTGACCAACCCACAAATTCCAGTCAATATCTGGGAAATTAAAATCCCCCATTATAAGACTCTCTGATTTACTGGCCCACTCTATTTCCCTGTACAATATCTTATTATACTCATCAGAGTCATTAGGCTTATAGCACACTCCTACTCTTAATTTTGATTTCCCTATGCTTATGTCACACCAAACTGACTCGACACTGCCCTGTCCATCGATGTCGACTGGCTTCACTTCCTTGGACTTTATGTGTTTCTTAACTAATAGCATAACCCCTCCTCACCTCCTGTCCTGTCTATCCTTTCTATACACATTGTATTCCCCAAATTCCAGTTCCGCATTACTTATATCTGTGTGACACCACATCTCTGATATCCCAACAATATCTGCCTTTGATGTTTTGAGCAATACCTCAAATTCATCAAATTTATTTACCAAACTCCTAGCATTGGTGTACACGCAGGTATACATGCATCTGTTTCTATTCTTAGCTACCCTAACACAACCCATGTGTTTACTTGTACCGCAATGACTCCCAGCAGTCTCTGAAATATCCTGCATCTTGTTTTTCAGGCTTCTGCTCATTTCAATAGAAGCAGTGCAAGAATCACTTCCACCTCTGCCAGTGGCTACTGTTAATCAAAGTTGCTTGAAGGTGTAAAGATAAGTGCAAGAAGATTGGTGAGGGGAACAAAGGGTCCTCTTACAAAGAAAGGCTTAAGCTCTGCAAATTGCAGAGGCTGAAGACTAGGCACCTGCGAGGTGATCTGGCCGAGGTGTATAAAGCCTTTAATGGGTTGAGCATCTTGAATTATGATGAGATTCTTCCACTTACTCAGATTACGAACTTGAGGGGGCATAAATTCAAATTGAGGAAAGACAGTTGTAGAATAGATGTGTGGAAATTTGCCTTTAGCCAGTGGGTAGTTGATTGCAGGAACAAACTTCCATCTGTTGTGGAAGTTGAAAGCTTAAATAAATTCATGGAGGAATTGGACAAACTTTTAGAAGGAATGGTTGTGTGCAATTGAGGTTTTTTTTCTTGTTTTTGGCTGATCCTACATAATCTCACAAGCTTGCTTTCTTGCATCACATGCCTCTATTGCTATTACAACTTCTGCACGCATCTCTAGTTAATCTATTAGTCCTTGATTCCCTCCAGCTATCTGTTTTCCTATAAAATAGATACTGTTATTCACCTCCATTTTCAATTTTTTTTTTTTTCAAAATTGATGACTATTTCAAATTTTCCATGCATCATAGTATGCAAAATTTTAAATTATATGCACAATTTTACATTTAAATGTTGCTTTCTGCAGAGTAGCAACCATCTCAAGAAAATAGAGTTTTGTGTTCTTGACTTTAATATGTGAAAACAACAATAAATCTTTCAAAAACAAGCAGAGTAAGACAAGTCATTTGCTGAACTACTGGGAGAGCAAAAACAAGTACCCTGAAACTATAAACAATCTTATAATTCAAAACTTTGTGGTGGGTCACCTGTTTTTTTTTTTTTTTTTTTTTTGATTTGGTAGTTATTGGCGCATCGGCTTCTGTGGCCATATTGCACCTCCCAAGGTTTTTGCAGTACTTTGATCCAAGCCCGAGGCGGGAATCGAACCCGCGACCTTTGGGTTGCCGGGCAGGTACTTTACCCACTCGGCTAGCCCGGTCGGCCGGGTCACCTGTCAGGTGCCCTGAAATGTTAATAGGTGCAAAGGGTGGCAGGTTACCTAACAGGTTCTAGCAATCAATTACTCAGAGAAATGTGTAAAACACACCTCAGAGATAATGTATCCCCAATTCACAAAGGGGGATCGAAGGGTGACACGAGTAATTACAGACCAGTTAGTTTAACTTCTGTTCCGGGTAAAATAATGGAGTCGCTGGTTAAAGATGCATTGCAGGATCATCTAGACAATACTGCAGTAATAATTCAGACACAGCATGGGTTTGTTAAGGGAAAGTCTTGTCTGACAAATTTGATAGGATATTATGATGTGGTTACAAAGGAACTGAATGCAAAAAAATATTTTTGATATCATATATTTGGATTTCAGGAAAGCTTTTGACACTGTTGCGCATGGAAGACTATTATACAAATTGGAGCAGAATGGTATTAAGGGTAAGTTGCTACAATGTATAAAAGGATGGTTAAGTGCGAGAAGACAGAGGGTGGTAATCAATGGGTGCTGCTCTTCTTGGACTAATGTTATTAGTGGAGTCCCACAGGGTTCAGTGTTGGGTCCACTATTGTTTTGTATATTTATCAATGATATTGATGAAGGTATATCAGGTTTAATGTCGAAGTTTGCAGATGATACAAAGGTTAGCAGGGTTGTTAATGACAGTAATGGCAGTGTGCTACTGCAACAGGATCTAGATAATTTGGGCAGATGGGCTAAGAAGTGGCAACTGAAGTTTAACCTTGACAAATGCAAAGTACTGCATATGGGTAGAAGTAACCCCAGAGAAACGTACCAACTGTGTGGTACTACACTTAAGGTGGTAGAAAATGAAAAAGACCTGGGAATAATTGTGCAGGCAGATATGAAGTTTTCTGAGCAATGCAGACAGGCTGCCATAGCAGGTCATGGGGTTTTGTCAATGATATATAGGAATTTTGCTAGCAGAGAAAAGGAGGTGATTATCCCTCTGTATAAGGCAATGGTCAGTCCATGCCTTGAGTACTGCATACAGGTCTGGAGGCCTCATTTTAGGAAGGATGTAGATTTACTTGAGTGTGTACAGAGAAGGGCAACAAGATTGGTGAGGGGAATGAAGGGATCCTCTTATCAAGAGAGGCTTAGGTTCTACAAATTGCAGTGGCTGGAGACTAGGCACCTGCGCGGTGATCTAATTGAGGTGTATACGGCCTTGAATGAGTTCAGCACGCTGAATTCTGATGGGATCCTTCCACTTGTTCAGATTACGAACCTAAGGGGACATAAATTCAAATTAAGAAAGGACAGATGTAGAACAGATGTGCGGAAATTTGCCTTTAGCCAGCAGGTGGTTAATTGCTGGAACAAGTTGATAAGTTGAATAAATTTAAGGAGGAACTGGACAGGCATTTGGAGGGAATGGTGTGATTTTTTTTTTTTTTTTTTGGCTGATGCTGCATAAGCTCATACATTTGCTTTCTTGCATCACATGCCAATACTACTACTACTATAACTGCAATAAAAGTTTGTCTATATTTACGAAGTTTTAAAAATTTCCCATTTTTAATAATTAAGAGTTAACAAGGATTGTTATTTTCAGGGTCACCTGTTGCGATCAAATTATGGCTGTGATAAGGTCCTAAACTGGAAATCTGTATAAGAAAATATTTATCACAAAAAAATATAATTCCTTGTAGTAATTTTTTTCCTAATAAATAACATTTAACAAATTAATTTTTGTTACAAAAAAATCCAACAAGGTTTTATTTTATGGCAAATAATTTCAGGAGTGCTTTCACTAATTATCTCCCATCACCCACCTACACACCCCAAAGCAACTTTGGGTAAAATGTTCTGAAAAGGTGAAAAATTTATCTATAGCAGGGATACTATAAACACAAAGTACCAGACAGGTCTTTAAAGGAATCCTATATATTTTGAAGTTGTTTGGAAGTTGTATGCCCAATATCTCTGATGATCTGATGGTTCTTTTTTTTTTTATTTATTTATTATTATTATTTTTTATTAGTAGTAAAAGTCACTACAATCAGTTTGGTAGCAAGCAACACAGACTAGCACACTTGACAGCCATTTCACTAGTCATTTATGAGAAAATTATTGCAGAAGTTTGCAGAATTTTTAAAAGGCTAAAAATAATTTTTCCTTTATTGGCTGATTCAGTATTTTGAAAAAATACTAAATCAGTGATTCTTAAGAAGTTCCAAATTTTGAAATTTTTTTTTGGCTGATTCAGTAAAAACTTGCTTTCCAAGAAAGAAGGCAAGTTTATATACTAAATCAGCCAAAAAAAATTCTTTCTCAAATTTATTCAAACTAATTACCCACTTCCACAACACTAGATGGAAGTTTATTTCAACAATCAAAAAATACTTTCCAGCCAAAGCCAAATTTCCACACATCTATCTTGCAACCATCCTTCAAGTTAAATTTATGCTACCTCATACGTGTGTTGTCTAAGAAAAAATTAACGATGCCATCAGCATTTAGCTTACTCAATACAATCAAGGCCTTAAACTCTTCACTTGGATCTCCTTGCACGTGCCAGGTCTCCAGACACTACAATTTGCAGAACTGAAGCCTTTCGTGGTAAGATTATGCTTTTGTACCCCCCTCCCCAAATCTTGTTCCTTTTTTCTGCCCATCCATTCCAACCATGCATCCTAAAATGAGGCTTACAGATGTGTGCAGTACTCAAAATCTGGCTGAACCATCATCTCATACAATGAAATAATCATTTCCTTATTCCTGCTGGCAAAATTCCTCTTTATTGACAAAACCCCAGGAGCTGTTCCTAGAAGCCCATGCTGTGCAGTCTGTCATGCACCACAGATGGAAGGATGGAACAGCTTGTGGTCAACACAATTTCCTACCTCCCAAGTCTTTTTCATCCTCCAATACACTGAAGGTGTAATACAGAAGTTGGTATATGTTATTCGGGGATTACTGGATCTGCATACATTGTCGAGAATATGCCTTGGCACAGATTGGATATACTAATTTTAATTAATTTTATTAAATTGGTATGAAATTTAATAATACAACTTGTATTCCAATTAAAACTCATACATAGTTCATAGAATTCCCTTACCATGTGTCAGGACGAAGATCATAGAAATAAATTTTTGTGGAAATTTTTACCATCTTTTTGATTAATTAACATATTAAATTGTGTTTTACAAACAGTTTAAATAGTCTTCATCACATTGATTGGCTCATTTCTGGATTTAGCTGGTGATTTCATAAGTTGCAGATTACTGTTGGTACTGCTATTGTATCGGTGTTTTGGTGTGAATGTCATGGCACATAACGAGAAGTGTAGAGGAATAGTAGGATTTTAATTGTGATAAATAAGTAGCTCGGAGGTTCTAATCACTTCTTGGGAGTATATTTTTTTTTTGTGTTTAGCTAAGGAATTTTTATTTATCAAAAAGGATATAACTAATTAAACACTGCAATCTTTACAGTATAGCATAATGTATATCCTCAATTTGATAGTGTAATAATATGTATCACTGCATTTATGAATCTATTAGCTCCATGTAGTACTGTCAATTAAAAAATTAAATTTATTAATTTTCATTGTCCATCAATTAAATTGTATTTAAATGGAAATCAGCCCCAGACTTGAGCAGCAAAGCAATGGGCACAAAATAAAGGGAGTGCTGGGGCTCAGGGAAGAACTGAAAGGGGCAATTCTCCAATGCATCAAGACCTAAAAAAATGTGCAACTTGTGGAATGTTTGTAGACTTTCTGGAACAGGACATAATCCAATCAAGGAGGATGTCTTTATGTGTACTAGGTGCAGAAAGTGTGAAGAAATTAGGTGCTAACTCAGCATTCTGATGGGCATTTATAAGAATTTTAAGAGTAGTGTAGAAGCCCTCAAAGGAATTAAAATGAGGTCCCATTAAACTCTCAGCTGCCCAACTCAATGTGAGATCTCACTGTTGTGCATAAGACAATACAGTGGCAATCTTCAAGACAGAATGCACCAATCCCACAAGAGCTGGTTATTGTCAGGGAAACAGGAAATATCCTGTGCAAGAAAGACAGGTGGAACAGGACCAGGGTATGTCTACCGGTTCAGCACTGGAGAGAATGTGCAAGGCTCATGGGACAGAATTTTTCTCAGCATGGTTTGTGCTTGTTAAAAGGAAAGACTGTTCTTACACTAATGGAATATACTTGAATACAAGGGGGTGCAAGAATATTTGCTGATGCTATCAAGGCACCAATAGGTGGGTGGAAAACTGCTACTTGGGGAGAAACACAGACTACTAGTTTATCTAAAGCCACTGGCAGAGGTGAAAGTGATTCTTGCATTGCTACTATTGGTACATACAACAGTCTGGAAAGCAAGTTGTCTGGAATTTCAGGCCTTGCTGTGGATCACTATGGAACAAATGAATACATGGGCTGCATTAGGTTAACTAAGAATAAGAACACATGCACGTATACTTGAATGTACACTAAATCTAGGAGCACTGTAAATAAATTTGATAAATTTGAAGTATTGATCAAGTCATTGAATACAAACATTGTAGCAATAGCAGAGACATGGTGTCACTCAGACATAACTGATGCTGAAGTTGAATATGGGGAGTACAATGTATACAGGAAGGACAGATAGGAAAGGAGAGGTGGAGGGGTTACACTTTTAATTAAGAAGAATATTAAATCTAAAGCAGTGCATCCAGTTGACTTGGGTAATGACAGTAATGCTACGTTTGTTGTGATATAAGCATTGGGAAAACAAAATTGAGAATAGGAGCATGTTATAGGCTTAATGAATGTAATGATTAACCAAACAGCTATGCAATAAAATTAGAGTGGGCCAGAAAATCAGAATGTCTCATAACTGGGGATTTAAACTTTCAGACAGTTTTTAAATTGTGTGCAGTAGGACCAACTGTTGATGTTACAAACAGCAAATTGTAAATGTGAAGTAATCAGAGAAGCTACTAGGCTTTTCATACCAACAAAGAAATATTGCTCAAGGCTTAGACATAAATGGATGTCAGATAAACTACTGAGAGACGCAGCAGAGAAAAAAAGTGCATAAGATGCATATAAATTATCAGGTGATACACAAGCTTATGGTAGATATTAATAATTCTGTAATCAAGTCACAAAAGAGGTTAGGCAAGCTAAGGCAGATGAGATTTTTTTTTTTTTTTTTGATTTGGTAGTTGTTGGCGCATCGGCTTCTGTGGCCATATTGCACCTCCCAAGGTTTTTTTTTGCAGTACTTTTGATCCAAGCCCGAGGCGGGAATCGAACCCACGACCTTTGGGTTGCCGGGCAGGTACTTTACCCACTCGGCTAGCCCGGTCGGCGGCAGATTATGAGAAGTCTCTGGTAAAGAATGCAAAGAAAAACAGGAAACATTTCTATGCTTATATTAAGAGTAGAAGGAAGAGGTTGAATCACATTGGGCCACTTGATGTTTATGGGTTAGCTGTTGATGACTTTGCTGAAATTACAGACAAAATGAATAGGTATTTTGCATAACACATTCACACATGAGGAATTCTTTAACAGAAGGGATGCCAGAAGCTTATCAAACTCTAACGAGGAGCCAAATAACTTGTTATAATTCAAAAGAAAGTGCAAGTGAAATTGCTTCTGAACATAAAAAAGGCACCAGACATAGATGGAATCTATCCAATTATATTAAGGAAAACAGCAAAGGAAGTAATAAGCAAACTCTTAGTCATTATTATGAGAGCATCCTTTAATTCAGGGGAGGTCCATATAGACTGCAGAAGTGCGAATATATCCCCAATTCATAAAGGGGGATCAAAAGGCAAGTTAAGTAATTATAGACCTGTTAGCTTAATGTCTATTCAAGTAAAAATAATGCAATCACTGGTTATTAATAATATTGATGACAGTATATTAGGCTTAACGTCTAAGTTTGCAGACAATAAAGGTTGGCGGGGTTGTTAATGGCAATACGCTACTGCAACAGGATCTATAAAAGCTGAGTAGATGGGCTGAGAGGTGGCAACTGAAGTTTAAAAAATGTAAAGTACTGCACCTGGGATTATTGCTACCCATATTAGTATTAGTAATGGCCGCATGGTGCAAGAAAGCCGATGGCTTATGCTGCACCAGCCAAAAAAAAAAAAAAAAAAAAACAATCCGAACAAAACAATGATAAAAACAAAAAAAAAAAAAATAATAATAATAATAATAATTAATAAAAAAAAAAAAAAAAAAAGGAAATTAAACCTATCATGCTATGCACTTCCCTTACCCGAAAGTACTATCCAGATGACCTTTGAATTTCCCCAAACTGTCGGCCTCTACCACCCATGAAGGCAACTTATTCCAGTAATTTATAACTCGCTGGCTAAAATAAAACTTCCTGCAGTCCAATCTAAACATTTCCCCACGTAACTTGAATTTATGTCCCCTAGTTCTAGTATCATTTATAATCTTGAAAATTTCGTCCTCATTCATTTTACTGATGCCTCTCAGAGCCTTAAACACCTCAATCAAATCTCCTCTAAAGTGTCTAGTTTCCAAACTCTGCAACCCACATATTCGAAGTCTTTCTTCATAAGGACACCCTTTTGCCGATCTCACCAGGCACCCATCTTTGCACCCTTTCAAGAAGCTCGATGTCTTTCTTTAGGTGCAGTCTCCATACTTGAACACAGTATTCCAAGTGTGGTCTAACATAAGCCTTATATAATGGGATTATCACGTCCCTATCTCAACTTGCAAAAGTTCGATAGATCATCGATAGGACACCATGGGCCTTCCTTGCAACCTGTTTACAATGCTCAGAGAATTTCATGTCTGACCGTATTGTAACACCCAAGTCCCTTTCCTCCAGTACTGGGTTTAGTCGAACTCCACCAAGTGAATAAGTTATTTTGGGATTACTGTTTCCCAGGTGTAATACCTTACAATTTGTTGGATTAAATCATAGCTGCCATTTTTCTGGCCATTCCTGAAGTCAATCTAGGTCTGTCCAAAGAAGCTCAGCTTGACAGTGATCATTAACTACTCTACCAATTTTAACATCATCTGCAAATTTAACATCACGCCCTCTATCCCTTCATCAACGTCGTTTATGAAAAATAAAAACAACAGTGGTCCTAATACTGATCCTTGGGGAACCCCCACTTCTTACATCAACCCAATCTGAGGAATAGCCATTTATCACAACCCTCTGCCTCCTGCCCTGAAGCCATCCTGCTATCCATCTAAGGATTTTCCCAGTGATTCCAACCTGTTCCAGCTTATAAAGTTGCTACCCATATGCAGTACTTTACAAATGTAAAGTTGCTACCCATATGCAGTACTTTACAAATGTAAAGTACTGCATATGGGTAGCAGTAACGCCAGAGTAATGTATCAACTGTGTGGTACTACACTCAGGGTGGTAGAGAATGAAAAAGAACTGGAGCTAAATGTGCAGTCAGATATGAAGTTTTCTGAGCAGTGCAGATGGTCTGCAAGATTAGCTCATGGTGTCTTATCAATGATATATACAGGAATTTTTATAGCAGGTATAAAGATGTGATTATCCCCTCATATAATTAAAATAGGGAGGAAGAGACATGACACAAAAACTAGCAAGACTCTTCATAAAATGCATTAGAAAAGGTGTGATGCCTAAGGAGTGGAATAATGCAATCATAGTTTTGCGGAATAAGAAAGAAAATAAATCAGAAATTGGAAATTATAGACCAATTAGGTTGTTATCCCACATCTACAAGTTGTTCACAAAGGTCATTACTAACAGATTAGAAAGAATACTTGATGAGAATCAACTGAAAGAGCAAGCTGGCTTTAGGACAAGATTCAACTATGGATCCCCTTCAAGTAATATCACAGCTAATGGAGAAAGCAAATGAATATAAAACTCCATTATACCTGGCATTTGTGGATTATGAAAAGGCATTTGACTCTATACAGCATAAGACAATGTTTCGGGCACTGGAAAGACAAGGCATAGATACCCCATATATTATGATTTTGAAGAAAATATATGAGAACGCTACCTCCTTTATTAGACTAGACAAAGACAGTGGCAAATTGAAAATTGAGAAAGGAGTTTGACAAGGAGACAAAATATCTCCGTTGTTTACTGATGCCCTTGAGGAAGCTTTCAGAAGATTAGACTGGTCTCAGAAAGAATCAATGCGAATGGGAGTACCTAAACCATTTACGATTTGCAGATGACATTGTGGTCATAAGCCATAATCCCAAAGAATTAGAGGAAAATCTTAATCAATTATGAAGAGTTAGTAAGGATTTTGGACTAAAGATGAATATGGCTAAACAAAAAGTAATTTTGTTTTAGCATACTTGTTCATACAAGTATGCCACAGAAAGGGATATAATGATTGAAGGAGAAGTAATTGAAAATGTGGAGTCATATACTTATCTGAGACAAGTCATTACCTGTAAGAATGATACATGGCTGGAAGTCAAGAGAAGAATAAATTTTGGATGGATAGCATTCAGGAAATATAGTCACATACTGAGGAGCAATATCCCAATTTGTCTGAAATGTAAAATAATGAACCAATGTATACTCCCCACCATGACGTGGAAGTGAAACTTCGGCACTTACCAAAATAATGGAAGAGAAGCTGAGAACTACACAGCAAAGAATGGAACAAATTCTATTGGGAATTAGACTGTTAGATAAGAAGAGAAACACATGGATTAAGCAGCAAAGTCAAGTAAAGGACATTCTTTATCTTATGCTTTATAAGTATAAGCTATGCAGTTATGCTGTATAAGCTTGCTTTCTTGCATCATATGCCTCGACTAATGTTAAAGACTTAATGCGGGTCCATTTGGACAGCTAAGGAACTAAAATGGTCTTGGGCAGGACATGTAGCTCGAAGATATGACAACAGATGGACTAAAAAAATAACAGAATGGTACCCAAGAGGAGCTAGAAGAAACCTGGAAGACAACAACAGAGATGGACAGATGAAATTCATGAGTCTGTGGGTAGTAAATGGATGGCCATTGCACAAAACAGAAGGAACTGGAAAGTTGCTGGAGAGGCCGTCATCCTGCAGTGGATTGAATATGGCTGATAATGATGATCCCTTCATATAAGGCAATGGTCAGGCTACACCCCTAGTACTGTATACAGGTCTGGAGGCCTCATTTCAGGAAGGATGCAGAGCTGGAATGAGTACATAGAAGGACAACATTAGTGAATGGAAGAAAGGGTTGTGCTTACAAATAAAGGCTTAAGTTGTGCAAATTGTGTAGTGTTTGGAGACTAGAACCTACAAGGTGATCGATCTTATTGAGGTGTATACGGCCTTGAATGCTTTGAGCAAGCTCAGAGCTGATGGGATTCTTCCTCTTGCCCAGATTAATCGCCCAAGATGTCATGAATTCAAATTGAGGACAGACAGTTGCAGAATAGATGTGCGGAAATTTGCCTTTAGTCAGTGGGTGGTTGATATCTGGAATAAACTTCCATCTGTCTTTGTAAAAGTTTACAGGTTAAATAAATTCAAGTCAGAACTAGACAAACATTCAGAGCGAATGGATAAGTGAAATGGGAAGGTTTTTTCCTTTTTTGGCTGATGCTGTATAAGCTTGCTTTCTTGAATCATATGCCTCGACTAATGTTAAAGACTTAATGCGGGTCCATTTGGACAGCCATACAATTATACTGCAATCACAACATGGGTTTGTCAAAGGGCAGTCTTATTTAACCAATCGGATAGGTTACTATGAGGCATTGAGCATGAAACTGGATTAAAAAAAATTTTTTTCATCATATACTTAGATTTCAGGAAGGCTTTTGATACTGTTGCACAGAAAAAACTGCAAAAATGTGGCATTAAAGCAAGTTACTGCTATGGATAAAGGTATGGTTAAGTGAAAGATGACAGATTGGTTATCCCCAGGGTTCAGTGCTTGAGCCAATGTTGTTTTCAATATTTGTGAATGATATTATGATATTGACAAAGGTATATCAGGCTTAATGTCTAAGTTTGCAGTTTGATACAAAAGTTGGCAGGACGGTTAATGACAGCCATCACAGTGAGCTACTACAACAAGATCTAGGAAAATTGGATTGATGGGCTAAGAAATAACAACTGAAGTTTAACATTGACAAATGAAAAGTACTTCACATGGGTAGCAGTAACCCCAGAGTAATTTATCAACTGTGTGGTACTACACTCAGGGTAGTTAAGAATGAAAAAGATCTGGGAGTGATTGTGCAGTCGGACGTGAAATTCTCTGAGCAGTACAGAGACACTATCGGGACAGCTCATGGGGGTTTTGTTGATGATATACAGAAACTTTGCTTATAGGGATAAGAAGATGATTATCCCTTTGTATATAAGGGCCATGGTTAGGCCGCATCTTGAGTGCTGTGTAAAGGTTGGGAGGTTTTACTTTAGGAAGGACATAGATCTGCTGGAATAGGTTCAGAGACAGGCATCCAGGTTGGTGAAGGGAACAAAAGGGGTTCTGTTCATTTCTGCAAATTGCAGCGTCTCGAGACTAGGTATCTGTACGAAGATCTGGTTGAGGTTTTTAAAGCCTTCAATAGGTAGAGCAAGCTGAATATTAATGGCATTCTTCCACTTTCTGAGACTACACATGAGGAGACGCAAGTCGAGGAAGGATGGTTGCAGGTTAGCAGTGCAGAAGTTTGCCTTTGGCCTGCAGGTCGTTGATTGTTGAAACAGGCTATTGTTGTGGAAGATGATGGGTTGAAGAAATTCAAAGGAGAAGTAAACAAATTCTTGGAGGGTATGGATGGTGACCGGTTTTTTTTTTTGGCTCATACTATATAACCATTACTACTACCCATTTGAAGGACCTTACATTTGTCAATGTTGAAACTTCAATTTTCACTTCTCAGAGTATCTGCCTAATTTTTCTAGTTCTTGTTGTGATAAAATACCCTGATTACTGTCATTAACCACCCTTCCAATCTTTGCATCATCTACAGACTTAGACTTTAAGCCTGATATGCTTTAATCAATATTAATAAATATTGAAAAAACAACAATGGACCCAGTACTGAACCATAAGGAACTCCACTAATAACAGTAGTTCAAGAAGAGTAATGTCCACCGATAACCACCATCTTCTCCTGCTCAATGATCCCTTCATGCAGAGAAGTAACTTGCTATGGATGAAACACTGTTCCAATTTGTACAGCAGTGTTTCCTGCAATCTAAATATACAATGTCGAAATTATTTTTTGCATACAGGTGCTTTGTTATTGCATCAGTATCCAATCAGACTGAGCAGGCAGGATCATCCCATAACAAATCCATTCAGCAAATGCAATATACTTGCATTCTGTCCGGATGTTCCTGCAGTACTTATTTATTTTTTTCTTCTTATTATTTATTATTCCTCTTATTATTTTCTCTGGAACAACAGTAAATTTAACAGGGCACCTCCATAGCTGGGTCGGCAGGAGCAGCAGTGCATAGCACACGCTTCTTGATTAGACCAAGGTTCAAGTCCATGACCACCAAATACGGAGGATGCAGAAAGGTCAGGGAATGACCACCGCATATCCATGGAGCAATGTGGTCTTAGTTGCTAATGCTCCTAAAAACCAAATAACAACAAACAAACAACAAACAGTAAATCTAACATGTCTGTAATTACTCATTTTATCCTTTGTTTTCTCCTTTTAAAACTGGGAATATATTTGTACACCTCCAGTCTATACCGCTATTTTTATAGACCCACATCCTTCTTAAAAGAAGTTTGTATACCTGTATGCAGTACTCAAGATGTGGCTTAACTATTGTATTATACAATGGATAATCACCTTCTTGTTACAATTAACAGTGAAGCTAGAGTTTTACAACTTTATTTATTTATTTATTTTTTTTTTTTGGGAAGGACAAGACAGAGAAAACCATGTTATTATGGTGAGACAGAGAATGGGCGAAAACCAGCCAAAAAGGTTAAGGCACTACCTTAAATCATGAGCGTGGGTAAGTGTTGTAGCACCAAACTCAAGGTAGGTGATAACGAAAAAGACTTGGAGGTAATTTTTCAGTCTAATTTAGTTTTCTTCACAGGGCAGACAGAGAGGCTGTTAGGATAGCTCATTTGGTTCTGTCATTGATACGCAGAAATTTTTCCAGCGAGGACAAAGAGGCAATTATCCTACTGAAGAAACAGCGGTTAGGCCACATCTTTAATACTGCATGCAAGTTTTGGAACTTCATTTTAGAAGGAAGGAATCCAGATCTTTTTGAGAAAATGGAAAAGAGTGGCGAGATTAATATGGGCACAGATGTACTCTTATTAAAAAAAGACTGGAATTCTTGGATTCTATAAAGTGCACTTGGATTCTATAAAGTCTACAACCTAGTCATCTATGATGACTTAAATGAAGCATTTAAATTTCCACCTAATGTTGTGGACTTGGGTAGATTTTAATAAATTTAAAGGACTACACAAACCAAGGAATAGTCAAATGAAGTGGGTTTTTTTTTTTTTTTTTTTAAATGCTCTATAAGCTTGCTTCTTTGAATCATTTTGATAATACTAAATGCAGCTGGATTGGTGAGTGGCATTACCAAATCTTAGCTGTCACTGCACTATGAGACTTTCTACATTGGGAAAAGTGATCTTACCAGAAATCATATACTGGATTTATATTGTGGGAACCAATAAAAGTGATTGTGGGAAGAGTTGAAATATTAAATTTAAGTAATAGTAATAATAAAACTGATGAAGCTGACACTGTGACACTCAAACTTGAACACCTACCATATGTAATCTCGTTCAGTGATGCATGCCTCATGAATCCTCACACAATAAAAGTTGAAATATCTGTGGAGAGAAATCCCAATATCTGAATCAAGGGTATGTTGGAGTCAACATTCTGTCTCAGATGGAATTCCACGAAATAGTTATAGTGGCCCTGAATGTAAATATACAAAGTGCATTGCACAAATCATTTAGTAATGCTTTGCTACTGAATTTGGCTTTGAATGATTGTGATTTTTGGGAGGATTTTAAAAATTCTTATATTATTCATCCATGTTTATGGAATTAGAAATGTGAAGATTACTCAAACATTTGCATGATGATGCCTAGAACAATCTAGTTGAAAAAGTCAAGGTACAGTATCCAAATGTCATTAAGGAATTCATAACCAAAGCATACATACTCTTCAGCACAGTTTTCAATGAGAACATAGAAAGGCAATGGACTCCTGAAAGAGTGAAACATTTATAAATTATTTGTACCCACCTTATCTGTGGTATTATAATCAACTGTTTCTTTGTCAATTCTTAAAGTCCACAAATTGAAAAATATAATATTGACTTATCAACTAGTACAAAAGACAAAAAAAATGAGCAAACCAATGGGAAAAATGATATTACAAATAGAACTTAACACTTTCTTGTTAAGACTGCAAACAATACAAGATGTTCTTATAATAGTAATAACAGGACTTACTGGAGAAATGGTTGTAATCTTAATGTTTTCCATCGAATGCTCCTCACTATATGGCCATTAAATACAGTTGACGATAAAACTTATTATTAGTTGTAAATTGTTGATTTATATATCCCTGCTGGATTATAAAGAGAATATAAAATTTCTGTTATGCATAAAAATGCCACTATCTATTAAATAGTTGAGCAATTTTTCTCTGTATAATTTCATTTTCTGGGAACTGAAACAAATAACATTACTTTTGGCTGTTTGAGCTTAATAATTTTTATTTTGGAATACCTTGAAATTCATGACTATATTAAACTACACAGCATGACTCAGTTGGTGGTATAGTACTTGATGGATGAAAAAAAAAAAGTTTAAAGTTGAAAATATTTATAAAGAATTTCCCTAGTCTACAACTAAAACTGAACTCCAGAGTTTTTCCAAATGAGTGGAAAGACAGAATATTGCACAGAGGCACACCTGCAACATAACCCTTACTTGTACAATGTTCTCATCGACCAAACAGTAATTAAGCATATGGAGTTTGACAACTAAATGCTGATTTAAGAACTAAAATAAAGTCTGCTTAAAAAACTACTGAAAGTATAAAAGATAACTTGAAGAAATTGATGTGAAACACTACAAAATGGTGTTGAGATAGTATGTCTCCTTTAGCAATTTAAAGTTATGAGGCATCTCTTCGGAGGAAGCTAAAAGCAACCCAACAGAGGATCTCGGTTGAGTGGCAATAACTTATACACTATGACAACCAGTACACATATTCCTAAACAGCAAAGCAAATGAAGAAATGGGTGACCCCAACTATAAATACCTGACAGAGAAATCTGCATCAAACTACATTTAATGTACGTGATAATGCGAAAAGGTCAATGGAAACAACAGATATATTTGCAAATGAAATCAGAGTAAGGGTCTTGCAAGTTTGAAACAGATAAGTAAGGAAAAGGGGGGGGGGGGGGAAGGTTATATAAAATTTGGAGAATATGAACTCATAAGGGTGAAGGTAAAGAAAGCCTGCACAAGAAGCACGCAAAAGTTCGATGAAATTTACTGGTAAAAGTAGTTTGCCATAACGGCATTTGTATTGTTGCTTGCTCAGTAAACATACAGTTGATGTTATCGGTCAGGAGTAGAAATTGAATCCCATGGGAGATTGAAACCCTTCCGAGGTGGAGGGGATAACCTGACCTTTTTTTCCTTTAGAATCACTGGTCGACTAGTGGATAAATTGTTTATTAAGGGAAAAAAAAAAAAAAAAAAAAAAAGGCAAAGGAAGCCCACACGAGAAGCACAGCAAACTTCAAAAAAGTTTAGCGGTAAAACTACATTATGAACATTTTTTACGACGCCAGAACTTCCAATATGACTTCCTACGTGATTCAATTAGTGATTCTAAAGCAAAAAGGTCAGGTTACACCCCCCACACTTCAGGAGGGTTTCAAGCTCCCGTGGGATTCAACTTCTACTCCAGACCGATAACACCGTCTGTTTACCAAGCGAGCAACAATACAAATGGCATTATGGCAAACTACTTTTACCGGTAAATATCATCGAACTTTTGCATGCTTCTCACGCAGGCTTTCTTTACCTTAGCCCTAATAAGTACTGTGGTGAGGGAAAAAAATTTCCCTGCTGAAGTAGCATGCTAAATAGTAAAAGTTAAACTTGGCAAAAAGAAAAAAAAAAAAAAAACACAAGAAGCAAAGAACATTGGACTGTGCAGATATGTTGATTATTCTGCACAGTCCAACTTGAAAACACAGAGGCTGAATTATCTCAAGATATAGAGAAGCAGTCATTTTTAAGTGCATGTCAAAAAAAAAAGCTATAGAAAGTGGATAGGAGCAATGAGTGACCATTATTGTGGTGCATGTATGCATAGTTGTAATAGATCATATGCAGTTCTGCAGAATTTGTATGCCAATGAAGAAGAGCTTAGATGGCTATTTTTTTCCTGTTATTTGTAACTTGATTAAAACCATTAAAACTTTTAATTATCTACTTCTATGGATTTTTCTTAAAATAGGTCTTATATTTCACATTTATTTTCATTTGTTAAAATTAATCAAGTTACTGAAATCTGTTTACTTTTTGTTTCAGTAAGAAGGTGGACAATGAAGGATTTTTTACATCTCTTTATATTATTCTTTTTGGAATTCTTGACTTTTGAAATAAACTGGATTTCGATTCATCATTCCTCTCTTTAACAATTAACTTTTTTTTTTTTTTTTTCACAGTTGTCTTCACTAGCAACGTTCCAATTTTTCTTCATTCCTCTCTTTAACAATTAACTTTTTTTTTTTTTTTTCAGTTATTGTCTTCACTAGCAACGTTCCAATTTTCCTTCCAATTGCAGAATACATACACACATATCTATAGATACACACAGCAGTGAGTACCCACTTTACGGAGCACTCCTTTAGTAATGCCATCATGTATTCATACCATGTGATAAAGCTGGTGGGAAGATACATAGGTCACATGTAGTTGAGTAGTCAGTAGGGCCAGTTCAGTGGCACACACTCCTTGAGTAGACTGGTTTAAGCCCATAACTACTAGATACAATTAAGAATTGTATTCATGATTTATTATCTATATAATATAGGTGTAAAAACACCATAGGCAACTCTTAAAGGAAAAAACTATGATAGTAGTGTAAAAGGCATCATTTCAACTGTATCTCATATTGCACAATATGAGATACAGTTGAAATGATGCCTTTTACACTACTATCATAGTTTTTTTTTCGCCCCTTTGAGTTGTCTATGATGTTTTTACACCTATATTACATAAATAATTATCACTCTTAAAAATATTATGCCCAGTTGCATCCAGTCATGCTTAAACATCATCATGTACACCTTTTGGCATCTCTCATATTGTGGGATTATCTTCACATCTGGTTGTCATGTTTCCATACCAGGGTGCATGCCCACCCACCGATGAAAGACCAACAAGCCTCGAAATGGTTCCGTCTGGGTGGTGGTGGTGCCCAATGAGAATAAGTAATAATAGTCAGCGAAGGTAAAAAAAACCAACACGAGAATGATGAGAAACGTTGGATAACTTACTCGGAAAATTAGTTTCCCAATACGGCACTCCAGCACTGCTCGCTCGGTAAACAGACGGTAGGTGTTTTCGGTCTGGAGCAAAGTCAAGAACGATATATTGATTGACAGGTAGGCAGGGCAAACAATGTGCTGATTGGTGTGCGAACACAACACACGATAACATCGGGTTAGTATCATTTTAGTAGCACTCAGAAGCACTAGTGGTAACTTGCTCTAATGAACGCTTTCCATAATGGTGAAAAAAGGTCAGGTTACCTCCACTTGAATCCCATGGGAGCTTGAACCCCTCCCAAAGTGGAGGGGGTAACCTAACCTTTTTTCTTTAGAATCACAGACATATTTAGAAATACATTCATAAAAAATTAAAAAATTTTTATGACTGTATTTTTATTTTCTTGTTCAATAATATGCCCTAATGGTGAAAAATGGTCAGATTACCTCCACTTGAATCCCATGGGAGCTTGAACCCCTCCCAAAATGGAGGGGGTAACCTAACCTTTTTACTTTAGAATCATGTGGACTAGCGCATAAATTGTTTATTAATAAAATATTTTTTTATTACCGTACTTTTATTTTTAAAGACAATCGTGTGGATACACACATATCATAACGTCAATCAAAACCTCAACAGCTATTCACTATATATATTAAATCTTTCTTTCCTTATTATTTCCTAACCTAACATTTAAAGTTAGGTCACTAAATATAAGGAAACCATTTCTATTTATTTCCTAACCTACCATTTGAGGTCAGGTTATGAAATATAACGAAAAATAAAGAAACCTTTTCCTTTTTTAGTAACCAAACCTAAATCAACATTATAGTAAAAACAGTCATGAACTCCAAAAATTTGCTTTTAATAATGAGAAAAAAAACATAATGAAAAAAATAAAAATGAATAGAACAAAACTTTTATTAATTTAGTTTTCATCAAAAAATCAACCAATGTTTTATTTTCCTTACAAACTTCTTCCATATTTAAAAGATTCATCGCTACTATTACCTGTTTACCATTCATTACAAAACTATTATGCACCGTTCTTTACTCATAAATACACATTAAAATGCCAACGAATGACTACACACTAGCTTGTCCTCTGTAGCACCCACCACCAATCATTTCATCCTTTGCCACGCCTATCTGTCAATCCCTTCTTGATTTTGGCTCCACACCGATAACAACCACCTTCTTTTTACCGAGCGAGCAGCGCTGGAGTCCGGTGTCAGGAAACTAATTTTCCACGTAAGTTTTCCGACATTTCTTGTCGTTCTCATGTTAGATTTCTTTACCTTAGCCCAATAGTCTTCTCTATTAGTGAAGCATTACTTATTCAAGGTAGTGCAATAAATGGTAACTCATTATGAAGGATGAGCACAATATGAGATACAGTTGAAATGATGCCATTTACACTACTATGGTGTCTATGGTGTTTTTACACCTATATTATATAGATAATTATCACTCATAAAAATATTATGCCCAGTTACATTTAGTCTTTCTTAATCATGATTTATTGTAAATTGCTCTGACCTGGTGGTCATACCGGAGTATAAACAAGAACATAGCAATGCTGTATGTGTGCAATTCTGTGTGGGACGGGCAAGATAAAAGATTTACAAAATCTTTGAATGTGACATGGTACTCAGTGCACTACCATGTCACATTCTATTAGTCTAATAACATCCAGTCAATGGCAATCCTTTAGTAAGGAAACAGTGTGTTAATGTGAGGGACTGATGGAGGCTGACAAGACTTGTGCCATGACAGAAAGGTTACAATCAGTAACATAACAACCCATTGCAATGATGGTAACCAAACAGGCATGTCAGAATGCACAATTCACACCTCACAGATGGGAGGTGTGAATTGTGTAATATAACCTAATTCAGTTGCAGAAAGCAACTGAATTAGGTTATATTACTGTCAGCAAAAAACAAAAAGGCATGGTTATATTAGGTGGGAACACTAATACTGGACAGTCTGGTCTGATGAATACTGGTTCTTGCTGTTTCATGCTGATGTAAAGACCAGAATATGGTGGAAACAGCATAAATCCATGTACCAATTCTACTACATGTCAACAGTACAGCTTGGTGGCCACTGGTAATGATGTGTGTGTGTGGGGGGGGGGATTTCAATGTGCACAATGGGCAGTGGAGCAACATAAGGATACCACATCTTATGTTTATACAGAAATTGTTTCCAGCCCTTCATGCATGCAGTGTATCCATCTACAAATGGGTTCCTCCAACAGAATAATGAGCCGTATCACAAGGCCAGAATTATAGAGAACTGGTTCCAGGATCATGAGAGCGAATTCAGCCTACTGCAGTGACCTCCCGGTCAACAGATCTCCATCTAATATCTAATTGAACAACTGTGGGATAACGAGCTATTTGCAGGAGAGATCTGTAACCATTCAATTTGCAGAAAGTAATTTAGCCAGAACAGATGTGCAGCCCCTGCAAAGCTTTTGATACCTCATTGAGTCTGACACAAAAAAATCCAAGCTGTTCTAAGAAAAGGACATACTCACTATTTGACAGGCATATCTAATAAAGTGGCCACCTAGCATGCACCCAAGTGTATAAATATATTCCTCTCCCATACATAAATACATGCATATTTGTTATTAAATGGGAGGAGAAAAATTAAGCATTTCTAGTGTCTTGATGCCTAGGGAGCAGGAACAATTCTAGGAGAGCATGTGAAGTGCAAAACACCTGGCCCCATGCTGGGAGTGGCATGCCTGTTTCTGGAGATGCACATAGAACTCAAGTACCCAACCCCAAACCCTGCTCGAGAAAGAAAACTATATGATATGAAGAAATTACTAAATGTGGGTGAGCATTAGATATTATGTATGTAATTTCTATTTACACTTTTCCTTGGCTTGGATTGCTGTATATATGAATCTGTGGCATAAAGCACATCACATCAAAATATTTTGTCATATATTTCAATGACACTGTATAGATCACACTGTAAAAAACAATGTTTCCCAAAGTCAGAACTTAGCTTTACCCAATTATAGTAGTGTCAGGTGCTAGTGAGATTCCTTTAAAATAAATATTTCCCATGCAATCTGAGTTGATTATATTCAGATTTTCAGTACCTTTCAAGAACAATCTTAGAAGTAAAAGAATCAACCAATGAAGTTAACTCAAGCAAACAAAAGGACACCACTAGCATTAAGTACATGAGCAGGAGAAAAAATTGCTACTCTGAGACTTTTGTTTATTTAAGGATTTTTAGATATTATTAAAGCATATTTTAGACATTAAAACTTGATCAGTATAAGCAAGTCCAAATATTCTAAGAATATTTGAATTTGCTTGTATAAGATTATTCTACATGGCCATTTTACAATCTAAGACAGTGCTTTTCAAAGTTTAAGCCATGGAACTCTATATGAACTGAAATGTTTTGCTTAATCCCGGTTGAGGGCAATTTGTATTTTATTCCAGTGGGTGAAATTCTGAATATAACAAAGATAAAAACCCCATTATAATATTATTTTGGCAGCTGGACAAGTCACACTGTCTGCATGTATTACAGTTATGAAATTCAGAATATCTGACAAATTGCTAATATCAAACCTACAAGCACAAATACACTAATAAGATTAAACAAAAACAACTCAAATTCATTCAAAATCTTTTTTTTTTTTTTTTTTCAATAAAATTGCATTAAATTTTATTGTACATAAAATTTTCACTGGGAATGTTGTTTGTTTTTATGACATAAAAATTTTAAATTGCCTGCCTTGATGAAATTAACAATATTAGTTGCATTATCTAATAGATTTCAGAGATTCTGGGATCTTCTTAATGGCTAATCCACATCTACAATGGCTACTTTCGCACAATTTCGATTGAGCCTTTTTATATGCACAAACTCCTCTGGTTTTATGAAGCACTGACTCCACATTATCAGTTCAAACGTTGATACATTTTTACCAGTCAGGATGATGCTGTATAAAAAGCTGATCTAAAAGCTTATAGATTTTTTCTCATATTGCAGCCATTTTATGTAACTTGCACAGCAACAGATTTTCCCTAATTTATCATTATAAACAAAACCAAGCAGAATGGCAAGATTAGTAACGAGTCATTTTATATAATTTGCATAGCAACAGATCTTCCCTAATTCATCATTATAAAAATATAATGAACAAAACCAAGCAGAATGGCAAGATTAGTAACATCATAAGTATTCTCATCTAGTTGAACTGTAAAGAATTAGTTATCCCCAGCCTTCCAAAAGTACATTAGTTGACCAACCTTGGATTTTTCTTTGGACCAGGTTGTCGGATAATGACACTGATTGTAATTTCTTAACAGTTTCTAATCATCATCTTTTCATCTAGCATACATCTTACCAAATGAGTTAAAAACATGTTAAAAAATTAACTGATAGGAGGGGTTTAACAAGTTCTTCCCTGAATGTGCATACTTTTCCTTGATGTGAAACAATAACTCTGAAGGAAACCACAAATGAATTTTTGTGGGTTTTTTTTTTTTTTTTTTTTTTTGGGTTAATGATAGATTATTTAATATACATGGAAAGAACTGCAAGGCTTACCTTTATGTTTGCTATTTTTTTGTTTTGTAAAATGTCAATGCACAAAATACACAGGACACATTAAGTTTTTATCACTTGTCATGAGTAAAGCCCATTGATAAATAATATCACACCATGTTTTCTTCTCTTTACATGACACACTCTTTTTGTTATCAGATTCATACAAACAAGCATAAATATATTAATGTGCACTAATAAAATAAAATTAAAACAAATGTTGCACTCTTTTTCGTTGAACACTTGTTTGACAGCGGAAAGCTCTGACAAGCTGTTTCATTTGGATGCTGTTAATTATTGCCATTTTCTTCATTTTTCAGCTTGATTCCCCCCCCCCCCCCCATATTCTGGTTACTAACTATCAAATAACATTTGATAGGTACAAACAGGAAGATGTTGTAACCACTTAATTTACCCACTATATTATTATTATTATTATGTTAATTACTTTTAAAAATTGCTTATTAAGATTTACTTTTATTAAGGCATACATGTGCATGCACAAACAGACCACACTTGTTATAATATGTTAGGTTGCTGGAGCTTGCTGCAGATATTCTTCCAGGTATGACAGGCTGGGGTTTACTACATGGTAGTTTAAAATGCTGATATTCTGCTCTCATTTGGAAGCAAGTAGACTAAATTTCTGTGAAATTTGATTGTTCTGCAGCAGCCAAGTCTGAGGCTTTTCAACTTCCATCATGAAGTTTAAAAGCAGAGGATTTGGGACGGTTAATAACCTTGAGTATAACTGCATCTCTCATGTGTCAAGTTAGAAGCACTGCAGCTAATATACCAGAGGTGACCACCCAGGTGTGATCCAACATAGGCAGTGGCCATCTACATCACATCATCCACGTCACTAGGCAATAATAGGCAGTATATGATCATCTATAGCAGCACCAACACTCTGCTTATTAGAAGCTTGGTGTGGTGTTCGCATCACACAGAGAAAAGCCACCCCTGTGTCACCTGGCAATAATAGATGGTACATGACTATCACAATCCACTGCAGCAGCAAAACACTGCTTATTAGAGGCCTATGTTCAGTTTTCAGAGCAAAGGGCAAACACCATCTCTTCCATCATGCAGTGCAGGTTCTGATAAATCTTATATATCAAGGGCACAATTCTATATTAGTGTTCACAGGCTGGCCACTAGATTGTCCACCAGATCAAACATATTGGTAACTCTCTAAGAGACATCTGGATGCCTCTTAGAGAGTTACCAATACACTATTCTGGACAGAGTCAGATTAGTGTATGGAATGGGGGCACACTGTTGAGGCTACGTCATGTTATGGAGCTAGGTACAGTCTTACCATGTGTGTACTATATCCAAAAATTACATTATGGCGTACATGTCCCCCCCCCATCCACTTTTACTTTATTCACTGTATCAAAAATAGTCAAACTAACAGAATTTACAAAAACTCCTGCATTAATTTCACAAACATATGGTACCAGTTCCAATCCCAGTCATATCCATTTCCACCTACAAACTGCCACCTGATATACTTTTTCTGACAGACTTTAAATTATAGGCTGCTTTGACTATTACTCATCTCAGTTACACTAACTATTCACTCTATGATTCCTTTTTCTTCAATGGTGGTCTGGTGAATATCTGCTCTGATATTCCTTGTCAAGAAATATCACAGCAGACAGTTCATAATCTGCAACTTCTCTTTTTAATCTCCTGTGGCTTTAAATCTCTCTGCCCTATTCTGTCACCTCTATCATTTTCCCAACTCTTATTCATGTCAATCAATCAGAAATCCTTGATTTCCATTCTTTGAAACTCTTTCTCCAATATAACTTTCCTAATCATGAGGTAAATTTTCCTTGGTGATTTCGATGTTCACAATTCCAACTGGCTTCAGTTTTCTAGTTTTCTAGTTACCCAGCTGGTCAAGATGCAGAAGCTTTTGCAATTACTAATGATTTCACACAGCAAATTCAGCGACTAACCAGAATACTAGACAACTGTAACCAGACACTAATCTGACACACTTGATCTTTTTTTCATAAACAACCTTTCAAATTACATCATAAATATCATTAGCTGTCTAGGCACTTCAGATCACAACTGGTGATGGTCTCTTTTCGATGGAGCCTCTCTTACACAGTCATTCACAGCCTCATGTTGTCTGGCATTACACGAATATGAAGTGGTAAAACTGGAAGAACTGCATGATTTCTATTCTTCTTTTCCTTGGTCTAATTACAATTTTAAATCTTGTGATCCAAATATTTATCAGTTCTTGTCAGTGAAACTGTTCTTGTTGGGATGAAAACCTTTATTCTGCATTCCACCCTAAAATCTGATCCCTTACCTAAACTTGCTTTTTGAATAAATGTGCTGAGGCTGTTCAATATAAAAAAGGTAGCATATCGCAATTGGCTTGAATCCAAATCTGCAGCTTGATTTTCTGGCTAAACTATAAAGTTTGCAACAATTTAAAAACAGTCGTTAATCAATATAAACATGAACACGAACAGGATAAGAGTAGAAAATTGCTTCTTGTCTGAGTGGTAGTCAAGAATTCTGATCTCTTTCTGTTGGCAGAGACTTCTGTCCATCAATACTCCCACTTCAGTTTCAATGTGATGTTTCGATTGCATCCTCAGCTGAAGACAAAGCGGACTTATTTACTAGTCTGCTATTTTTCTTTTAACTCATATATCAACAATCTTGGCAAACCATCTCACAGAAAGGCACCTCCATTCACAAAGAATACACTCTACTCAATGAATCCGGAGTTCTTCTCACAAACAGATGTTAGAAAAATTCTGATCGAATTTCTCTACTTATTCTCAAATCCTGTGCATCTGAGCTTGCTTCTGTTCTAGGTTCAATGATCACCAATATGGAATTAACTAATTCAATGGAAAAATTTGGTGAAACTCTTGATATTTTTTGATAAGGTATTTCAATAAAATCTTGATATTTTCTAAACAAGCCCCTATCTTACAGCCAGCTGAATATTCTTTGCAATAGAGTATCCAACCCTCCAGTACAGGAGTTTATCAAGTATAAGTTTATCAAGTAGAAATCTGCTGTACACCAATGGGAACAGTGAAAGGAGTGAAGGTGGAGTTGGGTTTCTGGTCCACAAAGATATAAAAAACAACATTTTGGAATTCAAAAGTATTTCACCAAGAGTGTCAAGACTAATAAGATTTCTAAAAGGTACTAACTCAAGATTTCTAAGAGATACAAGTTAAAGGTTATAATGATTTATGCACCAACATCGAGCCATAATGATGAAGAGGTTGAAGAAATGTACACGTAAATTGAGTCTTCTAGATGAGCAGAAAACTCACTTCACTATTATTATTGGAGACTTCAATGCTAAGGTTGAAAAAAGACAAAACAGTGCAGAAAAGGGAACTATAGGAAATTTTGGAATTGGTGAAAGAAATGAAAGACTTGTGGAATTTGCAGAATCTCAAGGACTGTCAGTAATGAACTTTTTTCAAGAAAAGGGTGAACAGAAAGTGGACATGGAAGAGTCCAAATGGATTTACAATTAATCAAATTGACTTCATCCTCACTAACAGAAGATATATCATGAATGATGTTGCCGTCCTGAATAACGTAAATGTTGGAAGTGATCACAGAATGGTAAGATGACACTTGATATAGATGTAGGAAAAGAAAGGAAAAAACTGACTAGAGTAAATAATACAAAGGTCTTGAAGATAACAGAAGAGGAGAAAAAGTAGTATGTACTGGAATTTAAGAACAAGTTTGGGCTTCTGCAGACTGCTCAGGACCAAAATATTGACGAGGATTATTACAACTTTCTGAGAGTGATAAAACCCAAGAAACCTATAGGGGGGGGGGGGGAAATTCAAAGAAGAAAAAATTAGTCAAGAAACACTTGTCATGATGAACCAAAGATGACAAATGAAGAGCAAGAAAAACACTGACAGGGAAAAAACTGAGTATACTGAGTTATGCAAAGCCATTAGAAAAAGACTCAGAGAGGACATAAGAAGATTTAACACAAGAAAAGTAGAACAAGCATTAAGGGAAAACAAAGGATTTAAATCAGCAGCCATGAGCAGTAATACAGAAAGACAAATGATACTGAAACTGAAGAATAGCGATGGTGTACTTATAAACAGCAGAAAAGGCATAATTCAAATAGCAGAAGACTACTATAGAGAATTATACAAGGAGCGAGGGAATGATACCAGCAGTGGGGAAGATGGATTGCAAAGTAGCAACACATACTACATACCCAATATTCTTCCTGATGAGGTAGAACATGCATTGAAGAAAATGAAGAATCGGAAAGCCCCGGGGGAAGATGAAGTTACTGTAGAGTTGTTAAAATTGGGAGGAAGAAACAACACAAAAACTGGCAAGGCTCTTCACAAAAATGCATTAGAAAAGGTGTGACGCCTATGAGTGGAACAATGAAATCATAGTTTTGCTGCATAAGAAAGGAGATAAATCAGAAATTGGAAATTATACACCAAGTAGCTTGTTATACCACATCTACAAGTTGTTCACAAGGGTCATTACTAACAGATTAGAAAGAATGCTTGATGAGAACCAACCGAAAGAGCAAGCTGGCATTAGGACAAGATTCTCAACTATGGATCACCTTCACATAATATCACAGCTAATGCAGAAAGCAAATGAATATAAAACACCATTATGCCTGGCATTTGTGGATTATGAGGAGGCATTTGACTCCATACAGCATAAGGCAATGTTTCAGGCACTGGAAAGACAAGGCATAGATACCCCATATATTATTATTATTAGCTGTATGGTGCAAGGAAGCCCGAGGCTTATGTTGAACAAGCTAAAAAAATTCTCGAGTTACCCTCAGAGACAGAGAGAGAGAGAGAGAGAGAGAGAGAGAGAATTAGAAAAAAATAGAAAGGAATCACCAAGAAAGAGGAGAATGGTGATATCCAGCTCAGGACCCTGGGTGTGCCAAGCCCATACTCACCAGATGTGAGCCCCAGGAGTTATATGATTTTGAAGAAAATATATGAGAACACTACCTCCTTTATTAGACTAGACAAAGACAGTAGCAAATTTAAAATTGAGAAAGGAGTTTGGCAAGGAGACACTATCTCCAAAGCTGTTTACTGCTGATTTCGAGGAAACTTTCAGAAGATTAAACTGGTCGCAGAAAGGAGTCGATGTAAATGGAGAGTTCTGAAACCATTTACGATTTGCAGATGACATTGTGGTCACAAGCCATAATCCCAAAGAATTAGAGGAAAATCTTAATCAGTTATGCAGAGTTAGTAAGGATTTTGGACTAAAGATGAATATGGCTAAAACAAAAGTAATGGTGAACAAGTATTTCCACAGAAAGGGATATAACGATTGAAGGAACAGTAATTAAAAAGGTGGAGTCATATACTTATCTGGGACAAGTTATTAGCTGTAATAATGATAAATGGCTGGAAGTCAAGACAAGAATAAATTTTGGATGGATAGCATTCAGTAAATATAGTCACATACTGAGGAGCAATATCCCAGTTTGTCTGAAACATAAAATGATGAACCAATGTATACTCCTCACCATGACTTATGGAAGTGAAACTTAGGCACTCACCGAAAGAATGGAAGAGAAGCTGAGAACTACACAGTGAAGAATGGAACGAATTATATTGGGAATCAGACTGTTAGATAAGAGAAACACATGGCAGCAAACTCAAGTAAAGGACATTGTTATCAAAACTAAAGAACTAAAATAGTCTTGGGCAGGACACAAAGCTCGAAGACACGATGACAGATGGACTAAGAAAATAACAGAATGGTACCCAAAAGGAGCTAGAAGAAAACGGCAGAGATGGACAGATGAAATTCATGAGTTTGTGGGTAGTAAAGGGATGGTCATTGCCAAAACAGAAGGAACTGGAAAGTTGCTGGGGAGGCCTTCATCCTGAAGTGGATTGAAAATGGCTGATGATGATAATGATCCGATTTTCCTTCTGAACACACACTGTGGGTTATGGTAGGTTGAATTCTGTCTTCTAACTTCTCCAATAATTCTGATGCTCCCTAAGATTCAGTTTTTTCTCCTACTCTTTTACTCTTGTATATTAATAGCATTCTTCCACCAACTGGAAATCATATCCATTATTTTTCTGCACAAACAGTCTCAACTTATCGATCTCCACTAATTTCTTTAAAAGGTCTCCTTTAATTTTCCAATGGGCTGAAAACTTGAATCCTTCTAGAACTTAGTCATTCTATTTCTTGAAAAACAGTGTACTGCATCTATGGTCATATTCGTTGACAGATATTTATGGACAAGATCACATATCTCTATTGTTGATTACCTTGATCTTTAATCTCTTTGGCACAAGTATATCACAAATATTGCTTACTCCGCATTAAAAAAAAATAATAATAATTTTCTTTTTTTACTTTTCTTCTTTGTACAAAACTACTCACTGTACAAATCTCAAATTAGTCTTACTATAGGATATTGAACCCACATCAGTTGTGCAGCACCCAAAACCTGTCTAAAGCTTTTTACTCCATTGAAAATAGGGTAATTAGGTTAATTACTGACCTTACAAAGCCTCTTACAAGATTCTCTCCACTGTCTTATGGATATTCAGCGTCTACTGCATGTCTTTTCAATAAATACTTCCATGGACACTGTTCCTCTGCATTGGAATCTGTAATTTCCTCCCTCAAATAATCTCAGCATGTGCCACAAGCAGTCAGCATCCATTCGTTGTCAAACTTTTTTCTTCCTCATTTATTCCTTCTACTTCTATTTTCTAAAAGAACCTACTTTCACATGTATTTCTCAAAAATTGAAATCCACAGAAATTCAAGTGTGTTACTCTACTATATAACTACAAAATTTGCCAAAACATATAGCAAAAGGGGCTTGTGTGTGTGTGTGTGTGTGTGTGTGTGTGTGTGTGTGTGTGTGTGTGTGTGTGTGTGTGTGTGTGTGTGTGTGTGTGTGTGTGTGTGAGTGAATGAGTGAGAGAGAGAGAGAGAGAGAGAGAGCGCGAGAGCGAGAGAGAGAAAAGAGTGCTTACTTTGTTATAGCACTTACTGTTTGTTCTTGTTGATTCCAGTAGACTGTCACATAGAGCACTAATATTGAATAGACAACTTGTATAGTCGAGACCCACTAATTTCAGTTAATGGGTTTCGATTTCAATCCACTATTCAACCCAATAGTGGATTTCAACTTGTATAGCTGACACCCACTAATTTTAGTTAGTAGGTTTCCCACTAAAAGACAACTTGTCTTTTAGTGGGTCTTGACTATGCAAGTTGTCTGTCCAACATGTCTAATAAAGTTTCGAGACTACAGAATTTACATAATGTTTTTTACACTATGTCAATAGTACACAAGTGGTATTAAAAATAATGGTTTAATTGTCCACGACAATTAAACCACATTTTTTTCTGTATATTCATAAAGCAAAATTAAGCAAATTTACTTGTGCAATATCAGAGCCTTGCAGTTTGACAATTTTATGTATGCATGATTTAAAAAGTGTTTGTGTTAGAGTCCTCATTGGATATGATTCCACAATGACATAAGGGATTTTTATGGGCTTCTTTCCACAATATGGTCAAGTTAGTCAGACCTAGGCAAGAGTTGCATGGTTGTTTTCTCCTGAAAACTTGGATTTTTAGTGCAGCAAACCAAATTAACAACAGAATTATGCAATATACAGTCAATATACTGTTGCTTCTCAACCTCAGTTGCTTTGGTATTAAACATACAATATACACAGTTGTGTTACAGATTCCAGAGAAATGGCTTGTTATGTTATGTAACTTCGGAGGCAAAAGCAACACAATACCCAATTTTCCAATGTATGCACAATTTACTATATTTCCTCCCATGCATAGTTTGTCAACTGTGCAGCTGACTATTTGAAAGTTGGTATTCCAAAGAAAGTTATACATACTTCCTTGGCAGCCTTTCTGTATCATCAGTATTGGAGAGAATTTCCAAAACAATTTAAATGTGTTTAATGATTTAATTGTGATGTACAAATTGACACAGTTTTCACTGTGTCAGCCAAAAAAAAAAAAAGGTTGAAAGTGTTCTACAAAATTGGTGCCATCATATTATTTGGATAATTTTAACATGCTAAACAGATTTAATGTCCTAGCAAATTCAAGTTGTATAATTTACATGATTGAGTGCTGTGTTAATTTATTCTTAGACCTTGATCAGTATTACTGCTGCCTGTGAAGGCAGTTGAGTTTAGCAAGGATTAGTTAGTGATGCTGAATGTCCCTTAGGTCTAATAACAGCAAAAGCAGGCCAGAACAAAGACTTATACAGCACCAACTGTTTTATGTAGGTAGACCTTGCTAAAAAACAAAATCAGTTTTACTAGTTAAATGAGGAAAATAATTTGTGTAATTTAACAGTTCTATTTATTTAATTACTGAATTTGAGCATATTATTTGGATAATTTTAGCATGCTAAACAGATTTAATGTCCTAGCAAGTTCAAGTTGTATACTTTCCATGTTTGAGTGCTGTGTTAATTTATTCTTAGACCTTGATCAGTATTACTGCTGCCAGTGAAGGCAGATGAGTTTAGCAAGGATTAGTTAGTGATGCTGAATATCCCTTAGGTCTAATAACAGCAAAAGCAGGCCAGAACAAAGACTTATATAGCACTACACAACTGTTTTATGTAGGTAAACATGGCTAAAAAACAAAATCAGTTTTACTAGTTAAATGAGGAAAATAATTTGTGTAATTTAACAGTTCTATTTATTTAATTACTGAAGTTGAGTTATCTTGGTACAATGCTGCTGATCTTTATAATTTTTTTTTCGGACAACAGTGAGTTCAGATATGTTGGCAACATATTTGAACTCGCCATTGAATCCTGCCATCTGGCCAGGAATGGTATGAAGGGGGGAGGCTAAAGACCAGCAGATATTAATTAGTACATAACTGCAATTTATCTGATTAATCACGTACATAGTCATGCTATGTATTAATTAAAGATGGGGGGAAATAAAAAAGAAAACCATACAAATTAGATAGGTCTAATTATCTGTTTAGCTACCTCTCATTCTCATCACACATTAAGATAGTGTTTAAACTGCACTTCCCTCAAAATACAATGACAAGATTTCACAGTGTGTCCAGATATATTGCCAACATCCCATTAATTTAATCCTGTGTTCTCAGTTGTGATACAATTAAAAGCAAGCACAGGCAAAACTGTGCTGGGACAACTAGTAATTCAATAAATTAAACTTGTAAACTGTTAGACCTGCCCATATGCAGTATTTACAACTGAAATGTTTTCCTTAATTCTGTCATTGAAAGTCACAGTCAACTTTACAGTCCAAACAAAACAGCATTTAATGAACTGCATTTAATGTTCCCAAGAATTACAGTTTATTCTCTATCCAACTGTGCAGCAGGAGGACAACTATCATCAAAGATGTATATTTGTAATTACAAAAATTATTATAACAAAGTCCACATTTTTATCCTTTCAGTTCTGTATTAACAAGATTTTAAAATATATAAAAATGAATTAATTCAACTAATTGCTACAGTTGCATAGTTCATTAAGGAAACTATGCTGCGAATGTGACAATGTAATGAACACAAGCAGCATGACATTACAGTTGTCATAAAAGTGGTGATTACAGTGTTTACAACATCAACACTGCATAAAATACAGAAACTGCTGACTGCATTTTGGAAAAACTGTACAAACATCTCAGCCAATTCAAAGTAACTGGTAATAAAAACTGAAGTCGAGGAGAATTGTATTCAATAATGAATAAACTTTTGTTAAGAAATGAGACACAACAGGTATTTAAACTGGCTTTACAAGTCATTCTGGAATGTTTATAGCTGCTGTTTTGCCAATCCAATTAAACTATTGTGGTTGCTGTCTTCACATGCCAAATAATATCCATTTTTTCATGGCTTCATTCTATTACACTAAATGATGCATAAGTTGGCTACAGACTTTACACTGGAAGAAAGTTCCCAAATTTAAATTTTGGTTATAAAAATAAAGAATGGCTTTTTAAAAAACTATGCTGTTTAGCAGTAAACACTTAATGGGAAAATAGATTTTACTTAGTTTATTAAAATAAACAAATTATAACAATTGTTCATTTTAATAAACTAATTAGACCATAGCATATAATTTCCAGTAATTCAAGTTCCTTTTCTATAAAACTGTTTATTGTAAATAAAATGTCAACATCGTACAGTTTTACTTGCAACCTAAAAATTTTTGCTTAGCTACTGTTCATATAATCTAGAGAATTTTAATGCTCACAGGTTTGCAAAAAAAATTAACTTTAAAAATGGTAAAAGGAACCACACCGTCATTTAAACATAAAATAATGGTGAATTTTTAGAAAAAGGTAATTTTTTTATTTTTACATTATTTACTTCATTAATTGTTCATTATTGTGTCCAAGGTTCTTGAAAAATGTAGGAAAAGGACTCAATAGGTGGTACCATGTGAACTGAATAGGGAATGATAAGCAACTAATGATAAAAGGTAGCGTGCATGCAGAAATTCAAACAACTAGATGTCTTTTTGTGCTGCTGAATTTTAGCTCACAGTACCGAACTCTTCCTTGCAGATAGAATGCCTGTAAGGAAAAGCTTATTCCACTGACTTTCGACTAAACACATTTTCTATAACACATATTACTTGCTGAAATGTCAAAAATGTGACTAATTTGAAAACTCGCATATCTTCCAAAAGTGCAGAATTAAGAATTATTCATTTCCTTAATTAATAATCAAGCCCACACAAAAGCATTAGAGGTAATTAGAATGTGTGCCAGGCAACTACACAACAAGGCATCAGTATATTCTCTAAATTGCAAATTTCATGGCTAGTTTGACTATTTTGATGGATGAGAAATTAAAGTTTCCGGAGGAAAAATAAATTTTTTGGCAGGAACAAAATGCAGGTGGTTTTTTTTTTTTTTTTTTTTTTGAAAAATGCAGGAAGTTTTTTGAAGTTCAAACTGCACTAAAAATTAAATTTCATTAACTAAATATGCAATAAATATTAACATATCAAAATACACTCGTAAACAATCCTACAGCCATAGGATTGTTTATGAGTACAGTATGTTTTTAAACATTAGCGTTCCTAATATATTTCTGTCTGGATTGTCTGTTAAACATCAACTGAATATGAGGATTATCATATTCATGTCTCAAGAAAGATACTGCAGTAGTTTCTCCACATCATCAAAAATATTGAATCAAAGTTTTGTTTATAAAATTAGTACTGCTGTTAGGACTGGGCAGTCAAGAGATCCGAGTTCAATTTTTTTCTTTGCCTGGTTGGATTTTCTCTGCTGCTCTGCACTACTGCTATGAGGAATTATTAAAACACAAAATAAATTGTTATATTTCATACTTGCTTGTACACTGTTAGTTCCGCAACCAAGAAACACTTCATCATATCTTTCCAATTTCATAACATCTGGAAGGTTCTCTCACTTAAATTGACAGAACTGATCTGCAAAATATCTATTTGTTTAAGTTAAAGGTTATGTTATGATACTAGGCAGTACTAGAATTTTATGTTTTTATTAAATAAAATTGATTGATTTGTTTTAATTTTGTTCAAAAAACTTCTCTGAATAGTTATTGGATGACAAATTAGCTCTCTAAATATGATTATATTTAAGTTAAACTTAAATAATATTGGAGCTAGTAGACTTGATTGCCACAAGGATGCCCCTTGGTCTTAGGAATTCATGCTAACCACCAAATTAAGTCCATAAATTAATTATGAGAAATAGACAGTACTTTAAGACCTAATTATAAAAAGCTTCTAACTCTCCATAAATTATGAAATTTCTTCATCAACTTATTCTGCTTATGCTATTAATGTATTTGGTTTTTTATTTATTTTTTTATTTTTTAGGAGCATTAGCAACTAAGGACACATTGCTCCAGGATATAGGGTGATCATTCCCTGACCTTTCCACATCCTCCGTATTTGGTGGTGATGGGCTCGAACCCCGGTCTAATCAAGAAGCGTGTTCTATGCACTGCTACTCCTTCCCACCTGGCTACGGAGGCACCTACTATTAATGTATTAAATATTCAAAGTTGTAGGACTTCATTGGCCTGTATTAGATCACCTTGATGATACAATGCATAAACTTGCACCAATGCATTTTTCTGCCCCATTTTATGTATAAAACACTTTACAGTGAAGTTTTATTGCATCAACCAGTTTTGACATGCAACACATAATGCCTCTGCACTTGTCTTGCCTCTCATTGGTGTTTTGTGACTGTAATTAAGAAGGAACGCAGTGTGCTAATTTACTAACAGAGGAGGGCACTGTTTTGCTTGTATTCTAGACCAGGGTTTCCCAAAGTGTGGTCTGCAAGGAGGTACCGATCCACAAAAAGAAAATAATGGTCTACGGACAACTTATTTAAATTTATATCCACATAAAACTATTAGAAAATTTCCTTATTTCCTTTCCTAAAATGTCAATTTTATGCAAACTTTTGATAATAAACAAAGAAATTAATTACCTATCTTTTATTTATATTTGCTGATGTTAATAAATACCTAATTGCATTATTACTGGTATGTTACATGTCCTGATTGTAGTGTCATTATTTCCTGAACCTACGAGTATAACTATTAAAAATACATTAATTTATAGCTATAGGTGAGCTGTGAATAAAAAAAAAAAAATCTGCAAACCAGTCTGTGCTTGTAAAAATTTTGGTAAACCTGTTCTAGACTATGAGTCAGCTGGGAGTTGAAAATGTGATTTACCCCCCCCCCCTTTGAAGAGAAGTATTATAATAGTTTTTGGTAAAATAAGTTATTTTATTAATCTTTATTGCTTTCAAAATTCAAATAGGGTATCATCCCTGGTCATAACCATGTGTTGCATTGAAAATGAAAACTTGAAAATAGAGGTGCAAGCATTCCCCCACATGGCAAACTATTCTCATATAAAGTAAGCAAAAAAATTCACAAAATTCTTTAAAATTACAATTTTAATGAAGTACAATCGATTCCGGTTAATTGGGACACATCGGGACAGATCACTTTGGCCCAATTAAGCGGCTGCCCCAATCAAGCAAAATTTTCATGAGCTGAAAAGCACACTGTATTTAAAGTTAAATTGGTACAAACATTTATTTAAAAATAACTAAAGCTAAAAGCAAACAAAATGTATGTATGTACATATAATGTATATACGTAAAATGAAGGTACAGTACAGAATAATGTCCGTGTCAAGCAAAGGTTACACATTACTTAAGGGTTCTTACTTTGAAAAAAATTATGAAGTGTACCTTGACGTGTTCTCTTTATGGACTGCAACTGAACAAAGTCGGCACAGGTATCTAATGCTGATAAAGGACTGCCTTCATTGCCTTCCTCCATGAAATAACAACTCAATTCAGCGATACATTACCTGGAATCCTGGTTAGTCACTCACTTAGGTATATCATCATTTTCTTGGTCTTTTGGTGTCCCTGAGTGTTTTGCCGCAATTTGTTCAATAATCGTTTCCTCATAATCTTCATTTTCATCGCGGCATTGAAGGTTATCATCAATCGTTAAAAATTCTTCACAATTTAGGACCTGTTGCAGTTCCAAAGCCATTTCATTTTCTGTACAGCTTATTGGATCTGAATCACAATTAGTCGTGAAACCACATTTAGCAAAACAATTCCGAATTGTTTTGCTGCTTATTCCTCGCCAACATCAGCGATAAATTGTACAGCTTTTAACATTGAAACTTTTGCACTAACCTCTATTAATTTCGAAAATGATGTCAGCAGATTTTCCTCAACTGCTTCAAGGATGTGATTAACCAACTTTCCGCGATAATAGGTCTTCAAATTTTTTATAATTCCCACATCCATAGGCTGTATCAGGGATGTGGCGTTAGGGGGTTAAAAATTCCAGTTCAATATTTTTTAAACCAGCTACATTAGAGGCGGTGCCGTTGTCCAATTTTTGGACAATTTTTGCCGTTGTCCAAAAAATCAACAGAATTTTTCTGGACTTCCACTGCAGTTCTGCATCTCAGTTCGTTAGCCATTACGTAAAAATATATGTGAGGTCATCCACGCCTTCTTATTGGCATAATACGAAACTGACAAACTGCCTAGTGTAAGCCCCTTGAAACAACGAGGTTTGGCACTTTTACCAATAACCAAAAATTTGAGGTTATCATTTCCTGACATATTTGAGCAGCACAACACTGTTACACGATCCATTGCTTTCTTTGAACCAGACAGTGTTATGTGTTGATAGCTGAGGGAACCATCTGGCATAGCACGATAATAGAGACCTGTTTCATCGGCGTTGTAAATGTCATCCCCCCACTAAATTTTTTAAGCAACTCTGGCAGTTTTTCAGATTTCCATTGCTCAGCACTGTCCTTCTCGCCATGTGCTTTTTTGTAACTAATGTCATGTCTACAATTCCAGCGAGGCAACCAACCATCCATCGCTTTGAAATTTACATGACCTAGCTTTTTGGCCAACTCTTCTGACTTGGTTTTTAGCATAGGGCCACTTACACGCACTCCTCGTTTAGATACAGTAAAAAACCATTGATTCAAAGCATCTTTGACGTTTGGATCTTTGCCTTCCCTCTTTCGCTTATGAGATGTTTTCTATAAATCCACGTGCAACATCCACTTCTCTAAGTTTTTCTTGTTGCTGTAGCAGTCGTGAAATTGTAGATTTTGGCACCTTTATTTTCTCCGCTTTCTATTTATCTATCTAGCTGACGATGACTGATATTAGGAAGGTGACTTTTTATCTTGTCAAGAATAGCGATTTTTTTCTGAAAGCGACAAATCTTTACATGGCATCTTGACAGGGGTCTTAAATGTACTGAAAAAAAGGGGAGGGGGAAACCAAAATCAGTGTACTGTTTGGTACAGTTTTTAATCTATTCTAGCCCAAAAGATGTATACATATGTACCTAGTGTGATCGTAAACAACTGCAAGCAAAATTTCTTCAGAATCCGATTACCACGACACAGAACAAAGATAAAACAACCACTGTACAGCACGACTTCGCAATAACTGATTCAGCTGCTGCCCACATGATCTCTTTCTAACGAACCATCTAAATAAGTTTATTGTTCAATTAAGACCTTCATTGCCCCAATTAAGCAGCGAGTTGGCCCAAATAAGTGGAACAAATTCAGGCTAAATATTTGGTTTGTTTCTGTTCTTTATAATTTGCCCCAAATAAGCGGCTGCCCCAATTAACTGGAATGCACTGTATTACTATTTTATGAAAAAAGAAAAGGAATGAGAAACCCTCCACAGAACCAACTCTAGTACAAAGATGAGACAGAAAGGGGGTCAAAATCAAGTCAAAAAGATGGAATCTCCATCATAAATCTGAACAGGCAGGAACTATGGAAACCATGCAACCCTTGGCTGAAACCAAATCCAAGAAACATTCTCAATTTCAAAATAATTTTTTTAATAGTTAACGGAGCAGCAGCAACTCAATACATTCAACGTTATAAGTAAATTAGTTTAGAAATGGAAGATTTACCTCTATGATGTCTTGTAGAACACTTCAATGCTGATACTCTCTATAGTTGAATAATTATGCAAATAGATTACATGTATTCCGCTCCCTCGTAGACAAGTTCAGCGATCCAATGCATCCTGGAATTGGAGACCCACTGATCCCAAAATACATCAAATCACAGCCCCAATCTTTGAGCAAGAGAATACACAATACATCCGTATTTTACAAACAATCACAAGAAAGTGAAACTGCAGGTATTGCGGGGGAATTTTATAGCATGGAGATTAGTTGTGATCCTGGCATATGCACATAAAGGACCATGAATCTGAGATGGGTTAGGGGCGACGTACATTGACTGAATTTTGATATAATTTAATTTCAAATGTCTCCGAAATTAATAATTTAGTGTAATCATTGGATGCTGAGAATTCCTGCTTCATTGAATAGAAAGTGTGGCCTTCAATGATCACATGGAATGCGAGTTCCGAAGCCGAGGAGTGGGATGAGCAGACGATTGTTGAATGTTGTCTCATTCTCCTATTGAATGTACAAGTGTACCTGGTATGAGGAGTTGCAATCCTTGCAAGATATGTTGTAGACTTAAGTCATTCAATTGGAATGTGGAAGAGGATTGGACTTCGTGGTTTTTTTAGGGAAGCATTGTAGTTTTGTTGTGGATTTGGTTATGATTTTTGAAAATACTATTTAATTGTTTGAACCATTGTTCAATATACCGTGAAGCATAAAATATTTTTTTATGTTATTATTGTTGAAAACAGGAGAGGTGTTGCATAATCTGTTTTTTTGCTTGTATACTTATTTCGTTTATAATAGGTAGGGGGTAACCTCTATTTCGAAATCTGTTTTTTAGCTTTTGTATTTCTGTGTTTAGGGCTGATTCAGATGTTCAGTATTTGTAGCCATTAAGAAATTGATTAAGGATGATGGGTCTTTTATAGGTGAAGGGGTGGTAGCTGTTGTAATGAAGAAGCATTCCAGTGTTGGTGCACGTTCTGTATACGTTGAATTGAATTTTAAAAAATGTAATTTTGTTTCGGTATTTCTGGATTCTAGTGTTAATCTTGCATGGATAATCTTTTAAGTTTTGTAGGATGTATTGTATGTTCCCTGCATCTGTTATGCAGAATATATCGTCCAGATTTCTACCATAATAGATGATCTGTGGAAGAAAGGGAGTTAAATGTATTGATACGATATTGGTAAGGTATATTTCTGCAAGTAAGCGACTAAATTTATACCTATGGGTAGGCCATAAAACTGTTTGAAGACTTTACCTAGGAAGGTGATAAAATTAGCTTCAGTTAAAAGTTTTATCAGGTCGAATATAGCAGTAATCGAGAATTTTGTATGGTTATTTTATTTTATTTTTTCTTATGAAAACCCCAAACATGAGAGGTATTAGAACCTATAGTATTTTAGTACCGTGCTTGGTTGGAGGTTGAGAAGATGAGAGAAGATATTTGCTGACGTTGGACTTGAACTTTTGTAGACTGTAATTTTCAGTTAAGACATACGAAGGAAGGTTGTTCCAGAAAACGGCAGTTGAATGAATAAACGAGGAAGATGAAAAGTTGGTTTTGTGAGTTTGAAGTTGGACAGTAAATGGATGTTGGCTGGTGGTGGCATGGGTTCAGACTGTTTTGAAACAGAGAGGGGGAATTATAGAAGCCAATTCAGAATAACAGTGCCCATGGAATATTTCTGTAGAAAAGGCATGCAGCAGAAACAATACTAATATGAGACAGAGAGTGGAGAGACTCAGTAGATGAGTCATTAATTAACATAACTGCCCTCTTCTGAACAGAATCTAGAAGCCTAAGAGAGGTTTCGGAGGCACTGCCCCAGATGTGGGAACAATATTCCATGGCAGGGCAGATTTGCGATTTGTACAGAGTGAACAGCTGTTTGGAAGAAAAGTAATGGCGAGAGCGAAAGAGAAAACCAAGTTTTTTAGATGCAGAGGAAGCAATATTTGTAATGTGCTTGTGCCAAGAGAGATTAGAAGTCAGGGTAATCCCCAAAAGAGATATATCAACTTGCCTAGAAATCGGAGTGTCACCAAAGATAACCATAGGAGCAGAAGAATCCTTTTTGCGAGATATAAGACAAGACTGAGTTTTAGAAGGATTGAAATCAACTAAGTTGTCTTTGCCACACTGGAGAATTACCTGGAGATTGGCATTTAAGGAATTGATAGCGGATATTTGAGAAGTTGAAGCTGATTGAGCAGGGCAAGGTTTCTCAAAATGGAAAGTGGAATGCAATGGTATCATCGGCAAAACTATGGATAGGATTTCTAGTCAATGGAAGAAGGTCATTAATATATAAGAGGAAAAGAGTGGGACACCAGCATTAGTGAAAAAGTTAGAACACAGAGAGCCATTTACCATCACTCTCAGTGAGCGATCAAAGAGAAAACTGGATAACCAATTACAAAAAACAGTTGGCAAACCATAAGGTGGAAGATTGTTTAGAAGACCTTTATGCCAAACACAATCGAAAGCCTTTTAGATGTCAAGAGCAACTGCATGTGTTTCCCTGAACTTTTCCAGTGAATTTGTCCATAAATGGGTAAAAGGAACCAGAATACCACCAGTGGATCGAGACTAATGGAATCCATACTGGCAATCATTGATCAGACGGAAGGTTTTGAGGTAGTTTAAGAGTTGGGGGTTAATTGATTTCTCCATTACTTTAAAAAGAGTAGAAGTAATTGCAATGGGATGATAATTGGATGGGAGGGATTTATCACCGTTTTTAGGAACTGGCTGGATATGAGCAAATTTCCAAGCAGAAGAAAAAACACCTTTGGAATAAGAAAGTGAACAAAGGCAGCAAAGAAAAGGAGTAAGTTCAGGAGCACAGGTTTTGAGAAAAGTGGAGAAATACCATCAGGACCTGGAGCTTTCTTAGCATCAAGATTCATTGAAATCCTTCTGACAGCCTTTTGACGGAAGACCACAGGAGGCATTGAAGGGAGTGTGGTGGAAATGGTGGGAGGTATTTTACCAAGATCGTTAATACACGAGTTGGAAGAAAAATGAGATGCTAGCATGTCAGCTTTATCCTTGGCCAAAGTGACAACAGAACCAACTGGTTTTGACAGAGGTAGGAGCAGAGATTGACAAAAGTTGCGTCCAATAGCTTTGGCAAGAGACCAGAATGCACGGCTACCATTAGGGCAAGAAGGAAGTTTTCTACTCTTGGCCTGTTCCAAATCTAGTTTGGATTGATTAATAACTGCTTTACAATTGCCGCAAGCTTTGGTGTAGGCAGAAAATGAAACTGAAGATTTGGAAACAAGCCAATTATGATACGCAATGTTCTTCTCTTGAAGAGCCTTAGCACATTTATTGGAAAACCAAGGTTTAGATAAAGGACGAGATTTTAAAGTAGAGTGTGAAATAAAGGATTCCATTCCTACAAGAATAATTTCACTGACATGATCTGAGCAAATGTTGACATCAGAAGTTTTGAAATAGTAATCCGACCAAGGAAAAGAAGAAAAGAAATCTCGCAGGTCATATCATTTTGCATTCTTGTAATGCCAAACAACGAGGATGGGAATAGCAATGATATAAAGGGTCCATTGGAGAAGAGACAATCACCAAGTTGTGATCTGAGGTGCCTAAAAGACCACTCACTTCGATCGTGTACTTAGAAGGGTTGTTTGTGAGAAAAAGATCAAGCATGTTGGCTGCATGGTTAGGTTTGTCCGGTATTCTTGTAGGTAAATGAACAATCTGTGCAAGGCCATTAGTAATTGCAAAAGCCTCAGCATCTCAACCAGCTGTGCCACTGTGACTAGAAAACGGAAGCCAGCTGGAATTGTGAACATTAAAATCACTAAGGAAAATTACCTCACTGTTAGGAAAGTTGGACTGGAGAAAGTCAAACTGCAAAGAGCTCCAACTGATTAGTGGAGTTGGGAGAATGGTAGAAACAACAGATAATCTGACATAATGAGGTAGAGAGATTTTAAGCCAGAGAAGATAGAAAAGAAGAGATTCTTACCAAGTCTCTGACAGGGAATATCGAAACGGACATATGCATAAGTACCACCTTTGAGGCAAAAGGAATCATACAGCGAATAATTTTGGCAACTGAGACCAGCAGTGGTTGAATCAACTAATAACTGAGATTCTGTCAAAAAAAAGTACATGGGGTTTGGCAGACTGCAAGTGGAAATGGACATCGTTGAGATTAGAATTGAGACCATGTATATTTGAGAAATGAACTAGGAAGTGTTTGGGAGGTTTAGATCTTTGCAGATAAGCTTATTCTATTAGTTTGACAATTCATGGTGTATTCAATAGTAAGAAAGTGGGGGGGGGGGACATGCTGTATGAAGTAATGAAGAAATTTTTGGATATGGCATACACATGGTAAGAATATATCCAGATCCTTGACATCACGTGGCCTCGACAATGCCTTCTGCATACACCCTACTCGTACTCCCTCCAGTCACTATCTGGCAGAGTAGAGGTAGCAAGATTATACACTAGCTGATCTGGAAGCCTCCTAAAGATAGGTTCGGTCCAGTGTACTAACTAGCAGCCAGCCTGTGAAAATCGGTTTTAGAGCTGTACCCTCGAAATGTAAGGAAAATTGGATCTCACCATGATATTCATCATAACCTTAAAAGTCATCAGTCATACTGCATGATGGAAGAGATGGGGAAAAGTTGACCAAAACTTAGCTCTTGAGACTAAACATGGGTTCCACCACTTCAAGCCTCCAATAAGCAAAATGGTGGTATTTCACTAGTTGATGAGAGTCATCTCCAACCTGGTATTGCCTGGTAACACGGAAGGGTGGAATTCCTCCATGTGGTGTGGGCACCACACCTCGACCCCTGTTTATGTTGGTTCACACCTGGGTGGTGATCAACAGTGTGCATGGAGGTGCAAGCAGAGGATTTGCCTGTCATAGACCGTCCAGATTTCGCCAAAATTGGGTATACTTGACTTGAATGTCAACCCAGATATCAGTTCCAACAGTGTTTTAGACTCTCAGGTAGCAAGTACAGCTTGTCTGTCATATCTGAGAAAATATTCACAGTATCTAAACATAAAAAAACAACTCTCACTAACCACCTCCAAATAGAATTGTAACATTTTTTTTAAAGGTATTGTCTCATACGTTTCATCGGCTTTTAAATGTCTCATATTACATGAAACAGTTCCCAAGGAATAATTCCAGGACATGAAAGACATATTTTTAAAATCACCTCAGGAAGGAATTTCAAGGCACAATTGAGAGAAAGTGAGGAATGGAATACGTACTCAATTCCTCACCTTCCATCCCCAATTCTCCCCACTCATTTGAGTAGTAGCCAATAAGCAATCGCAAAATATATTACTGTATCATTACGTCACAAATAGAGTGACACTCGTATAATGAACAATTTTTATTTAAGTTAATTTGAAACTTTATTTTCCTAATCACTTTCATATCATGTTTCTTACATAGACTAATTTTAGGACCCCTCTGAGCCGGGACAGAGGCCAAATGGTCCTGTTGCACTCCCCCCACCCCAGCTGGACCTGATATAACTATATCATTTGCTCCTATTCAGTTCAGAGCAACCTATCTTCCTTCTTGTCAGTTTTTAAAGGAAACACAAAGTATTGTATGTTACTTAACACCACATGCACTAGTGTGGACAACTGTTGCCAGCGGCACCTCCATAGCCAGGAGCAGCAGTGCGTAGCACACACTTCTTGATTAGACTGGGGCTCGAGCCCGTGACCACCAAATACGGAGGACACGGAAAAGTCAGGGAATGACCATCGCATATCTCCAGAGCAATACGGCCTTAGTTGCTAATGCTCCTAAAAACCAAATAACAAACAACTGTTGCCAGTTTTCAGCATGAACACTAATCTTTGAATACTCTACAGTTCTAATAAATTTTTATACAAGAATCCCCACAAACTGTGAATCTGCCATAACATAGTATTATACAGTATTTGTATATCAATCTGCAGGTTTTTTTTTTTTTTTTTTTTAACATATCGTGATTGTCAAGTCAACAAAAGAAGACAATTATTACTCCAACCTCCACTAGAGCAAATGGATAATAAGGTACATGCTAAGTGCCATAGAACAAGGCTATGAGGCTCAGTACAGTGCATCTGTAATTGAAAGTTTCATTGGTTTAATGTGTGCTGAACAAAAAATCCAAGCTTCTGGGAGGGCAACAAAAAAAAAAAAAAAACCAGGTGACTCATACTTTAGATCGAATGACTATGCTACACTCAGAAAAAAAGTCCATAAAAATTAACACTTATTTGATGTGAGAGAATGATGATTATAGCCACTGTACTCGCAAGTGCCTAGTTTTTATTTATTTCTTATGAAGATCCCAAAACCAAGAATATTTATTTATTTATTAAACTAGGTAGCTACAACCAGGCTTCTAGCAATCCCGCCCCCTATTTATAACACTGTATCTGTACGGTGAGTGCCGTTGAGCCGGACCAGGGATTTACTGTCTAGTGCTAGATAGTAAATGCCCAAAACTGTACTTCACAGACACCAAGGGATCCACAAACAGTTCCCAGGGGATCAGTGGATACATTTTGTAATGCCTACTTTGAATTTTACTTATTTTAATTAAATGAATAAAGTTTTATTAAAATAATCGCAAAACTTCTTTAATTGTGATATGTTTATTCCGCATTACTATTACAATATCTAGTTGTTAAGAAACCCTCTGTATCCATGACGCAAATGACAATCAGTTTACTTAAGGTCAGATCATGCAATGCAATGTTATGTATGCTACTGATATATATTTGTTGCTATCTGATTACAGAGTATGTTGCATGTAGATACAGAAAGAAAAATAAGTGCGTTAAATTAAAAACTTGCATTGTTGCAACAGATTTTAGTAATCTCTAGCTGTGACTTCAACCATTACAGATCATCAGTTGTTTAATCGTAGTTCCTATAGAGTTAACATAATTAGAAGGGAGGTGAAACATTTTTATTAGTCTTCATAATGTGCAGTAGAATTAATCTTTAGTTTTTTTTTTTTTTTCCCCATGGATCAGTGACTAAAAGGAGGAAGTTTAAGTAAACAATCGACTACTACTACAGAAAGTACAGGTGTAACTGAGATTAAGTCAATCTCAACATTTTACATTGCCATCCAGTATCAGCAGTTCTAGAACTGCAGAAAGTAGTAAAAAAACGGAAGTACAATGGTTCCTATTGGCCTCTAGGTTTGCATATATGGGTGATCAACTTGCCCTGATGCCCTATGCAGCTCATGCAACAAAGTGTTATCAAACAACTCTATGTTAACCAGGGGCATTTCTAGGGTGTGCCACCTGGGTGTCAATTGAAATTTGGCACCCCTTTAAAATTTTCTTCATGTGTGAAGGTAAGTTTCAGATTTTCAAGTGGCCCTTGAACTTTGGCACCCAGGTGCAGTGCACCTGGGGGGGCTGCCCATGGTGTTAACTGCCAAACTTCATAGACATCGTGATACTAATCATTCTGAATATAAAGACAAAGGTATTAGTTTTTTCAAGTGTAAGCTTGAGGCATTAAACAAACTGTCAGAGCCTTATGGCGAAAAGTTCAAAATCTGATAATGAAAATGCTACTGATGCCTCCTATTGAATAAGTTACTGTATTGCACTTGCAGTAAAAGCCCATACAATTTTCGAAACTGGTAGAGAAGTTCCTAGAAGGCTGACAATGTTTTGAAAATTCTAAAACCTTCAAGAAACATCCTGACCTTTTTTCCACGTGTAACAATATTCTCTAATGTTCCGGAACATTCTCGAATGTTGAAGAAATCTCCCAAATTCTCTAGAAAAATTTAAAAAATAAATGGAAAAGATGATTAAACCAACTACAGGCCTTGGTTTTCAGTTATTAACCTGCAATATTTGAAAACTGGGGGTAATGAGAACTTTTTAAGCACACATATCAGTTTTCAAACATATTTCCTACAAAAATCTGTTGAAATTATTTCAGGGAGGAAATTGATATCGACCAGTGTTATATTACAAATACTTACAGAAATAAAAGAGAACACTAAACATGTTACAAATACAGCAAATTCCTGCTAGCTTTTAAGGTCGAAATTGGTAAGGTGTGAATCTGCTCCTATGTACCGAGCCAACTTAAAAATAAAAATAAACTGAAATAAATAAAGGAATAAAAAATAAAGCAACCTTTGACTCTAGTAGCACGAACACGTGACTCCAAGCTCAAGAAGGAGTTTCCCCACCCACCAGAGAATCAGCACCACTTTTGGTAAATGATAATAAATAGAGAACTGGGAACTCACAAGCATTACCTCATCAAGAAGAAATCAGTGCTTACAAACTCCAAAAAGGATCATAATTCAGTCATTTACCACTATCTAGCAAAGTGCCAGCAGATGTACAGATAGCAAATAGAACTCAAACATAAGGACAGTTTAGGTTTGAGTTCTGTTGAAGGTTCAACAGCAAGACTTGAGTTCCCACTTTTTTCAAGAAGAAATTAAGAAAAAATAAATAAAATAAAAAAAATACAAAAATATACTTTAAATTAGGATCAGATCTTCTCTGCAGACTATACACAATGAAGTTTTCTACTTATTATCATCATGCCATTCCATTTAAAGAACAATGTCTTTCTATGAATGTATTAGAAAGGGGCATTTTGGTTCAAGAAATTAGTAGGGAGAATATCTCCCCTAATTTCATAAACAAAATGACAGAAATTGACATTATATACCACTACTGCTTCGATAATTCCAACCTGATCCAATATAATTAAATATTTTTTAGATGCCACGTGAATAATTATCAGTTGTCAGCAGACATTAATAATCCTTAGCAAATCTCAGAAAGAATGGTGGAGATTTCCAGCTTGAGTTATTCTAGGTTTTTCAACCACAAAACATGCAAATCAACCTATGAACTCGTGCAGGCAAAAAAGCACAATATGGACTTAGATGTCATATGTATCATAACACAACATCTGGCTCCATATCATTTTCAATGAATTCAAACTACAATGATCAGTGTTGCCTGCTTTTACAGTTATATATAAATTACACTTATATATATTTACAGTTACTTAAAAACAAGGGTTCAACAGCAAGATAAATATTATTAAAAACAAAAGTAATCAAAATACCAAAAAAATATTCAGACACACAGGTGGTTGTAAAAAGTGCTTTTAATTCAAAAACCGAACACACAGTAAGACACACAGTCTGTTTATATAACAGAAAACTCCTAAGCATACTTTCTACTGGCAGTCATCAGTCATAATTTTGCATCTTACAGCTGTCTTCTAAAAAACTGACTGCCAGAGACAGTTTGAAAGAGGGCTTTTTCGGTTACAGCCTAATCCAACACTACAATTCATCTCATAGCAGAGTACAGCTAGTTAGTCCAACTTATTCATATAATTTCTGCAAGTACAGTACATACAGCTAAACTAGCACTTCTCTTTAATCAAATTTATGCTTTCCAGGGTCTATAATTTGTAATTATTCTTGTTTTACCATGATAAGCTTCTATATTAACCATGTTTATTATGTCTTTTTTTTTGTTGTAGTTGTTGGCGCATAGGCTTCTGTGGCCATAATCCAAGGTTTTTGCAGTACTTTGATCCAAGCCCGAGGCAGGAATCGAACCCACAACCTTTGGGTTGCCAGGCAGGCACTTTACCCGCCTGGCCGGCTTATTATCAGTCAAGACAAAACAAAGAATACAGTGGTTTGCAGCAATATGGTGTCCTGTAACAAAAATATAATGACACTATTTGGCATTATATTTTTGCTTTTCAATTTCAGCTTTCACCAAGAGAAAATTCTGCTCTGGATATATTCAACAATGAAGTACACATAATTTTTTTCTGGGCTAATAAGTGCTACCTGACAGCTTTAAATTTTGTATTAGAATGTAAAAGAGCATTTAGGAGATAGTGCAAACCAATTTGTGTACACAGTAGAGGAAAATAAAGGCATAGAAGAAACAACATGGCTTGATGGCTGAAAAGACACGCAAATCTTTTTCTGATACAAAGCTTGATGAATGCTGGCAAATAAACTGGGTGTAAAATGACAGCATGGAAGAAACAACATGGCTTGATAAATGATGGCAGATAAACCAGGCTTTGAAGTATATATAAATATAGGAGACAAAATAGGGGAGACAAAGATGAATAGATTAAGAGTAGCCACTGGCAGAGGTGAAAGAGATTCTTGCACTGCTTCTACTGGAATGAGCAGAAGCCTGAAAAACAAGATGCAGGATATTTCAGAGACTGCCGGGAGTCATTGAGGTACAAGTAAACACATGGGTTGTGTTAGGGTAGCTAAGAATAGAAACAGGTGCAGGTATACTTGCGTGTACACCAATGCTAGGAGTTTAGTAAATAAATTTGATGAATTTGACGTATTGCTCAAAACATCAAAGGCAGATATTGTTGGGATATCAGAGACATGGTGCCACACGGATATAAGCAGTGCAAAACTCGAATTTGGGGAATACAATGTGTACAGAAAGGATAGACAGGACAGGAATGGAGGAGGGGTTATGCTATTAGTTAAGAAATACATAAAATCCAAGGAAGTGAGGCCAGTGTACATCGCTGGACAGTGCAGTGTCGAGTCAGTTTGGTGTGACATAAGCATTGGGAGATTAAAATTGAGAGTAGGAGTGTGCTATAGGCCTAATGACTCTGATGAGTATAATAAGAAACTGTACAGGGAAATAGAGTGGGCCAGTAAATCAGAGAGTCTTAAAATGGGAGATTTTAATTTCCCAGATATTGACTGGAATTTGTGGGTTGGTCACTCACACACTAGCAAGGCTTTTGTGGATTTATTGGATGATTGTTTTCTACATCAGCATGTTTGGGAGGCAACTAGAGGGAGGAATACTCTTGATTTGATTATCAGCAGTGATTCTTCATGCATTAAGAATCTGCAGATAAATGAACCACTAGGTGGCAATGATCACAGTGTGCTGAAGTGGGATTTACTCAAAGAGGTAACTACCATTAGGGGTAAAGGGAAGGGTTATTGCTTTCGTAAAGGCGACTACAATGGACTGAGACAGTATTTAAATTCTATACGGTGGGACCAACTGATGAGGTTACCAACAGCAAATGCAAAATGGGAAGCATTCAAAGAACTTATCTTGGAAGCTACTAGGCTTTACATACCAACTAAGAAATATTGTTCAAGGTTTAGGCCTAAATGGATGTCAGATGAACTGGTAAGGCATATGGCAGAGAAGAAACATGCATGGGATACATACAAATTAACACATGACACAGAAGCCTATGATACATACAAGTTGATCTGTAACCAAGTTACAAAGGAGGTTAGGCAGGCGAAGGCAGATTACGAGAAATCTTTGGCAAGGGATGGAAAGAAAAACAGCAAAGAGTTCTTTACTTATGTAAACTCTAGAAGGAAGGGGATGAATCAGATTGGGCCACTTGATATCGATGGGTCAACTGTTGATGATCCTGCTCAGGTAGTTAACAAACTAAATGAATATTTTGCATCCACATTCACACATGAGGAGTTATTTAGCGATGGGAAAGCCAGAGGTGTATTCAACTCTAGCACTAAACTAGAGAATCTTGTAATAACTGAGAGTAAAGTGGAGGAGAAATTGTTGAAGATAAACACAAGAAAGGCACCCGGTGTGGATGGGATCTATCCAGTTATATTAAAGGAGGCAGCAAAGGAAGTAAGCAAACCCTTAGCCATAATTATGAGAGCTTCCTTGGACTCAGGGGAGGTACCCACAGACTGGAGATGTGCAAATGTGACCCCAATTCACAAAGGAGGATCAAAGGCTGACACAAGTAATTATAGACCTGTGAGTTTAACTTCTGTTCCGGGAAAATTAATGGAGGCACTAGTTAAAGAAGCACTGCAGGATCATTTAGACAAGACTTCAGTTATAGCTCAGACACAGCATGGTTTTGTTAAGGGGAAGTCTTGCCTGACCAATTTGATTGGATACTATGATGCAGTCACAAAGGAACTGGATGCAGGGAATAACTTTGATATTATATACTTGGATCTTAGAAAGGCTTTTGATACTGTTGCACATGGAAGACTGCTGCACAAATTGGAGCAGTGTGACATTGGAGGCAAATTGCTGCTGTGGATAAAGGGGTGGCTGAGGGGGGAAGACAGAGAGTGGTAATCAATGGACACTGCTCGTCGTGGACTAATGTTATTAGTGGAGTCCCTCAGGGCTCAGTGTTGGGTCCATTATTGTTTTCTGTATTTATAAATGATATTGATGATGGTATATCAAGCTTAATGTCGAAGTTTGCAGACGATACAAAGGTAGGCATGGTTGTCAAGGACACTACTGACACTATGCTGCTGCAACAGGATCTGGAAAGGTTGAGCAGATGGGCCGAGAGGTGGCAAATGAAGTTTAACATTGACAAATGTAAAGTACTACACATGGGAAACAGCAACCCCAGAGCAACGTATCAACTCTGTGGTACTACACTGACAGTGGTAGAGAATGAAAGGGACCTGGAGGTGGTTGTGCAGGCAGATATGAAGTTCTCTGAGCAGTGCAGACGGGCTGCAAGAGTAGCTCATGGTGTATTGTCAATGATATATAGGAATTTTTCTAGCAGGGATAAGGAGGTGATTAATCCCTTGTATAAGGCAATGGTCAGGCCACACCTAGAGTACTGTATACAGGTCTGGAGGCCTCATTTCAAGAAGGATGTAGAGCTGCTGGAACGAGTACAGAGAAGGGCAACAAGATTAGTGAATGGAACAAAGGGGTGCTCTTACAAAGAAAGGCTTAAATTTTGCAAATTACAGTGTCTGGAGACTAGGCACCAGCGAGGTGATCTGATAGAGGTGTATAAAGCCTTGAATGGTTTGAGCATGCTCAATGCTGATGGGATTCTTCCTCTCGCTCAGAATAATCACCTGAGAAGGCATAAATTCAAACTGAGGAAAGACAGATGTAGGATAGACGTGCGGAAATTTGCCTTTAGCCAACGGGTGGTTGGTGGAACAGACTTCCATCCCTTGTCGTGGAAGTTGATAGCCTAAATAAGTTTAAGGCTCAGCTGGACAGGTATTTTGAACGAACAGAGGGGTGAAGTGGAAGTGGTTTTTTTTTTTTTTTTGGCTGATGCTGCATAAGCTTGCTTTCTTGCATCAAATGCCTCTACTAATGCTAATGCTAATGCTAATATAAATAAAATGATGTGAAAGCAGAATTTGGGCCATGTAGTGCTAGGGAAAGAAGTAATTAGTGGATTACAAAAAGTGTTACTTTGTTGTTATATGCTTCACCAGAAAAATCAGCTGAAGTGTTTTTATCTGTTGTTCCTCTTGAATGTGCTACACCAGGTGGCCATAAGAGAGCTATTGAGAATGAAATGGGAAAACTTTACCTCTCAGAGTAGCTTTATTTCATTCAATTAATTGAAACAAGATGTGATTAGCAGCCAGTATAATTTCCATAAAGAATATATTTGTAAAGAAAATCTGCCAAAATCTGAGTAATTTAATAAGCATCCACTGCACTGCACACAATGTGAAAGGCTCTGATGATATTGTCAAATTTCACATTATTTTACATAATTGTAAATCAAAATTTACATTAAGAAAACAGAGTAAGGAGCAAATTCTTATAGAAAGATGGGTAAAGAGTAAAATCAATATTGTAATAATTCATTACCTGAAGGAAACGAAACAGAGGACTACCAAGTAAGTGATGAGTACGATGAACAGGCAGTGAGAAATTAATTTTATAACGAGAATTCTGACAACCACAAAGAGCTCCATAATTTCGATGGTGAAAGGCAATGTGATTTCGATAGCATAAGAATTTAATGAATTTAATTTGAATTCTCTCAAGTCTGTGAGAAGGATATTCCTGTTGTTGGGACCAGATAATATCACAATAATCAAAAATGGGAAGTATAAGCAGCTTGTAGAGAAGAATTATAACTTTTTCAATCTTTAAAACGGAGGAAGAATGCTTGATTAATCCAAGAAGTTTAGAAGTGTGAGATATTACATGATCAACGTAGGAAGAGGGATCAAGTTCAGATCGAAATAGAACACCAAAATTCTTGAACGAATCAGTACTTGCAATTAAAGTTTCCAATATAATAATCAGTAAGTACAGAGGATCTAACTACACGATTCAAGCAAAAGCGACATAATTTACATTTTAATGGGTTTAGAAACAAGTTATTTTTATTGAGCCAGAATGAGAGGGAATCAAGACAGGACTGGAGTTCATCTCTGTCAGTTGAAAAACTGACAGACTGAAACAGACCGAAATAAGGTTGACAAATCATTAGTATAAACAATAAAGAAGAGCGGACCCAATGGTAAGCCTTGAGGAACACCTTGCGAAACAGTAAACAGAGTTGATGAAGTACCATCAATTATTATAGATAGTTTACAATTTCTAAGCAGTGAATCAAGCAAATCTAGTAAAGGGGATGAACAGCAAAAGATCAAAGTGGACAAAGTCAAATGAATGTGAAATATCAAGGAAAGGAAAATCAATTTGATTTCCTTTGATTTGATTTGCTAGTAGAGTTAGTTTCAAGATGTCCTAGTTAAGGATTGCTAATGTGCCATTATGTAACTTGAAAGTACTGTTGATACAGAGAGAGAGATTAGAAATTATGCTGTTTCTAATCAGCTTTTGACAAACTGAAAAGTTTGTTCACAGTGTTCTCCCAAGGAAATTTTGCCAGCCGGGTGGCATTATCAAGTAGCCGGGTGGGGAAGTGTAATACTTCACATATATGTTTGAATTAATATTGATTGAGATCAGTGAGCAGTACCATGTGGTATCACGAGAATCGCTTAAATTTTAGATTTAAGTCGTCTCACACCAGTTCTTCAACTTAATATTCAAAGTACATTGATTATACTTGCTACACTGAAGAATCTCTCACAATTCCATGAGAAGAAATTCCTAAGTGACACATCTCTTGAGGAAAAATATCTTGATGTACAGTTAAGATAAAGTCTGCACATAGGATAGGTACACATCCCTCTGCATCAGTCCAAAGTGACAAGGAAACTTTGGTGGTGGGTGGAATTAAATATTTAAGGGAAAGATTTTCTGAATAACACACAAGTATTCGAAAGTGCAGAGTGTTTGATACTCTCTCCTGGTCAAAATAAAACAAGCTAGAAAAGTTTGGAATAGAGGATATCATTGCTGGCACATTCTAACTTTCATTTTACAACAAAGACTAAAGTTAGTGTTAATAGTGTCTTGTGAGGGTTCAGTAGAATGTTATTAAAAAGAAAGTAATCAAAATACCAGAAATATTCAGACATATACAAAGTGATTCCAAAAAGATCTCTTAATTCAAAAAACTACCATACAGTAGGACAAACTTATGCCAAGAGACATCCTGAATATAGTGTCTACAAACTTCTGGTAAGTATTCATCAGAATTTGCCTCCATTTCTATTGCAGCTGCCAAAGTCAATTTGGAAGATGGTTGTTGCAGCTATAGCCTAATCCAGTAGTCCAATTCATCCCACAGATGTATAACAGTCTGGACAGATGGGGTCTGGACTTTGGGCTAGCCAGTCCAAATTTACCATATTATCATCCACAAACCAATCACATATGACATGGAGCACTGTCATGCGGATGTTGATATGGCTTATTTCTGTAATACTTTCACAATATAGTTAGCAAATAATTATCCAAAACATCCAGTTAGGTTATGGACTTTGTGGCTAAAGGAATTACGAAAACATACCATCCCATACTATACTTACTCCACCAAAATCCATGGTTGAAATAAAACACTCTGATAAGATGCTGCAGAATGTTCCATTCTAAATGTTTCATAACAAAGAATACACCGGTTCTTTGATATGAAATGTCTAAATATCTTCTTCCTCTTAACCAACTATGGCAATAAGCATTGTGATTATAACCTACGTAAAAGAAGCAATGGCTGGATGAACTTCCAAACTGTTGTTGCACTTATTTCATTAGTATTATCAAAGGAAAACTTGATACTCTTGATATATTTTTTAAATAGTTCAAAACTATTAATACTGGCATGTACTTACCTTTATGAGTGTTCGTAGATGAATGCCCTCATGTTGCTGTAAATTGTTTTTATTTATCTGATATTGTATTTATTAATATTCACTAAGTAGAATTCCTTGATGCTTTAGCAATACATGTGTTCTAAGGCCATTACACTACTTTCTTTCAGTGAAAAGTGAGTGTTTAATATGTTTACTGCAGAAGAGCTTCTTTTGTGCATGTCTCTAAACAATGTTTTAAAAATGAAAACTTCACAAGGAGCAGATGATCTAAACAGAGAGTGAGAGCTTAAGTTAATGATGCATTAGTATTTTTTTTTAATGAAAACCTCAAACACAAAGTATAAGAACCTATAGTACTTAGTACCATGTGCAGGTTGAGAAGACAGAAGATACTTGTTGACATTAGACTTGAATTTCAGCAGATTGTAATTTCAGGAAATATCATGTGAAAAAAAGGCTGTTCCAGAAAGCTGAAGATGAAGGGGGATAAATTAGGGAGAAGAAAAGTTGGCTCTGTGAGTTTGAAGTTGGACAGTAAATTTATGACTAGTTTGAAAGAAAGATGGTGAATTATAGAAGCCAATTCTGAAGAACAGTGCCCGTAGAGTATCTATGGAACAAGCAGAAAGTGTCAGTTTCCAGGAAGATTAACTCATCGCCACTAATGAGGTAAAGTTGATTATTGTAATAAAATTATATCACCAAGAAAGGAAGATATTCTCAACAATTATAAAGATAGAGGCAAAGTAAGGGGTTTTTCATTTTATAACATCAGGTATTTACCTTGATTGCTAACCTTTTTGATTTGGATTCTTGTTGTCAAATTGATGGTTGGACCATATCTAGTGAAAACCTTTTGAAAATGATTTATCCTTTCAATCAGCACAATTTTTTTTTTTTTTTAATTTAATCATGAGGGAAGAAATGATTTGTTGAATATACAGGCTTAAAAATGTTGAAATAGAAAATGTTTTGAGAAAAGTTAATTTCTTTAAGTTCGTTCAAAAATAAATGTTAACTTACTTATTTCACCAATCACAAATGATTAAAATTTAAATAATTTAAAATTTAAGCAATAATGCTTGAGCTTTGTATAGTACTATGGATATGTATAATTACAAAGGATTTTAAGCATAAAGTACTGCCTAAACAACGATATATCTTAGAAGGCTGATTTTTTAAATGTATCTTTTGATGAACTGTTTTAAGTATTCTTCAAAGTGAGTGTTTAATATTTTTACTGTGGAAGAGCTTGTGGTTCTCCATGTCCCAAAATGATATTCCAAAGATGCATGAGGGGCAAACAATCTAAAGGAGAGTGAAAGCTATTGTTAATGTTATATTAATAAATTGAGTAATTTCTCAGGATATAACCTTTGCTGTCATGTAATTTTCTGAAAAAATTCAATCTGCATCTGTGTTTCATTGATATAAATTACAAGTTGAGTTTCTTTTAGAATATCACAAATACACAAGATTCTTAGAGTTTCAGGCCTTGTCTGTTTGAGGGAACCCTAATGTCCATAAAACAGTCTTTTAGCAATACTTCTTCTCCCCTTCCACTTTGTGGAAAAATGGGAACAAATACGACTGTCTTGAAGCAGTATTTTGTGGGCTGTTTGTTGCATACTGCCATTCTCTTGCATATTGACTGTTACTTTTATAAACATTTCCATTTCACTGTAAGAGAAGATTGTAATGTGTATAAATATATTTGTGAGAGAGAGAATGGTAACCCTCTTGGGAGTTTATGCCAACAACACTTCGATTTCTTGCTTGCACACTCCTGTGCTTTAACAGTTTAGCAGGTGCAGATATTAATGGTAGGGCAGTATTACACTGCCCTACCATTAATATCTGTACACCTGCCTTTAGACAAAAAAAAGAGCTTCAATTTTGTCATTTAATATTTTGTGCTGACACCTTTTGCTTTCATGATGGCCTACAATCTTTGCAGCATACTCTCAACCAGCTTTTTATAAATGTCAGGTGATATGATCCTCCACTGGTGCAACCACCAGTTTGACCCTGTTCTTTGGGTGATCTCAACATGCAGTACCCAACGATCCAATACATCCCAAAAATGCTCAATAGGTTTCAGATCAGGACTCTGGGCTGGCCAATCCAACTTTTCTACACCCATGTCCTCAAACCACTCTGTTAGAACCCATGCAGTAAGGCATGGCACTGTCTTGCTGATACAGGTATGGGCCTTCCCTGAAGTATTGCCATAATGTTGGAAGTGCATAATTGTTCAGCATGTTCTAGTATTGCACAGCATTCATGGTTTTGTTGATGACTATTGAGCCCAAGCCAAACCATGAAAAGCAGCCCCATAGCATGACACTGCCTCCACCAAACTTCATTGTTGGGAGGATACAATCAGGAAGGAACTGTTCCCCTGGCATTCGCCATACCCAGGAATGGCCATCAGACTGGTAGAGTGTGAACCTTAACTCGTCTGTCCATAGGACTGTTTTCCACTGCTCTATGGTCCAGGATTTGTGCTCCTTATATCATGTTAATCAGCGACAAGCATTTGTTGAGGTGATCAATGGCATGTGAAAAGCTGCACGACCATTGTAACCCATATAATGGAGTGTCCTTTGTATTGTATTAGTGCTGACATTAGTCCCAATTCTCTCACGGAGAGTTTGTGTGACTTGAGACAATGGCAAATTATGATTTACGTGCACAGTTCTTCGCAGAATTCTCGTCCCGTTCTGTTAGTTTTCAGGGTTTACCAGGCCATTTTTCGGCAGATTCGGTCCCAGTCCTCTTCCATTTACATATTACGTCACTAGCTGTTGACCTAGGAATCCCCACAGTGACTGTGATGACTCCTACAGAATGCTTGCTTATGTGACATCCTACTATCATTCCACGTCGAAAATCTCTATTAATTCTTTTGAACGTGTCATGCATGGCCAGTTTTGCAACTGTCTGTTCGAAGCCCAGTGTGCATATTTATAGAAGGTTCTGTGATGTGTTGCATGCATAGGACCTGTTTCCCCATCCATGGAGGGGTGTCCGGATATTAATGGTAGGGCAGTGTATATATCCTCCACAAAGTACTAAGCAGTCTTCATACTCAAATTCATCCATTGGAACAAAACACAGCATGATGAGATTTGTCAATCCACAGCAACTTCTATTGTCCTTCAGTTCAATGAGAATGATACCACTAAAAATACCATTTTATATTCCTTACCCTGATACGGGACTTACGTGTCGCTGTCCTACCAAGACTGTGCAGCTCCCTGTGGATGGCTGACATATTGATTGATGTTTCCTGCAGCCTCCAGGATTTTCTCTATAGACAACATTTGTAATGAACAAAGAGACCATTTTTTATTTATTTTCCTATTTATTTTTTTTTTATTTATTATTTAAAATAAATTATTTTATTATTTATTTTTTTCCCCCTACCTTTTCTAAATAGCATCTGCTACAAGGGATTTTGAGAGGTGCAGACAAATTACATTTTCATTCTTACATACTGCTGCTATGTCTGAACTGACACATGGGAGAAATCTGGGATAGTATACAATATTTATAGAGAGGTGACTAAATACTTTTGGTAAAACTGTATATATTATGAATGTGTGTATTTTTTTACATATATATATGTTTTAACCTCTCTCTCTCTCTCTCTCTCTCTCTCTCTCTCTCTCTCTCTCTCTCTCTCTCTCTCTCATGCACCACAACTCATAATTTATTCAGCAGCAAATACTATTTTCATTTCATGTTAGTGTTTTTCTCGTTGCAAAGTTTGGTGTCATTTCTGGCAACAGACTTGTACTAGAAATGCTGATATATATTTAAATCTCATATTTGGACCTTATGCAGCATGAGCTGATTTCATCTTCATTAACACAGAAATGTACTAAATTTAAAATTCTTTTAATAAACAGAGATTTTCCTTTCTTATGATAACATTATCTTTCTATTTGGGCCAAAGGACATGTCTCAATTAAAAAAATCTCTAATCAACAAGAATTTCCAACTGTACTATTTTTATATTACAAACATGAAGTCTGTGGCAGTAACATGGAATGGATGAGTAGGATTTCTTGTATATCTTCTCTTTTACTTTCTGCTTTCATTTTGGTGCAGAAACTGTTAGAACAAGTGTTCAAAAGTAACAGCTGTTGCTAGGCATGTATGTCACAATTAAAGTAGGCCTGCTTTAATTGTTATCCTCCAAATGAGCGATACTGCATCTATTATGCTTTCTGACTAGCATCTATTTCTTTTTGCATACAAAATATCCCGTCAGAAGTCCACAGTAAAAGCCCACAAAGTTCACAATTAAACACATCAACTAAGTTATGTATTTCCCATATTTTTAATCCATCACTATGATAAGTGCGACTGAAGTGTATCAGTGCACCATCATGCACAAATCATATGCAGGCATATCAGCAAACATATATCATTCAGGAGCATGGGTAGCATTCCAAAACAGGAAATGCAAGAGGGCATCACATGCCCAATAACAATAAAGTTATCACTGTCATACTGGTTAACACATTGAATTGATAACTGCTGCTGCTGCTGTCCTGAAGCATGTATACATTTACAGCTCTGGAGATGGAGGGTCAAGATTCCTAAATGAATAAGATTCAAATTAGAAACTGGTGTGCAACAACAAACTTGTGACTGGCACGACTTGTTTTAGTTAATTATTAGTAATATTGGCTGTAACAACCTTCAACTCGTGATAGAAAAATACGTAATTCTCATGCAAGTTTTGTTACACCAGTGATAAAACTAATAAGTGCTTCCACATAGGGTATACAGGTATGATTATGAAAATGAAAAAAAAAAAAAAGATTAACAAGCATATGACTTCTCACGTGCTTGTTAATCTTTTTTTCACAAGTCAGATCAAGTGAGATGTATTCAAATGAATCAAGTCAGATCAAGTGAGAAGTCACCAAATGGATTAACAGAGTAAAGTGAACTAAATAACTTACTCTGTTCCTGGGCTTGCTTCTGTTCTACATCTTCAGTCATGGCATGAACATTTGGAGAGCTACCACCATGTTTTTTAAAACCAATTCCAGGACTCTGCTGTTCTAACTGTTTTTCAACCTCTAGGGAAAAAAAAAAAAAAAGTTTTGATATTTGTTCAATTCAGTTCAACAACTGTCCCACATTATACAAACAGAATTCTACACAAATGAATTAACACTTTCACTAAAAGTTACCTTTGGCCAAGAATTATTATTTTTTATATATACAGTCGATTCTGGTTATTTGGGACACATCGGGACTAGTGCATTTTGGCTCAGTTAAGTGGCTGCCCCAATTATCCAAAGTTTCACGTAAAAGAAGTTAAAAATACAATGGACCCCCGCTTTACAACTGGTTAACCGTACAAGGGAGTCACCATAGTAAAGTACCATTCACTATACGATGTGTAGTAAGCGCCGGTCATTGTGATCACGTTTCTGAATTGAATTTTAATTCTATTAAACAGCGATTCTAATTAGCAAAAATAGGAGGAATATTATCCACAGGCTATAAAAGTAAATATATATTAAGCAAATTTACCCATTATTACCTTACCAATTAAAAAATTAAATGATACGTGAAAATTGGAAGATATACGTGATACTTGGAAAAATTAATACGTACTGTAATATGTACATACTAACTAGTTGACATTTCTGTTCACTGAGGCGCCTCCGTAGCCAGGTGGGCAGGAGCAGCAGTGCGTAGCACACACTTCTTGATTAGACAGGGGTTCGAGCCCGTGACCACCAAATACGGAGGATGCGGAAAGGTCAGGGAATGACCACTGCATATCCCCCAAGCAATATGGCCTTAGTTGCTAATGCTCCTAAAAACCAAATAACAAACAAACAATAAGCATCAATAACAAAGAACACAGCACACACAAATTGCAAGTAACACAATACGCACAAGTGAGAATGGAGTAACAAGTTACGAAGCTTTAAAAATAGAAATGAAGAGAAGATTCTGAAAATTAATTTTTTTCATATGATTGAAGATTCCATGGAAGTGTAAACAGATTTCATCATAATAACCCACAGAATTCCAGCTGTCGGTATTATTGCAAATTCAATAAGATCGAGTTTACTATCCGTTTATGATAGATTGCACTAACAGAAAAGCCCAATAAACAGGTGACTGCTAATTGTTTTATGGTTGTGACCTCTAGAAATCCGACCAAATCATGTGGTACAGTCGGAGACAATCGTAGGGTAATCTCCAGTGTTGCAGTCTCCTGCCCCGATTAAACAACATGTTGTCCCAATTAAGCAAAGTAAACCCTGGCTATTTTCTCGATTGGGTTCTGTTTTTTAAGATTTGCCCCAAATAAACGGCTGCCTCGATTAATCGGTGGCCCAAATAACCGGAGTCCACTGTATATAAAACGTATGTTAAAAACATTGTTAACATGTAATTTGCTTTAGCAGGTTACAGGGACTACTTCATTCTCGTAATTAGTGACTTAAATACAGCAAAAATTCATTGCAATTGTTTGGGGGGGGGGCGTATGTGTGCGCGCATGCGTGTGCGTACGTGCGTGCATCACTCTGCTGAACTGAAGTGTCATTATAATAAATATCACTAAAAATTATTTTAAAAGAATAAATATTTGTTCAAATAAATTCTACTTCACTTTCCTAATATATAGAAGTAGTAATATCTATTTCATTTATTTAAATATAGCATTCAAAAATCAATAATAAATTTAAAAAAAAAGGATAAAAAAAGATTATTACAAAAGTAAAAATATTTATTTAAAGAACATTTTAAAAGCATTGCATTTACAAGAAATACTGTATTTCCTAAAAATTTTTACAACAGATCATTTATCGTTACTTTTCACAGATTGATTTTTGTTTTCAATATTTAACTTTTTTTCATGCATTACTATGAAAATTCAATTTTGAAACAATCAAAAATGTGGCAGATCAGAACACTAACCTATGTCAGCTTACTAGACTGTGGAAGGTTACTGGAAACCTTCCACAGTCAAATGAATCTTGATAGGAGCTGTAATATGGATCGGAACCGAGACGAACGAAGGCTAGAAAACACTGTTTGGCTGGATACCATATCCATATATCCATCTAAACACTGTTTAGATGGACATAGTAGCCATCCTGGTAGACTCTGCAAGTCTGGGGTGGGGACTATTCTGTGCAGGGGATCTCCTTGTAGTTTAGCAGGATATCTAGTAAAGCAGAGGCCTGATTGCAACTTTGAAGGGAGCAAAAGATGGGAGGAATAGTAATCCCTTCAATCCTGTAAAATAGCTGGTGGCACTAACTTGTATTCACTAGGTCTCCATAAGCTTTTTCACCAGTTCTGTACTATCAGTAAGACATTGCTTTAAAAACAGTCCAAACATGTGCCGCCACCAGCCAACATCCATTTACTGTCCAACTTCAAACTCACAGAACCTTTTCATCATCCTTGTTTATTCATTCAACTGCCGTTTTCTGGAATAACCTTCCTTCACGCATATTTCCTGAAAATCACAGTCCACAGAAGTTCAAGTCCAATGTCAACAAATATCTTCTTTCGTCTTCTCAACCTCCAACCCAAGCACGGTACTAAGTACTATAGGTTCTAATACCTCTCGTGTTTTGGGTTTTCATAAAAAAAAAAAAAAAAATGGTTGTTTTAGCCCGACACACTAGTTCTCAGAATTGGAAAGTTGTGTGCAATTCTAATCACCTAAACATAATAAAAAATAATTTTCCTTTAACACTCTGAGATGGCCAGATATGGTCAAAGGAGTTTACAAGATAGAGAGAGAGAGAGAATACAAGACTATTCTCTGTATCACTGTACTTAGCAATTATACAGGCTAGAAACATGGTAAACCCAAACAGATGTACTAATGTACTCTTACATTTGACCACTCACTATGGCAGTCTACAAATTTTTGCTGGACAAGAATTGTGAGTACTTCTTATAATTAAATGATAATGAATTCCTTCATAAATCAGTTCTAAATTTCTACTAGCCCAAGTATAAAGCAATATATTAGTAAGAAAGTAGGTATAAGTTCAGTTACACCTCTGAAGGCTTAGGTTTAGTTTTGGTTTAAAAATGCAAGTTTCAAACTGACTCACTGGTTAAGTGTGCTTACTACATTAGTGGTCTTTGAGAGAACTGCTAACAGAACTGCGTTACATTTTTCTACCTTTGCTGTCTGTGTGTGTGGGGGCAGTAAACTAGGGTTCACTAGTGACAGTGCTTGAACTTATAATCATTTTGAAAACAACCATGTTAATGAGTTGATCTAAAGTTACTAATGCTATTTTTAAATGAATAACATCACCAAGAAAGTGAATCCATTATTTAATAAAAACTTGATAGTACCATTGATTAGAGTTATTTGGCTCCTAATCAGACAACAAATAGCCAATCGGCAACCTTAATAACAGATGGTGAATAATGCATCTAATCTAGATGGGCAGCCAAGTGGTGTATGGAAGTAAAATTTCGGTATGAAAATATAACTTTGCTACTCATATAAGTTACTGGACTGCACTGGCCAAATGCAACAAATTAGTATAGAAGTTGGGTACATTTCAATGCACGTACTAAAATAGTTTGAGAAAAGGCTACAACAGGTTAAACTAGTTACAATAGTGCTTTTTTGTTTATGTACTTCAATTAAAAATGATATTAATAATTTCAGTTGTTTCTAAAACAAGTGTATGCCCAGCCCCCATCACTGTCACTGGATGGATAACAGTGTTTAAATATTAACTGCCACCAGTTAGTCCTCTCTCACTCCCTAAAATTCTCTTAACTGCTGCCAGTTGGTTAAGAATGAAACCAAAATTCTTTTCTCACATTAGTACACAGAAAGAAAAATCATTAAATGGCTTTCTTGTACAATTTAATTGAAGTATTTACAAAATATGCATACCCCTGACTTTGGGATGCCTTCAGTAGCACATCAAATTTAAAATATATTTACATCTGATTATAATATGTATCTACTGATTAAAGCCATGTGAGTAGTGTAAATAATCTAAAGCAATTATAGAATTCCGGCTTTTTCTCTTGATATTACTTGTTAATATCAAGGGAGGAAGAACAAGATGAACACGAAGGAACTACTGTGGAATGACCATTATTAAGATCAGAAGAGGTTAGGCAGGAATTATTCAATGAATAAAGCTTTACAAACCAATAACTTTCAGTTTAAATTTATTATGACCTGTTCTTGATATGTTCTCAGAGAATTTGAAGTGGAATGCATGGTTGACTGAGCTCTCTCATGAAGTAACTATTGTTAAAACTTAATTGGTCACAATATGCTCTAGTGTCTGGCACTGTATTAATATTAATTATTACAACGGCCAAACAATTTAAGGAAGAAAACTTATTCTACATTAACCAGATGAAAAAAAAAAATAAATAAATAAATAACAGAAAAAAAATAAAATTCCCCAATGTTAGAAACCATCCATTAAGCTGTGTCTTAAATACTGTCAAATTTTTTGCCTTGGAAAGTAAATATATCTCAGTTATTTAAAATATGCTAACCAACAGTAACTAATCTTCATGAAATATAGTCCTCTGTCACTTCCTAAAATTCTCTTTTGTGTCCCCTATATATTTTACTTCCTGTTAATCATACGAGGAAAAGATTAGTATAATATCCACTGAGAAAAAATTGCACTTCAGAAATGTGCTAACAGTAATATAACTGATAGTAATATAACTTTAATGCTTTAACCCTGCTGCTTGGACAAAAACCGAAGTCCAAGGTCTATTTTGGTATAGGGAGATTCTATAGCTGACATTATTGAAATCTGCATTTAATAATAGCATTATGATTACGATACTGATTTTCTAACAAAATAGTAAGAATCAAAATAAAGTAATTTAGCTACAATTGTTTGCCTTCTTTAAATAACAAGTTTTCAATAAATTATTACCTTTATAAATATTTAAAAAAAAAAAATTAACATTATTATTGTGTTCAAACTACAGGTTATATTTTAACCCTTTGTCAGTCGCTATACATCTCTCAGATACATACATTATATTTTTCTTTGTTTCTTGGAACATAATGTAGCAGTGCACTTGTGAAGCCATTGGAATTGGCTCAGTTTTTCAAACCTTTTGGTTTCAATTCAGTCTGCCATTTGTATCTTTAAGATATGCAACCATCTCGGTAAGAGGTGCTGAGTTGCTTTTGATAACTGAGTTGTAATCAATATATTTCAGTAAATATATCTCAGTTATTGCTTAGACCCAAGTAATGCGAATGATGCTGAAATTATTTGTGCTCTACTGTTTTCTCAGGAAATAAGAGAAAAAACATTGTTAACAGAGAGATTGCTTCTATAGGGATGGGATACATTTAAAAAGAAAGGGTGCAAGAATATTTTCTGATGCTATTGAGGCAAAGTTAGGTGGGTCAGAAAACTGCTAGTTTGGGTGTATACACAGAATAATAGATTAGTTGTAGCCGCTGGCAGAGGTGAAAGTGAATCTTGCACTGCTTCTATTGGAATGAGAAGCAGCCTGGAAAACAGGGTGCTGGGGATTTCAAAGACTGCTGGGAGTCATCGCGGAACAAGTAAATACATGGGATGTGCTAGGGTAGCTAAGAATAAGAACAGGTGCATGTATACTTGTGTGCACACCCAAGCTAGGAGTTTAGTAAATAAATCTGCTGAATTTCAGTTTATGGTCAAAACATCAAAGGCAGATATTGTTGGGATATTAGACACTTGGTGTCACAGAGATACCACAATGTGTATATAGAGGATAGGAAGGTAGGAGGGGTTATGTTATTAGTTAAAAAACAAAATCTAAGGAAGTGCATCCAGTTGACATGGTGGGACAGTGCAATGTTGAATCAGTTTGGTGTGACAAACACTAGGAAAGAAAAATTGAGAAGAGTGTGTTATAGGCCTAATGATTCTGATGAGTATAATGAACAACTGTACAGAGAAATAGAGTGGGCCAGTAAATCAGATTGTCTTATAATGGAGGATTTTAATTTCCCACTGGAACATTGACTGGAACTTGTGGGTTTGTCACTCACACACTAGCATGGCTTTTGTGGATTTATTGGATCATTGTTTTCTACAGCATGGGGGGGACCATATGCGGGGGCAAACCAGAGGGAGAAATACTCTTGATCTGATTTTCAGTAGTGATTCTTCATGCATTAAGAATATGCAGATAAAGGAATCACTAGGTGGCAGTGATCACAGTGTGCTGATGTGAGATTTACTCAAAGATGCAACTACCATCAGGGGTAAAGGGAAGGTTTTTGCTTTCGTAAAGGTGACTAAGGTGGTCTGGGATAGTTTTTAATTCTAGACAGTGGGACCAACTGATGATGTTACCAACAGCAAATTCTAAATGGGAAGCATTCAAAGAATTAATTTTGGAAGCAACTAGGCTTTTCATACCAACTAAGAAATACTGTTCAGGGTTCAGGCCTAAATGAATATCAGACGAATTAATGAGACACGTGGCAGAAAATAAAAATGCATCGAATACATATAAATATACAGGTGACACAGAACCTATGGCAGATAAAAGGTGGTCTGTAATGAAGCCACAAAGGAGGTTAGGCAGGCAAAGGCAGATTACGAGAAAACTTTGGCAAAGGACACAAAGAAAAACAACAAAGAATTCTTTACCTATGTAAACTCTAGAAGGAAGAGGATAAATCAGATTGGTCCACTTGGTATCGACAGTTCAACTACTGATGATCCTGCTCAGATAGCTGACAAACTGAATGAGTATTTTGCATCTACATTTACACATGAGGTATGCAGGGAGGGAAATGCCACAGGTTTATTAAACTTTGGCAGTGGGCTAAATAATTTTGGAATAACTGAGAGCAAAGTGGAAGAGAAATTGTTGAAACTAAACATAAGAAAGGCACCTGGGGAGGATGGGAACTATCCAGTTAAATTAAAGAAGGCAGCAAAGGAAGTAAAAGCAAACCCTTAGCCACAATTATGAGAGCTTCGGTTGGACTCAATGGAGGTCCCCATGGAGTGTGCAAATGGGACCCCAATTCACAAAGGAGGTTCAAAAGGCTCCACAAGTAATTACTTAGTTTAGTTTAACTTTTGTTGGTCTGTTAACTTTAACAGACCACTTAGTTTAACTTTTGCTCCAGGGAAATTAATTGAGGCACTGGTTAAAGTAGCATTGCAGGATCATCTAGACAAGACTTCAGTTATAGTTCGGACACAGCATAGGTTGTTAAAGGGGAAGTCTTGCCTGACCAACTTGATTGGACACTATGATGTGGTCACAAAGGAACTGGATAAAAAAAATTTTGATATCATATATTTGGATCTTAGGAAAGCTTTTGATATTGTTGCACATGGAAGACTACTGTACAAATTGCAGCAGTAAGGTACTAAGGGCAAATTGCTGCTATGAATAAAGGGCTGTTTGAGTGAGAGAAGACAGAGAGTGATAATCAATGGACACTGCTCTCCATGGACTACTGTTATTAGTGGAGTCCCCAACGGGTCAGTGTTGGGTCCATTGTTGTTTTCTGTATTAATTAATGATACTGTTGAAGGTATATCAGGCTTAACGTCTAAGTTTGTAGATGACACAAAGGCTGGCAGGGTTGTTAATGACAGTATGCTACTGCGCCAGGATTTAGAAAAGTTGAGCAGACTGGCTGAGAGGTGGCTACTGAAGTTTAACACTGACAAATGTAAAGGACTGCATATGGGTAGCAGCAACCCCAGAGTGGTACACAATTAAAAGGATCTGGGGGTAATTGTGCAGTCATATGTGAAGTTTTATGAGCAGTACAGACAGTGTGCAAGAGTAGCTCATGATGTCTTGTCAGTAATATTCGGTAATGAATTTTTCTAGCAGCTATAAGAAGGTGATTATCACCTTGTATAAGGCAATATTCAGGCCGCACCTTGAGTACTGTATATAGGTCTGGAGGCCTCATTTTAGGAAGGATGCAGAGCTGCTGGAACGAGTACAGAGAAGGACAACAAGATTAGTGAATGGAACAAAGGGTTGCTCTTTCAAAGAAAGGCTAAGTTCTGCAAATGACAGTACCTGGAGACTTGGCACCTGCGAGGTGATCTAATTGAGGTGTATAAGGTCTTCAATAGTTTGACCAAGCTCAATGCAGATGGGATTCTTCCTCTTGCGGAGATTAATTGCCTAAGGAGACAAATTCAAATTGAGGAAGACAGTTGTAGAAAAGATGTGCAGAAATTTGCCTTTAGCCAGCAGGTGGTTGATTGCTGGAATAAACTTCCATCTGTCATTGTAGAAGTTGACAGCTTAAATAATTTCAAGGCCGAACAAGACAAACATTTGGAGCGAATAGATGGGCAAAATGGGAAGGGTTTTTTTTTTGGCTGATGCTGTATAAGCTTGCTTTCTTGCATCATATGCCTCTGCTCGTGCTAAAAGCATTGATGACAGTACAGAATCCAATGAGGATTATGTTGAAACAAGAGGACAACTCAGAGAGTGCAGAAGATGCTATATCACAAGAGGAAAGTTGCAACAAAGAGGAAGACACTGACAGTTTTTTTGCAGGAAAGGATAATAACAATATCAATTCAATAAACTCAAAACCAATTTGCCGCAGATGTCAAAATCTTCTAACAAAATTGCCTGGAGTTATTCATCGAACAAGAATCACCAGTATGCTCTCTGAAGAATGGAACTGCCTTATCACAGACAAAATTTTAGATGAAATCATTGAATACACAAATCAGTATATTCAAACCGTTCAGTCAAACTACAGCAGAGAAAGAGATGCCAAATTTACAGATAAAGTTGAGATAAAAGCTTTCACTGGCCTTTATTTAGCTGGAACACTTTGGAGTAACAAACAGAGATTAGAAGAGCTATGGGGAGTTGATGTAAATGCCATTGAAAAATTTTACTTAGCAATGAACCGGAAAAATATGATCACCTTGCCCCCATAAGAGAGATTTTCACAGAATTTCTGGGAAACTGCAAGACGTTTACTCTCTGGGTTAGAATCTAATTACTGATGAAAAATTCAGAGGAAAATACAGTTTCAATATATACTTTCAAAGCCCAACAAATATAGACTCAAAATATATGCCTTAGTAGATGCTAGGATGCTGTACTCTTACAATCTTAAAATATATGCAGGGAAGCAACCTGAAGGTCCATATCAAATCAACAATAGACCAACTGATGTCAAAAGACTGGCAGAACCTATCCATGGGATTTGACGGAACATTATCGCAGATAATTGGTTTACAGATGTCAGTCTGATTTTGGAACTCAGAAAAAGAAAACTCTCTTATGTTAGAACGATAAAAAAGAACAAACTGCAACTGCCAGTCGAATTTGTGATAACAAAGAACCGGCCTGAGAAATTGAGTTTGTTTGGCTTCAGGGAAGAAGCAACAATTGTTTTTTATGTACCAAAGAAATCAAAGAATGTCTTTGATGGTCTTGTTTCATGGTCAATGCCATCATTTTAATGATGGCATTCACTGTGAAACAGGTGATCAGCTGAAACCAGAAATTGTAACATTTTATAATGCAACCAAGTCTGGAGTAGATACTGTGGATCAGATGTGTGCGACTTACAATGTTGCACGAGCTTGTCGTCGTTGGTAGGTGGCAATATTCTACGCCATGCTAAACAACAGCGGGACAATACAGCAACATGTTCGAGAGGCAACCAGAGGGAGTAATACTCTTGATCTGATTATCAATAGTGATTCTTCATGCATTAAGAATCTGGAGATAAAGGAAACACTGGGCGACAGTGATCATGTATTGATGTGATAATTATTTAAAGATGTACCATCAAGTTGTTGTTGTTGTTATTTGGTTTTTAGAAGCATTAGCAACTAAGCCCATATTGCTCCGGAATATGCGGTGGTCATTCCCTGACCTTTCCGCATCCTCTGTATTTAGTGGCTCGAACCCTGGTCTAATCAAGAAGCGTGTGCTATGCACTGCTGCTCCTTCCCACCTGGCTACGGAGGCGCCTCTACCATCAAGGCTAAAGGAAAGGGCTTTTGCTTTTGTAAAGGTGACTACAGAGGTCTCAACTGATGATGTTACAAAGAGTGAATTCTAAATGGGAAGCCTTCAGGGACTTAATTTTGGAGGCTACTAGGCTTTTCATTCCAACTAAGAAATACTGTTCAAGGTTTAGGCCTAAATGGATGTCAGATGAATTAATGATGCTTGTTGCAGAGAAGAAGAAGAAGAATGTATGGGATGCATATAAAGTATCAGGTGACACAGAAGCCTAGTCTGTAATCAAGTCCCAAAGGAAATTAGGCAGGCAAAGTCAGATTATGAGAAATCTTTGGCAAAGGATGCAAAGAAAAACAGCAAGGATTCTTTACTTATGTAAACTCTGGAAGGAAAGGGATGAATCAGATTGGACCATTTAACATAGATGGGTTGACTATCGATGATCATGCTAAGGTAGCTGATACACTGAATGACTATTTTGCATCTACATTCACACATGAGGAGTTATTCAATGAGGGATGGGCCAGAAGTTTCTCAAATGCTAACAGGGAGCTAAGTGATTTTGTAATAACTGAGAGAAAAGTGGAGGAGAAATTGTTGAAGTTAAACGTAAGGAAGGCACCTGGGGTGGACGGGATCTATCCAGCTATATTAAAGGAAGCAGCAAAGGAGGTAAGCAAACCCTTAGCCATAATTATGAGAACTTCCTTGGACTCAGGGGAGGTCCTCATGGACTGGAGGTGTGCAAATGTATCACCAATTCACAAAGGAGGTTCAAAAGGTGACACAAGTAACTACAGACCTGTTAGTTTTACTGGTGTTCCGGGGAAAATAATGGAATTGCGGGTTAAAGAAACATTGCAGGATCATCTAGACAAGACTGCAGTAACAGGTAAGACACAGCATGGGTCTGTCAAAGGGAGTTCTTGTCTGACCAATTTGATTGGATACTATGATGTGGTCACAAAGGAACTGAATGCCAAAAATAATTTTGAAATCATATACTTGGATTTCAGAAAGCTTTTGATACTGTTGCACATGGAAGACTGGTGTACAAATTGGAGAGGTATGGCATCAAGCGTAAGCTGCTACAATGGATAAAAGGATGGTTGAGTGGGAGACAACAGAGAGTGGTAATCAATGGACACTGGTCTTTGCAGACAAATGTTATTAGTGGAGTTCCCCAGGGTTCGGTGTTTGGCCCCATTGTGGTTTTTTATATTTATCAATGATATTGATGAAGGTATATCAAGTTTAATGTCCAAGTTTGCAGATGATATAAAGGTTGGCAGGGTTAACAACAGTAAAGACAGTATGCTACTTCAACTGGATCTAGATAAATTGGGAAAATGGGCTGAGAAGTGTCAACTGGAGTTTAACATTGACAAATGCAAAGCACTGCATATGGGTAGCAATAATCGAAGGGAAACATACGAACTGGGTGGTACTACACTCAGGGAAGTGGAAAGTGAAAAAGACCTGCGGGTATTTGTGCAGCCAAATATGAAGTTTGCTGAGCAGTGCGGATGGGATGCCAGGGCAGGTCAAGGAGTCTTGTCAATGATATATAGGAATTTTGCTAGCAGTGAAAGGGAGGTGATAATCCCGTTATACAAGGCAATGGTCAGGCCACACCTAGAGTGCTGTGTACAGGTCTGGAGGCTTCATTTTAGGAAGGATGTAGAGTTGCTAGAACGAGTACAAAGAAGGGCAACAAGAATGGTGAGGGGAACAAAGGGGTGCTCTTTCCAAGGAAGGCTTAAGTTCTGCAAGTTGTAGCACCTGGAGACTAGGCACCTGCGAGGTGATCTGATTGACGTGTATACGGCCTTGAATAGTTTGAGCAGGCTCAATGCTAATGTAATACTTCTGCTTGCTCAGATTAAGAACCCGAGGGGGCACAGTTTCAAATTGAGGTAAGATAGTTGTAGAATAGGAATAGATGTGCAAAAATTTGCGTTTAGCCAGCGGTTGATTGGTGGAACAGGCTTCCATCTTTTGTTGTGGAAGCTATAGTCTAAAAAAATTTAAGGCTGAGCTGGACAGGCATTTGGAACGAATGGAGGGATGAAATGGGAGGGTTTTTTTTTTTTTTTTTTGTGGCTGATGCTGCATAAGTTTGCTTTCTTGCATCGAATGCCTCTACTAATGCTAATATGCACAAGTGCTCTACATGGGAAATGAAAAAAGTAAAGAGCTGCAGACTCTTCCTCAAGCAACTTGCAGCAGAATTAGTGGCTGAGGAACTTTGTTGGAGGAACCAGGTCCCTCAAGGTGTAAATTACCTTCAACTAAGGTTACAGAGTGAGAACAAGACTGACAAGGTATTCTTACATAAATTGTAAGCAATACCTCTGCTTAGAGCATGAAGAAATAATTTGTGCATCATGCTCTAAAAAAAGCAATGTTCCATGATCAAGAAGAGAAAAAATTATTTTTTATAATATTTTAGATAAAAAAATTTATGTAAAAATAAATTTTTTTTTAAGTAGCAGGTGGTTATAAAATAAATTTCCCTATTCAGGAGACCCTAGTGTCAAAACGGTTAGAGTTTGGGTTGTGAAAATCGGTGGTTATATGATTTCGAGTATGGAGAGGTGATCTGTACAAGGAAAAAAAATTAATTCAAATTTCTGCCAACAGGGGAAAAACAGCACTGCACATATGCAAAAGTTGTCATTTACTTCAAGACACACTGCTTATGTAAATGACATCCTGTTAGGTAAAAGCAGATAGGCCAATGCCACCGTCAATAACCATTATGGCTCTTAAGAAAAAGGAATGTGCTCTTTTAGTAAAACTGTTCTAACTACCAGAATAATAGTAATGCTAATGCAGCACTATGTGAATATCGGAAACTTTAAGGTTTGCATAAAGGACCTTTGACGTCAGTGGGGCTTTAAAAACTAATAAAGAAATTTGAAGTGATCAGGGAGTTAGGTGTAACTCCAGGCAGGGGACGACCACTTATTGGAACAGAGGTAGTGGATAAAGTGGCAGTTGCAATGGTCAGAATGCAAAACACTACCAGTCAGTAGAGCCTGCTAGAACCTAACCTGTCTCAAAAGACTTCAACCTTCCTTGGTCTACTGTACGTAAAGTGCTTCGAATAATTTTACGCTGGTTCCCGTAGAGCAAGAACTAAAATCTTGTGACCAGAAACAATGAATAGACTTTGCTCTACGATTTCTGGCTCATATGTAACTTGATGATATATGGGCTTGAATGATCTTGTGGTCTGATGAGACACATTTCACTCTTCAAGGAGCTGTAAATTCAGAAAACTGCCGAATATGGGGAATTTCTTGTCCATCTGCTATGCATGAAAGACCACTACAAAGTCCATCCACATCATACTGTAATGTATGGTGCGGATTCACAGCAGAATTTATAATCGGATCATTTTTCTTTGAAGAATCTACACCTCATGGCCCTGTAAGGTGTAACTAGTGCACGGTACTGCACTCTTCTAAGAGACCACATTATTCCTGCTATGCAAGAATGGCAATGCTTGGAGACAGTAGTGTTCGTGCAAGATGGTGCCCCCCCTTACTTTATAACATGGAGTTGAAAGGCAAGGGCAACATCCATAAATTTGCCACAACGTAGCATGCATGACACAGTTGAAAACATCTATTTAAGATGGATATTGATTATCATTGAATCGAGCAGGTATTTGTAGTAATAGAGACGTGATGCAAGAAGGCAAGCATCAAAGCTTATGTATCATCACAGCTTATGAGCTTATGTATATGAGCATCAGCTACATAAGCTCATACGCTTCACATAACAGCTTCACACAACCATTCCCTCTAAAAGCTTGCCCAGTTCTTTCTTGAATTAATTTAAGCTATCAGATTCCACAAAGACAGATGGAAGATTTTTCCAGCAATTAACACCTGCTGGCTAAAGGCAAATTTCCACACCTCAATTCTACAACTGTCTTTCCTCAATTTGAATTTATGCACCCTCAGGTTCGTAATCTGAGCAATCGGAAGAATCCCATTGGAATTCAGCAGGCTCAACCCATTCAAGGCCTAATACAACTCAATCGGATTACTTCGCAGGTGCCTAGTCTCTGGCCACTACAATTTGCAGACTTAATCACCCCTCACCAATCTTGTTGCCGTTCTCTGTACACGCTCAAGTAACTCTACATCCTTCCTAAACTGAGGCCTCCAGACCTGTACACATTACTCAGTGCTTGGCCTGACCACTGCCTTATACAAAGGTATAATCACCTCATTTTCTCTGCTAGCAAAATTCCTGTATATCATTAACAATAGCCCATGACCTGCTCTGGCTTCGTATCTACTGCACAATCACTCCAAGATCTTTTTCATTTTCTACAACCCTAAGTGTTGTATCACACAGTTGGTATGTTCCTCTGGGGTTACTTCTACCCATATGCAGTACTTTGTATTTGTCAATGTTAAACTTCAGTTGCCACTTCTCAGCTCATCTGCCCAAACTTTCTGAAACCTGTGCAGTAGCACAATGTCATTACTGTCATTTACAACCCTGCCAACCTTCGGATCATCTGCAAACTTAATTATTACTGCAGTCTTGTCTAGATGATCCTGCAATGTGACTCCATTATTTTACCTGGAACAGAAGTTAAACTAATTGGTCTGTAATTACTGTCACCCTTAGATCCCCCTTTGTGAACTGGGGATACATTCGCACATCTTCAATCTGTGGGGACTTCCCACGAATCCAAGGATGCTCTCATAATTATGGCAAAGGGTTTGCTTAGTTCCTTTGCCACCTCCTTTAATATAACTGAATATATGCCATCCACCCCAGGTGCCTTTCTTATGTTTAACTTCAACAATTTGAAGTTAAACATAAAAAAGTAACAAGGTGCTTAATGATTTAGCTATAAATCATTAAGCACCATGTTACAGTTTGATAAACCTCTGACATTTTCCTCTCTTAATAACTCCTCATATGTGGATGTAGATCAAAATATCATTCAGATTATTCAAAAGCAATCTGAGCAGGATCATCAACAGTCAAACCAGTGATATCAAGTGGACCGACCAATCTGATTCATCCCCTTCCTTTTAGAGTTTATGTAAGTAAAGAAGTCCTTGCTGTTTTTCTTAGCATCCTTTGCCAAAGATATCTCATAATCTGCCTTTGCTTACTTAATCTCCTTTGTGATTTGATTACAGACTAGCTTATATTTGCCATAGGCTTCTGTGTCGCCTGATAATTTATATGCATACCATGCATTTTTCTTCTCTGCCACGAGTCCGATTAGTTCATCTGATATACATTTAGGCCTAAACCTTAAACAGTCTTTCTTAATCAGTATGAAAAGCCTTGTAGCTTCCACAATTAATTCTTTGAATGCTTCCCACTTAGAATTTGCCATTGGTAACGTGGGACCAACTGATGACCAGTTGGTCCCACTGTACAGAATTTAAAAACTGTGTGAGACCACTGTAGTCACCTTTACGGAAGCAAAAACCCCTTCCCTTTACACCTGATGGTAATTATATCTTTAAGTAAATCCCACATCAGTACACTGTGATTACTGCCATCTAGTGGTTCCTTTATCTGCAAATTCTTAATACACGAATAATCACTGCTGATTACCAGATCAAGAGTATTACTATATCTGCCTACCACTGGAACATGCTGCTGCAGAAAACAATCATCCAAAAAATCCACCGAAATCTTGCTAGTGTGCGAGTGACCAATCTACAAGTTCCAGTCAATATCTGGGGAGATAAAATCCCCCATTATAACACAATCTGATTTACTAGCCCATTCTATTTCTCTGCACAACTGTACTCATTGGAGTCATTCGGCCTATAACAACACACCTACTCTCAATTTTGCTTTCCCTGTGTTTGTCACACCAAACTGATTCAACATTGCACTGTCCCCCCATGTCAACTGGATGCACTTCCTTAGATTTTGTTTTTCTTAATTAACAGCATAACCCCTCCTCTCTTCCTATCCTGTCTATCCTTTCTGTCATTGTACTCCTCAAATTACAATTCTGCATTCCTAATATCTGTGTGACACGATGTTTCCGATATCCCAAAAATATCCGCCTTAACTGTCTTGACCAGCACTTCAAATTCATCAAATTTATTTATTATATTTCTAGAATTGGTGTACATGCAGCTATTCTTATTCTTAGTTAGCCTAACACAGCCTATGAATTTATTTGTTTCATGATGGCTGCCAGCAGTCCCTGAAAACCCCAGCACCCTGCCCTCCAAGCCGCTGCTCTTTCTAATAGAAGTAGGACAAGAATCACCTTCACCTCTGCCTGTGGCTACTTTTAACCTTTTAGTCTGTAAATTCCCCCCCTCAAAGCTAGCCAGTTTTTTGACCCACCTAATGCTGCATTGATAGCATCAGAAAACACTCTTCCACCCCTTCTTCGATTTAAGTGTATCCCATCTCTGTAAAAGCAGTCTCTCCTGGTAACAAGCACAGACCACACTAAGAAAAATTCTACCCCATGAGCCTTGCACAATCACTCTGGGCCAAATTGATTCACAAGGTTTTTGTCATATATTCCCTCCTATCATGTCTAGGCAGAATTGCAGACACTTTCAAATTTAACCCTAACTCAAGACTTTTTTTCAACATTGACCTGCACTTGTTAAGTAAATCTGCAGATCTCCCATTCTTAATGTCATTAGTGCCAATGTATACAACAATATTACCCTTTGTGCTCTTAAAAGATATCTGCTCTACATCATCAACTTTTGTCATATCCTGGTCCTATTCCACCTATCCTTTTTACACAATATATTTCCTATCTCCCTGACAATAGAGTCACCGACAATAACTAACTCCTGTAGGACCAGCACATTCTGCCTTGGAGATTGTCGCTGTGTTGCCTGATGTACAAGAGTGAGCTGTGGTGTTGAGTTGGGTAGCTGAGAGCTTGATGAGCCCCTCATATTAATTTCTTCGAGGGCATATACAGTACACCTCAAGCTCTCATAGACGCACATCAGAACGCTGATTTGGCACTAATTTCTACACTCTCTGCACCTAGCACACAAAGACATGTCTAGATCATGTTCTGTTCCAGAGAGTTTGGAAAACATTTCACAAGTTGCACATTTTATTTTTTTTTAAGCTGTAATGCATTGGAGAATCGCCCCCATCCCCTCAGTTCTCCTTCAAGTCATAGCACTCCTGCCACTTTGTACTCATTGCTTTTCTGCTCTAGTCTGGGGCATGATATTGAAAATTAATAAGATCAATAAATTTAATTAATTATCAATACTACACTATCTACTAGAATCCTAAATGCAGTGATATGTATTATGCTATCTAGTTTTACATTAGAGCTACCTATTTACCACAGTTAAAAATTTGAATTCCCTGCCACTCTTTATATGAAAACAATGGCTGCAAGATTTGAACGAAACAATGGTTTTACGTATATTAAGTAGTAACCTGCAAAAACTCAATCTAAATTAAAAATAACCAGCGTAATTAGAACTACTAATCAAGTAGAATGTAATATTACATTCTACTTGATTAATGAGGAGTTATTAAGGTTTGAAAATGGCAGAAGGTTATCAAGTTGTAGCAGGGTGCTTAATGATCTTGTAATAACTGAGAACAAAGTGGAAGAGAAATTGTTGAAGTTAAATGTAAGAAAAGCACCTGGGGTGGATGGGATCTATCCAGTTATATTAAAGGAGGCGGCAAAGCAACTAAGCAAACCGTTAGCCATAATTATGAGAGCATCCTTGGACTCAGGGGAGGTTCCCACGGACTGGAGATGTGCAAATGTATCCCCGATTCACATAGGGGGATCGAAGGGGTGACACGAGTAATTACAGACCAGTTAGTTTAACTTCTGTTCCTGGTAAAATAATGGAGTCGCTGGTTAAAGATGCATTGCAGGATCATCTAGACAAGACTGCAGCAATAATTCAGACACAGTATGGGTTTGTTAAGGGAAAGTCTTGTCTGACAAATTTGATAGGATATTATGATGTGGTTACAAAGGAACTGAATGCAAAAAATAATTTTGATATCATATATTTGGATTTCAGGAAAGCTTTTGACACTGTTGCGCATGGAAGACTATTGCACAAATTGGAGCAGAATGGTATTAAGGGTAAGTTGTAACAATGGATAAAAGGATGGTTAGGTGGGAGAAGACAGAGGGTGGCAATCAATGGGTGCTGCTCTTCTTGGACTAATGTTATTAGTGGAGTCCCACAGGGTTCGGTGTTAGGTCCACTGTTGTTTTGTATATTTATCAATGATATTGATGAAGGTATATCAGGCTTAATGTCGAAGTTTGCAGATGATACAAAGGTTGGCAGGGTTGTTAATGACAGTAATGGCAGTGTGCTACTGCAACAGGATCTAGATAATTTGGGCAGATGGGCTAAGAAGTAGCAACTGAAGTTTAACCTTGACAAATGCAAAGTACTGCATATGGGTAGAAGTATTTTTTTTTTTTTTTTTTGGTAGTTGTTGGCGCATAGGCTTCTGTGGCCATAATGCACCTCCCAAGGTTTTTGTAGTACTTTGATCCAAGCCCGAGGCGGGAATCGAACCCGCGACCTTTGGGTAGAAGTAACCCCAGAGAAACGTACCAACTGTGTGGTACTACACTTAAGGTGGTAGAAAATGAAAAAGACCTGGGAGTAATTGTGCAGTCAGATATGAAGTTCTCTGAGCAATGTAGACAGGCTGCCAGGGCAGGTCATGGGGTTTTGTCAATGATATATAGGAATTTTGCTAGCAGGGAAAAGGAAGTGATTATCCCTGTGTATAAGGCAATGGTCAGGCCACGCCTTGAGTACTGCGTACAGGTCTGGAGGCCTCATTTTAGGAAGGATGTAGATTTACTTCAGCGTGTACAGAGAAGGGCAACGAGATTGGTGAGGGGAATGAAGGGATCCTCTTACCAAGAGAGGCTTAAGTTCTGCAAATTGCAGTGGCTGGAGACTAGGCACCTGCGCGGTGATCTGATTGAGGTATATAAGGCCTTGAATGGGTTGAGCACGCTGAATTCTGATGATCCTTCCACTTGTTCAGATTACGAACCTAAGGGGGCATAAATTCAAATTAAGAAAAGACAGATGTATAATAGATGTGCGGAAATTTGCCTTTAGCCAGCGGGTGGTTAATTTCTGGAACAAACTTCCATCTGTCGTTGTGGAAGTTGATAGGTTGAATAAATTTAAGGAGGAACTGGACAGGCATTTGGAGGGAATGGTGTGATTTTTTTTTTTTTTTTTTTTGGCTGATGCTGCATAAGCTCATACATTTGCTTTCTTGCATCACATGCCACTACAATACTACTACTACTACTACTACTAATATAACAATTAAGTAAAGAAAATGGCAAACACTTGCCATTTTCTGTTTGTTTGTTTGTTAGTTTTTGTTTGTTAGCCGGAATCTGTTTGTTTAGGAGCATTAGCAACTAAGGCCCTATTGCTCCGGGGATATGCAGTGGTCATTCCCTGACCTTTCCGCATCCTCCGTATTTGGTGGGCACGGGCTCGAATCCTGGTCTAATCAAGAAGCATGTGCTACGCACTGCTGCTCCTGCCCACCTGGCTACGGAGGCGCCTACAGCTGGAATCTGTAAAGAGAGTTAAGCCCTCTCATGATCCACTCATATTGCACTGTGTGTATGTATGTCCAAGAGTCTAGTTCATGGGCCAAAATGTACATTGTTTGAGCTCAAAAATACAGAATAACTTGAAGGAGAACAGCTGCATGCCTATTTCTGGAAACTAACTAGCTCTCATTGAAAAGGTATTTAAGAATTCCTCCAGCCAATGGTTGGATTTGAATCCAGACCCCTTCAAATGTGTGGGGAAATTGAAACACTATGGTTTCATGGAGGCCATAAAGTACACTTTAATGTGTCATGCAGTATGCTAATTGACCACGCACATTTGTTTTTCCTATCAAAGGCTCATGGGCTGCACTCTTAAATAAAAATCCTCACGTATTACACTTATACAGGTGTATAACACATATTAGACTTATACAGGTGCATGTGGTCATGAGACTGTACACTTGGCGCTTCTGTAGCCAGGTGGGAAGGAGCAACAGTGCGTAGCACACGCTTCTTGATTAGACCGGGGTTCGAGCCCGTCACCACCAAATATGGAGGCTGCGGAAAGGTCAGGGAATGACCACCGCATATCCCGGAGCAATATGGCCTTAGTTGCTAATGCTCCAAAAAAAAAAAAAAACCAACTGTACACTTATACAGTTGCATGTGGTCATGCCCAGCTGCAAATTAGATTCTCTAGAATCTGATGGCAAGATGAAGTAATACTGACCAACAGGAAAGCCTAAAAGAAAAAAAAAAAAAAGAGCTTCTGTCAGTGAGTGTTGTATATACATTTGGTCATTTATTGGATTCAGTGTCATCTCTGCACTTCTAATTCTACAGAATACTGCCAACTATCAATTTAGGAGTGCTTAAATACCTAGCATTAGCATGTACAAATATTCCCCCCCCACAGAGCAACCATCACTCACTTCGGCAGTAAAGAGCTTATGTAAGAATTCTGGATAGAGAGACTAACTTTCCCAATACTGACTTGACCTTGTGGGTTGGACACCCACATGGAAACAGGACTTTTGTGAATTTATTGAATGATCGTTTCCTATATCAGCATGTTAGAGAGGCAAGAAGAGAAAGCAATACTCTTGATCTGACCATCAGCAGTGACCCTTCAAGCATTAAAAATCTGCAGGCAAAACACCCACTGAGCTAGTGATCACAATGTCTGATGTGGGAATTAATCAAAGATGTAAATACTGTCAAAGGCAATGGAAAAGGGCTCTTCTCTCATGAATGTAACTACAGTGGTCTTAGCCAGTTTTAAAATTCTGTGTGGTTGGATCAACTGATGATTTTACCAACAGCAAATTCTTTTTATACCAACTGAGAGATACAGTCCAAGGCACAGACCTAAATGGATGTCAGATGAACTGATAAAACTCAGCAGTGAAGAAAAATGCATGGGATGCATATATATATATGAGCAATATAAATTATCAAGTGATATTGATTGCTACTGTAGATATAAACTAGTCTACAATCAAATCAAAAAGGAGGTTAGGCAAGCTAAGGCAGATTATGAGAAGACTGGCAAAGAATGAAAAGAAAAGCAGCAAAGACTTCTTTACTTATGTAAACAGAATAAAAAAGGGGTTCAATTACATTGGTCCACTAGATCTGAAAGGGTTAATTGTTGATGATCCTTCTAGATTGCAAAAAAATTGAATAGGTATTTTGCATGCATATCCACAAAAGAAATTTTTTGGAGATAAGGATGCCAGACGTCAAATTATAGCAGGAAGCTGAATGATTTTGCGATATCTAAGAGAGTGGAGGAGAAATTGTTGAGCAGTGGAGAATGAAAAGGACCAGGGGACTGTGCAGTCATGTATGAATTCTTTAAGCAGTGCAGAGGCTGCCAGACAGCTCAGGACTGGTGTTTTGACAATGACATATAGGATTTATGCCAGCAGAGATAATGAGTTGATTGTCCCAAAAGGCAATGGTTTTAGTACTGTACTCTCGAAATAAGCCACATGATGAGTAGTGCTTAAAGGTTTGGAAGCCACATTTTAATAAAGATGTGGAGTTATTGGAATGGCTGCAGAGAAGAGTAACAAGATTTGTAAGGTGAGCAAAAGGGTCCTCTTAAGAGGAAAAGCTTCAGTCTTGCAAACTACAGCTTCTAGAGACTAGGCACCTGTGAGATCTGATGGGAGTGTTTAAGGCTTTGAATGCATTGAGTAAGCTCAATGCTGATGGAATCCTTCCCCATGTTCAGATTACAGATGAAGGAGGCATAAATTCAAACTGAGGAAGGATGTTTGAAGGTTGGATGTGCAAAAATTTGCCTTCAGCCACAGGGTGGTTTATTGTTTGAAAAAAGTACCATCGGTTTTGTAGAGGTGGGTAGTGTAAAGAAATCCAAGTAATGACAAACTGTTAGAAGGGATGAAAAGAAGTAATAGGAAATGTTGACTTTTTTTGGCTGATGTTTGTTGACATTAGAATTGAACTTCTGTAGACTGTAATTTACAAAAAATATGTATGAAGGAAGGTTGTTCCATAAAGGAGAAGATGAATGAATAAACGAGGAAGAATAAAAGTTGGTTCAGTGAGCACAAAGTCGAACAGCAAAAGGATGTTGACTGGTTGCTGCACATGTTCGAACTTCTTTGGAAGAGAGAGCAGGAACTATAGTAGCCAATTCAAAAGAACAGTGTCCATAGAAGGATCTACAGAGGAGGCATGCAGTAGAACAGAACATCTATGAGACAGAGTGGAGAGACTGTTAGAGATGAGTCATTAATTAATCTAACTACCTCTTTTGAATGGAATATCAAAGCCCCAGATGTGGGAACAGTATTCCATGGTAGGGCAGATTTGTACCTGGTGTACCAAGTGAACAGCTGTTCACTTGGTACACCAGTTAAACTAAGTTAAATCTTCTGATGTTATTCAATGTTTGCCACGATCTGAGCAAACATTGACATCAGAAGATTTGAAACAGTAATCTGACCAAGGAAAAGAAATCTCTCAAATCATCCCATTTTGCATTCTTGCAATGCCAAACAAGGTTGAGAATGGCCACAAGAGAAAGGCTCCACTGGAAAAGAGACCATCACCAAATTGTGATCTGAGGTACCTAGAAGACCACTTACCTCTACCGTCTATTTAGAAGGGTTGTTTGTGAGAAAAGATCAGGCATGTTAGCTGCATGGTTAGGATTGTTTGGTATTCTGGTAGGTATAAGAACAATCTGTGTGATGCCATTAGTAATTGCAAAAGCTGAAGCATCTCGACCAGCTGGGTCCATGTGACTAGAAAATGGAAGCCAGCTGGAGTTGTGAACTTGGTAACTTATTTTACAGTAAACTTGAAGAAAGGTCCATCATGTGTTCAACCCAAGCAATTGCTATTAAAATTACGAAGGAAAATTACCTCACTGTTAGGAAAGTTGGACTGGAGAAAACCTAGTTTAAAACAGTTCCAAGTGATTAGTGGGGTGATAGAGGCAATAGATGAATTTTACAGAATGTAGCACAGACTTTAAGCCAGAAAAATTCGAAAAGAGGAGATTCCAAATTACTAAGTCTGTCACAGGGAATATCAGAATGGACATGCAAAAGTATCATCTTTGAAGCAAAATAATTCGGACAACTGAGATGAGCAGTGGTTAAATCAACTGATAACTGGGATCCTGTCAAAAAAAAGTATATGGGTTTGGCAGACTGTAAGTGGAGATGGATATCATTGAGATTAGAATTGAAACCATGTATATATGTGAAATGAATGAGGAAGTGTTTGGGAGGGTTAGATCTTTTCACAGATAAGTCTCTTCTATTAGTTTGGTAACTCATGGTGTATTCAGAAATAAGAAAGGCCAGCAAGGACATGCTGTATGAAGTAATGAAATTTTTGGATATGGAGTACATGTGGGAAAAATATATCCAAGCTCCTTAACATAATGTGGCCCAGACAATGCCCCCCACCCCTGCATACACACTGCTCAGATTTTCTCCAGTCACTATCTGTCAGAGTAGAGGCAGTGAGATTATACACTAGCTGATCCAGAAGCCTTCTAGTTATTTACCAATAGGTTCAGTTCCAGTGGACTTTCTAGCAGCTAACCTGCGAACACTGTTTTAGTACTGTACCCTCGAAATAAAAGTAAGGTTGGATCACACCATGATGTCCATCATAACCTCAAAAAATATCAATCATACCGCACGATGGGAGTAGGAGTTGCTGTAGCTTTGCTCTGAAGACTAACCATTGGTTCGACCACTTCAATCCTCCAATAGGCAAAGTGGTGGTATTGCACTGGTTGATGAAAGTCGTCAATCACCTAGTAATCCTGGTAACACAGTGGGGTTGCATTCCTCTGTGTGATGTGGTTGGCACACTTCGACCCCTGCTTACATTGGTTCAGACCTGGGTAGTCACCTCCAGTACACTAGTTGCCGTATTTCGGGACTTGCACATGGTAATCATCCTCAGTGTTACTAATAGTCATACCAACTTAAAGGTGCAAGCAGAAGATCTGGCAGTCACAGGTCAACCAGACTTTTCTGAAATTAAGTCCACTTGAGTTGGTATTACCCAAAAATCAGTTCCATCAGCATTTTACACTTCCAAGTAGCAAGAACAGCTTAATTTGAATGAGAGAATGTCTGCAGCAGCCACAAAGACAAAATTTTTAATCATTCAAATATTTAATTATTTTGAATATCACTTATGCTCACCTTCTGTAATACTTGAATTCTGAAACATATTTTCTAGGGTGTGATGAATATCCTTAAAAGTTGGTCGATCTGAAGGTTCCCACTGCCAACCTATAAGAAAAGGGAAAAAAAATTTAAATATATCATAGTAAATCATCTATAATTATTCTTGAATTAGAGCTTGTTGCATCTATTTCAGAGAAAATAAAAACTAGATAAGAAACAAGTCCTAAAAATTATTTAATAAAACTAATTTTAAAAGAATAAAAGAGATTACCTCAATCTGGTCTGTAAAATAACTTCAAGATGACGCTCTCCAAATATAAACAGCTAAAATAATTTTGATGAATTCTTGCACTCACAGCCCACGAATGATTCGACATACTCCAGGATCGAATGCAGAGGACTCCAACTCAGCCCCAAAACATATCAAACCACCCCCGTGAAACTTTGAGTGATAGAATACATTGTGTCAAAATAATTAATTAAAATTAACCAAAAATTAATTGGTCATGGTGATGACAAAAATTAAAATAAGAGTGATGAAATCGATTAAAATGAAATTACAAAATTTTTCTTCCCTTAAGCGGACTAGGCTTTTCAACTGACCATCTTGAACACGGGTTGGAAAACGACGTGCAGTGTGTGAGTGTCAAGATATTAATAGGAGATTATTTGTCTTGGTGCCTGCGTATAAACGTCCATAAAACCGAAATGAGGTAGGCACACCACACATCGATAGAATTTTTGTGCAACTTCATTTCCAGGGTTTCAGTCATTAATAACTTTGTATAGTTGTGGTGGATGTTCAAAATTTTTGACTCATTAAATAGAAATGTATGACCTACATTCACAGCATGAAAAGCAAATTCTGACGCAGTTGCACGAGCAGATATAGCATGTTGCTTCAATCTCAAATCTCGGTTACACCAGGTTGAAGCTTGATAAGATGAGTTGTATTCGCTACATGAAATACTATACATGAGGTCATTTACTTGTATCAAAAGAGAAAAAGGACAGTGTGATTTAGTACAGAATGTAATTTCTGCATAGGTCTTGCCACAATTTTAAATTCAGTATCTTTAAAGTGTCTACTAAGTTGCTTGTGCCATTGTTCTTTGTACAGTATGGAAAAAAAGTGGTTTTTTTTATTGCTTTGTGTGATATTTTGTTACCTGTCTTTTACTTTCAATTTTATTTGATTAATGGTAGTGAGAAGATAGCCACTTCTTAGAAATCTGTTGGTAAATACAGTAGACTGTCGAAATAACAGCACCCCAAACAACGGAACATTTAAGCTAACAGCATATTGAGATGGCATGTTTACATACACCACAATGTCTTCCAGTGCCGGGGGGAAAAAAAAAAAAAAAAAGCGGCAATTCACATGATTACTGTATTTGCTTACATTCACCATTTTGAAAGTAAATTCTGTACTGATATCAGTACAGAATTATCAGTTTCATACCTATTAAGAAATATTGTTCACAGTTTAGGCCTAAATGTTGTCAAATGAACTAATGAGACTTGTGGCAGAGAAGAAAAATAAATCTGATGCATATAAATTATCAGGCGACACAGAAGCCAATGGCAGATATAAACTAGTCTGTAATCAAGTTACAAAGGAGGTTAGGCAGGCGAAGGCAGATTACAAGAAATCTTTGGCAAAGGATGAGAAGAAAAACAGCAAGGATTTCTTTACTTATATAAACTCTAAAAGGAAGGGGATGAATCAGATTGGTCTATTTGATATCAATGGTTCGACTGTTGATGATCCTGCTCAGATAGCAAACAAACCGAATGAGTATTTTGCATCTACATTCACACATGAGGAGTTATTAAGGATTGAAAATGCCAGGTTATCAAATTGTAGCAGGGTACTTAATGATTTTGTAATAATGAGAGAAAAGTGGAGGAGAAATTGTTAAAGTTAAACATAAGAAAGGCACCTGGGATGGATGGATGGATGGATGGGATCTATCCAGTTATATTAAAGGAGGTGGCAAAGGAACTAAGAAAACCCTTAGCCATAATTATGAGAGCCTCCTTGGACTAAGGGGAGGTTCCCACGGACTGGTGATGTGCAAATGTATTCCCAATTCACAAAGGGGGAAGTAAGGCTAACACAAGTAATTACAGACCAGTTAGTTTAACTTCTGTTCCCGGTAAAATAATGGAGTCACTGGTTAAAGATGCATTGTAGGATCATATAGACAAGACTATAGCAATAATTAGACAGAGCATGGATTCATTAAGCGAATGTCTTGTCTAACAAATTTGATTAAATATTATGATGTGGTTACAAAGGAACTGGATGCAAAAAATTATTTTGATATATACTTGTATTTCAGGAAAGCTTTTGACACTGTTGCACATGGAAGACTGCTGTAAAAATTGGAGCAGAATGGTATTATGGGTAAGTTGCTACAATGAATAAAAGGATGGTTGAGTGGGAGAAGACAGGGTGGTAATCAATGGGCACTACTTTTTGTGGACTAATGTAATTATTGGAGTCCCACAGGGTTCGGTGTTGGGTCCACTGTTGGTTCCTATATTTATCAATGATATTAATGAAGGTATATCAAGCTTAGTTTCAAAGTTTGCAGCTGATACAAAGGTTGGCAGGTTTGTTAATGACAGTAATGGCAGTGTGCTTCTGCAACAGGATCTAGAAAATTTGGGAAGATGAGAAGTGGCAACTGAAGTTTAACTTTGACAAATGCAAAGTACTGCATATGGGTAGAAGTAACCTCACAGGAATGTACCAACTGTGTGGTACTACACTTAGGGTGGTAGAAAATGAAAAAGACCTGGGAGTAATTGATCAGTCAGATATGAAGTTTTCTAAACAATGCAGACAGGCTGCAAGAGCAGGTCATGGGGTTTTGTAAATGATATATAAGAGTTTTGCTAGCAAGGATAAGGAGGTGACTGTCCCTCTGTAAAAGGCAATGGTCAGGCCATGCCTTCAGCACTGTATACAGGCCTAGAGGCCTCATTTTAGGAAGGATGTCGATTTGCTTGAGCGTGTACAGAGAAGGGCAACAAGATTGGTGAGGGGAATGAAGGGATCCTCTTACCAAGAGAGGCTTAAGTCCTGCAAATTGAAGCAGCTGGAGACTTGACACCTGCGAGGTGATCTGACTGAGGTGTATAAGGCCTTGAATGGGTTGAACACGCTGAGTTCTGATGGGATTCTTCCACTTGTTCAGATTACGAACCTAAGGTGGCATAAATTCAAATTGAGGAAAGACAGCTGTAGAATAGATGTGTGGAAATTTGCCTTTAGCCAGCGGGTGGTTAATTACTGGAACAAACTTCCATCTTTCGTTGTGGAAGTTGATAGGTTAAATAAATTTAAGGAGGAACTGGACAAAAACATTTAGAGGGAATGGTTGTGTGAATATTTTTTTTTGACTGATGCTACATAAGCTCATATGCTTGCTTTCTTGCGTCACATGCCACAATTATTATTACTATTAACACTGCTGTTTTACATTTATTTTAAATTTAAAAAACCCTCACTATGGCTCCTAAAGTTAATAAACCTCGTACAGAGAAGAAAAGAACATTAAATCTTAGTGACAAACTTGATATAATCCAAACTATTACATTATGTCACCCAGAAAGTTAATTCATATACCCATGTGTATTGTGTCTGTAAATTGTGTGTATTTCTCTGGTCGATTTGCCTGTATTGCTGGAAGAAAAACCCCAGCAATACAGGCAAAACCTTGCTATTGGTGGCAAAACCTTGCTATTGCCCCAAACTGACTAACTCAGTCACAGAGGGGAAAAGCCCATAAAAGTTTCTTGCATCATTAGCAGTGGCATATGATGCAAGAATGCAAGATCTTATAGCACAGCCAAAATAAAACCCCCTTCCCATTTCACTCATCCATTCATTCCAAAAGTTTGTCTAGTTCAGCCTTGAATTTATTTAAACTGTCAACTTCCACAACAACAGATGGAAGTTTGCTCCAGCAATCAACCTCCTGCTGACTAAAGGCAAATTTCTGCACATCTATTCTATAACTGTCTTTGCTCCATTTGAATTTATGCCCCCTCATCTGCAGAATCTGAGCAAGAGGAAGAATCCCATCAGCAATGATGCTTGTTCAAACCATTCAAGGCCTTATACACCTGAATAAGATCACCTCACGGGTGCCTAGTCTCCAGACAGTGAAATTTGCAGAACTTAAGCCTCATACAGAGAAGGCATCGATGTGATTTGAACCTGAGCCTCTTCCTCCCAGTGTGGGGAGGATGGTAGCAATACCACTGTGCTACTTGCACGGACTAAAAATATTGATAATAACAGAACAGGAAATAAGTAGGAGTACTAATGGCAGAATATACTCATCAAGATGTTTATGTCAATATAGCTTGTTAATATGTTTATGTTTTTTATGTGCAGTTAATAAAAACTGCCTTCTTTATATCTAAATTTCTTTTTTAGCCTCATTATTTCTGCATTAAATATATTAAAAATAATAAAACTTTCTAGATAATAGAAAAATCAAAATAACGGCAACTTGAATCCCCAAAGGTGCCGTTACTCTGAAAGTCTACTATTCTTCAATCTCTAAGTTTAGGGAGGGCTCAATGTGAAATATTTATAGGCATTGAGGAATTGGTTAAATATGATGGATCTTTTGCATGTGAAAGGGTGATAACAATTATAGTGGAGAAATGTACTAGTATTGGTCGGCTTAGGGTAAATGTTGAATTGTATTTTATTAGTATCCTGTGAGTGTAAAATTTAAGACATTTAAAGTCTTTGTTCCTTCATGTTCCTTTTCCAGTTTAAATGTAATCTTGTACGAACATTATAGATGTCTATAATGTCTTGAGTGGTGTTATCATCGATGATAATAAGCACATCATCAAGGTCTATCCCGTAATAGGTAATCCGGGGAAGAAACGGCATTAATATATATGCTCGACGTTAGTAAAATAAATCTGTGATATTAGGCCACACAGGCTTAGACCCATCGGTAAACCAAAAATTTGCTTAAATTTGCTTGTCCCAAAAGGCAATATAATTAGCTTCAGTCAGTTGTTTAATTAAATAGAAAATTTCTTTTTTCAGCAATGGCAATTTAGTATGATTAATCCTGATAGTATTATCACATACTATCATATATACAGGTGCAATATGTCTTCTAATACTAATATGTGCATGTCCACATAGGGCCAAAGCACAAGCCTAGCTTATATACATTCCTCACCTCTACAAACAACGTGCCCACACAAACAAGTTATTAATCTTTCTTCATACATGCTATTGGAGGATAAGCTTTCCCTTTTAGTGAAAGAGTTGAATTTTAATTTACCACCAAGTAAACTACCTAAGAAACAATTGGTGATAGACTGAGTTTTGTCTCAGGAATGTCCCACAAAAAGACATTGTTTAACAAGTCAACCAAGTAGTGAACAACTCAAAAATTAAGCGTTTACCTAGGATGAACAAAAATGAGGTCACAGCTTTGTGGAAGCTTTGGGAAAATAACTACATCATCATTCAAAGGGCAGTTAAGGGGACATGATGGTTGTACTCAACAGACTAGGCTATATCAATAAATTAGACTGCATTATATTGTACAGCTCAACTTATCAGGAGGTAGACTTGGCAATTTTTTCAAATTTAGTTAACCAATATAACAAAACACTAACTTCATATCAAAAAAGGGATTTCATTTCAATGGCTCAATTAAAACAACTGAAAGCAAAGAGGTATAATATTCAAATACTTTTCGGCCAAGTAAAACTCCATAAACCTGGTTTCCCCATTCACCCGACAGTGTTTTACAGAAACTCTGAGTTTGTGCACTTAGCCACACATTTCTACAACATTATAAAACCATTCAGAGAAATAATAACATTCGTCATCAAGAACTATGACATATTATTTAATAGTCTTAAAGATTGCAAAATTGGCAGTAGCGATAAAGTTGTTTTTGTTAGATGCACATGCTTTGTACACAAATGTTAATACATGCTTGATATAGTTCGGGATCTACTGAACAGTAATACCACCAGGATTAAACATACTAAATTGCCGAAAAAAAGAAATTTTCTATTTAATTAAACTTCTGACTGAAGCAAATCATATTGCCTTTCGGGACAAGATATATAAGCAAATTTCCGGTATGCCGATGGGTCTTAGCCTGACTGGCCTAATATCGGAGATTTATTTGGCTAACATCGAGCATATACACCTAACACCGTTTCTTCCCCAGATTACCTATTATGGGATATATCTTGATGTGCTTACGAGATTATATTTTACAGGAGATTATATTTTACAGGAAAAGGAACATGAAGAAATGAAGTCTTTAAATTTCTTAAATTTTACACTCATACAGGATATAACAAAACACAATTTCAACGTTTACCATAAGCCTACATATTTTATACTATTATAGTGGAGAAACGTACTGTTAGTATGTTTCTCCACTATAACAGTTATATCACCTGTTCACTTACAAAAGATCCATCAAATTTAACAAATTCCTCAATGCCTATAAATATTCCACAACTAAGCTGGACTTAGAGATTGAAGTATTAACTAAGAGGTTTTTAAGCAGAGGCTATCCTCTCACTATCGTTAATCAAATAAAATTGCAAGCAAAAGACAGGTCACAAAATATCGCACAAAGCAATAAAATCAATAACAGAAAAATACTTTATTTCATACCATACATAAAACAATGGCACAAGCAATTTATTAGACTCTTTAAAGATATGGAATTTAAAACTGTAGCAAGACCTATGCAGAAACTATATTCTATACTAAAAAAAAAAAAAAAAAAACCACACGGTCCTTTTTTCTCTTTCAGTACAAGTAAATGACTTTGCACATAACATTTTGTTTAGCGAATGCAACTCATCTTATCAAGGTTCGATCCAGTGTACCCTAGATTTGAGAGTGAAGCAATGCTGCGTCTGTACTGCACATGCAACTGCGTCAGAATTGGCTTTTCATGCCGTGAATGAAGGTCATATATTTATATTTAAACAGGTAAAAATTCTGAACATCCAACACAACTATACAAAGTTATTAATTGCTGAAATCCTGGAAATGAAGTTGCATGAAAATTCTATCAATGTTCAACGTCCCTACGTCATTTCGGTTTCATGAGCATTTATACTCATGTGCCAAGACAATTAATCTCTGATTAATATCCTGACACACACTTTGCATCATTTCCCAATCTGTGATCAAGACATCCAGTCAAAAAGCCTAGTCCACTTAAGGAAGGAAAAGTTTTGTAATATTGTTTTAATTTATTTCATTTAATATTATTTATTTATATTAAATGAAATTGACATAAATTTATTTAATTTATGTCAATTGCTGTGACAATTCTTTCGTTTTGGTTAATTTTAATTAATTATTTTAACACAATGTCTTCTATTACTCAGTTTCGTGGGGATGGTTTGATATGTTTTGGGGCAGGGTTGGGGACCTTTGCCCTCGATATGCTGAATAATTCATGGGCTGTGAATGCAAGAATTCATTAAAATAATTTTAGCCATTTATATTTGGAGAGCGCCATCTTGAAGTTTAGAGGAGGCTTAGAGGGGAACAGGTATCCTGTGTGTTATCAGACACTCAGCTTAAAACACTGATGGATCCAATATCTCTCTATTACAGAAGATTTAGGAGAAGTCCGGTTGGCCTGCCTCCCTAAAATCCACTCATGCACACCTTCTCGATGGTAAGCCCTGTTACATCACTTAGGTAGCAACGAACGTGTAGAGTGGTTCTCTTCAAGACGCCTGGTCAGCGTGAAGAGGAAAAGACCAAACCCTCCAGCAATGAGAGCACAATACAAATGGCCCTCAGTCCCCAGCAGCTTTCACTCTCCCTCTTACGGCAGCGAGAGGATCAGAGTGGAAGCAGAGGGTGCTAAGAATCTCTGGGTACGACCAGGCTGCCATGCACGGAAATTGAACTTGGCCTGTTATAACATACGATCACTCATCGGTGAAGAGAGGATATTAGAGCTGGAAAAGGAATTAGAAAATGTGAATTGGAATATCATCGGTTTGGCTGAAACAAGAAGAAGAAATGAATCACTTAGAAGTTTATCAAGTGGAAATCTCCTGTACACCAATGGAAACAGTGAAAGGAGTAAAGGTGGAGTTGGGTTTCTGATCCATAAAGATTTTAAAAACAACATTTTGGAATTCAAAAGTACATCACCAAGGGTGTCAAGACTAATACTCAAGATTTCTAAGAGGTACAAGCTAAAGATTATAATGATTAATGCACCAACATCGAGCCATGATGATGAAGAGGTTGAAGAAATGTACACCGAAATTGAGAGTCTTCTAGATGAGCAGAAAACCCACTACACTATTATTATGGGAGACTTCAATGCTAAGGTTGGAAAAAGGCAAAACAGCGCAGAAAGAGGAACAACAGGAAATTTTGGAATTGGTGAAAGAAATAAAAGAGGTGAAAGACTTGTGGAATTTGCAAAATCTCAAGGACTGTCAGTAATGAACACTTTTTTCAAGAAAAGGGTGAACAGAAAGTGGACATGGAAGAGTCCAAATGGATTAACAACTAATGAAATAGACTTCATCCTCACTAACAGAAGATATATTGTGAATGATGTTACCGTCCTGAATAAGGTAAATGTTGGAAGTGATCACAGAATGGTAAGATGTACACGATATAGATGGAGGAAAGGAAAGGGAAAAACTGACTCGAGTAAATAATACAAAGGTCTTTGAAATAACAGAGGAGGAGAAAAAGCAGTATGTACTGGAACTTAAGAACAGGTTTGAGCTTCTGCAGACTGCTCAGGACCAAGATATCGACGAGGAATATTACAACTTTCTGAAAGTGATAAAGCCCAAGAAACCTATAGGGAAACAGAAATCCAAAGAAGAAAAAATTAGTCAAGAAACACTTGTCATGATGAACCAAAGACAACAAATGAAGAGCAAGAAAAACACTGACAGGGAGAAAATTGAGTATACTGAGTTATGCAAAGCCATTAGAAAGAGACTCAGAGAGGACATAAGAAGATTTAACACAAGAAAAGTAGAACAAGCATTAAGGGAAAACAAAGGATTTAAATCAGCAGCCATGAGCAGTAATACAGAAAGACAAATGATACTGAAACTGAAGAACAGCGATGGTGTACTTATAAACAGCAGAAAAGGCATAATTCAAATAGCAGAAGACTACTATAGAGAATTATACAAGGAGCGAGGGAATGATACCAGCAGTGGGGAAGATGGATTGCTAAGTAGCAACACATACGACATACCCAATATTCTTCTTGATGAGGTAGAACATGCATTGAAGAAAATGAAGAATCGGAAAGCCCCGGGGGAAGATGAAGTTACTGTAGAGTTGTTAAAATTGGGAGGAAGAGACATAACACAAAAACTGGCAAGGTTCTTCACAAAGTGCATTAGAAAAGGTGTGATGCCTAAGCAGTGGAATAATGCAATCATAGTTTTGCTGCATAAGAAAGGAGATAAATCATAAATTGGAAATTATAGACCAATTAGCTTGTTATCCCATATCTACAAGTTGTTCACAAGGGTCATTACTAACAGATTAGAAAGAATACTTGATGAGAATCAACCGAAAGAGCAAGCTGGCTTTAGGACAGGATTCTCAACTATGGATCACCTTCACGTAATATCACAGCTAATGGAGAAAGCAAATGAATATAAAACACCATTATGCCTGGCATTTGTGGATTATGAAAAGGCATCTGACTCCATACAGCATAAGGCAATGTTTCGGGCACTGGAAAGACAAGGCATAGATACTCCATATATTATGATTTTGAAGAAAATATATGAGAGTGCTACCTACTTTATTAGACTAGACAAAGACAGTAGGAAATTTAAAATTGAGAAAGGAGTTCGACTAGGAGACACAATATCTCCGAAGCTGTTTACTGCTGCCCTTGAGGAAGCTTTCAGAAGATTAGACTGGTCGCAGAAAGGAGTCAATGTGAACGGAGAGTACCTAAACCATTTACGATTTGCAGATGACATTGTGGTCATAAGCCACGATCCCAAAGAATTAGAGGAAAATCTTAATCAGTTATGCACAGTTAGTAAGGATTTTGGACTAAAGATGAATATGGCTAAAACAAAAGTAATGATGAACAAGTATGCCACGGAAAGGGAAATAATGATTGAAGGAGCAGTAATTGAAAAGGTGGAGTCATATGCTTATCTGGGACAAGTTATTAGCTGTAATAATGATAAATGGCTGGAAGTCAAGAGAAGAATAAATTTTGGATGGATAGCATTCAGGACATATAGTCACATACTGAAGAGCAATATCCCAGTTTGTCTGAAACGTAAAATAATGAATCAATGTATACTCCCCACCATGACTTATGGAAGTGAAACTTGGGCACTCACCAAAAGAATGGAAGATAAGATAAGAACTACACAGCGAAGAATGGAACGAATTATATTGGGAATCAGTAGATAAGAAGAGAAACACATGGATTAGGCAGCAAACTCAAGTAAAGGACATTCTTATCAAAACTAAAGAATTAAAATGGTCTTGGGCAGGACACATAGCTCGAAGACATGATGACAGATGGACTAAGAAAATAACAGAATGGTAACCAAGAGGAGCTAGAAGAAAACCTGGAAGACAAAGGCGGAGATGGATAGATGAAATTCATGAGTTTTTGAGTAGTAAATGGATGGCCAGTGCTCAAAACAGAAGGAACTGGAAAGTTGCTGGAGAGGCCTTCATCCTGCAGTGGATTGAAAATGGCTGATGATGATGATGATGATCTTGAAGTTATTCTATGTACCAGATTGAGGAAATTTCTTTTATTATTTTAAAATATTAAAACAACGTAGAATTTATCAAGCCCTGAGCTCTGTTTTATATTTATCTTAATAAAACTAACTATACAGCTTTAAAATAAAATAAAACATATGTAAAACCATAATTACTGTATGAAAACAACAAAAGGATAGTTATTAAAAATTTTAAGGTTCCTAGGTAGTCCTTTTCAATTGCAATCATTAATAAGTGTGATACAACTTTAAATAAAATTAGATTTCACCCATCTATGTCATGTATAATCATACCTGTTATCTTGATTCATACTACATGATCAACGGTCTTGATTACCAATCACCATCAATATGTTATCTATATTCTCTTCCCACAATGTCAATTTCAGTGGAGTTGATATTGCACAATCCATTCCAGGAATTGTGCTTTTATTGCAGACCTGTCACAAAATGTATGTGGCACAGTAAGTCCCCGACTTAAGTAAGCCCGAGTTACGTAAATTCTGACTTACATAAATTACACTCATATTTTTTTTTAGGATTGTAAAATTTAAAAGTTAAAAAAAACAAAAAAAAAAACGAACTGAGCAAGCACAAATTGTACAGGTGTGTGAGATATGAAGGAACAAGTTTAAAATATAGGAATGAAGAGAAGATTCTGAAAATTTATTTGTTTTTTTTTATATGACTGAAGATTTCAGTGAAGGGGACACACATTTCACCATAATAACGTAAAAACCCACATAATTCCAGCTATCGATATTTTATCCCAAAGGCAATAAGATCAAGTTTACTACTCGTTTATAATGAATTGCACTTAACAGAAAAGTCCAATGTGCTTTAGTAAAATGTGAACTTGTGAGCTCGTGGGAGGTGATAATAGTGTGTTTCTTCCTTAACCCTGTGAAGTTCTTTACAGAAAATTTCATTTTGACTGTTATCATGGTGCTGCCTAAGAGAATAAGTAACAGCGGTACTAGTAAATTTACCAAGAAAAGGAAAGCAATTGATTTCAATTAGAAAATTAAAATAATAAGGATGTATGAAAATGGTCAAAATTAACAAGTATCATGCAGAATTTAGATTTGTGAACATAATAATAAAGGACAAAGACAGAATATGAGAAGTGGTGAAGGGATCGGCACCAATGAAGTCAACTATAATAACCAAGGCTACGAAATACATATCAGTTTTTACAGTACAATAACATCCATTTTTTTCTTTCTTTTATGTTTTCTTTTCTTATGTACCAGTCCAGCTACTTCACTGCTGTCCCCAGATAAAGTGTTTAATTGAACTAATTAAAATATAGAACTATTTTTATATATAACTAATACAGGTCGACCATCACTAATCCGGTTCCACCGCTAATTCGGACATAATGATCTTATGTCGTATAAAGTTAATATGATCTTATCTTGAACAGCCTTATCACATTGAATCCCAGGGACTCACATCTGAGAGTATGGGCTTGGCAAACCCAGGGTCCTGAGCTGGATATCATCATTCTTCTCTTTATTGCTTTCTTGATGATTCCCTACTTCTGATTCTCTTTATTGCTTTCTTGATGATTCCCTACTTCTGATTCTCTTTCTCTCTCTCTCTCAGGGTAATGCGGGAATTTTTTTTGGTGAAGCATAAGCTTCAGGCTTCCTTGCACCATATGGCTAATAATAATAATAATAATTTCTGCGAACGTAATTTCAAATTTCCCAGATTGACGCACCGACCCACCACTACTGTTTTGGTGGTGTTGGTTGCAGCATCAGCTGTTGGCATGAACCCGTAAACACTAGCAAACCATTCCCACTTGTTTTTCTGCATTTATTATTATAACCTGCTCACATTTATCCCCAGCCATAGTTCCACTGCATAAGGCAAGTGCATCTCGTGGTGTAAAGCACAAACATTGTCCATAACAGATAAAGTTGAACTTCTGAAAAAACTCGACATCGGTGTGTCTGTAAGAAGTTTAACTCTGCTTAATTGTAAATTCCAGAAATTTCTCTCAGTTACTCTTATTTTAGTAATTTTCTTTTAGCATTCCTTTATAGATTTTTTTTTTTTTTACAACACAATATGATGAATACATCACGCTAACAAACTTGTTTTCACAAAATCTCTAACAATACTGACAAACTTATTGTGACGTTTGAGAGTTTATTTTATCGCAATTAGTTTTATTTCAGCACTTGTAATAAACTCAAATCACAAACGGCCTTTGTATGTATGCCGTAATAGCGTCACACGTATGTGGCCGACACGGCTTCTCAAGAAATAAAGTAACCTACTCGGCCATGGCAGCCACATATATGCAACATAAAAAAAGACTTTTTTTTTTTATTTATTTATTTTAAGCGAAGAAACAACAACACTGACATTACAATATTTATTTTAGAATTACTAATCAAATTATTTGCTAAATATTTTGGCCTCTGGGGAATTTTTTTCTTGGCAGTCAACATGTTAAAGGTAGGAGGAGGTGGTGGTAGGAGCAGCTGTTGGGTAAACTGTATGAGCTAAAATAACCACCAATGATCCGGCACCCCACAGGTCCCAATGCTGCTTGATTAGTGACAGTTGACCTGTATATAAAAAAATATATAACTAATTAATAAAAAAATATGACTATTTTTCTTCATTCTTCTGAGGATATTATGTGGCTTTTGTAATATCACGGATATGGTAGCAATGTTTAATTAATCATTCCCGAGTTATGTAAAATTCAACATGTAAGAAGTCCTGACACATAACTCTTACATATGTCGGGGGCTTACTGTATTATACACATTAATTCAGTCCTTCCCACAACAACCAATTTCACCAATGTAAAACAATTTACAGTCCAGGTACACAGTAAACACAATCATCTAACTTGCTCGAAGCAAGGCACCTCTAAACTTTACTAAGCATGTTTTCCAGTTTCAGAACTGAATTTATACACATTCACACTTCTTCCCAGGAGGGGAGGGGTTGGTAGTTATTATTATTAGTGATATATGATGGAAGGAAGCAAGCCTATTAAGCATCAGCAAAAAATAATAATAATAATAATAAATAAAATAACCTCCCACATCACTTGTCCACTCTCTTCAATAATTTGTCCAGTTCTTCCTTGAATTTATTCAAACCACCCACTTCCACAACACCAGATGGAAGATTGTTCCAACAGTCAAACACCAGCTGGCTGAAAGCAAACCTCCTCACATCTATCCTGCAACAGTCCTTCCTCATTTATGCCCGACTCGTGGGTGTACTCTGATTTAGAGGGAGAATGCAGCACTGATCTTGTTCAATCCATTCAAATGATTAAAAACCTCTTAAAAATCATACAACCTTGCAGGTGCTTAGTGTCAAATGGGTGCAATTTGCAGAACCGAAACCTGTCTTGGTAAGACCACTCTTTCATTCCCTTCACCAACCATATTGTCCTTCTTTGCACCTATTCCATCAGATCTACATCCTTCCTAAAATGAGGCCTATATGCAGTACTCAACGTGCAGCCTAACCATTGCCTTATAAATGGGATTATCACTTTCTTGTACCACCTAGCAAAGTGCCTGTATATCATAGACAAAACTCCATGAGCCATCCTGACAGCCCACCTTCATGCTCAGAGAACTTCTTATCTGACTGCTCAGGTCTTTTTTTCTTGTTTTGCACTGCTTTGAGTGCAGTACCATATCACTGGTATGTTAATTTGGGATTACTGGTAACCATATGGAGTACCTTACATTTATCAATGTTAAACTTCAACTCGCATTTCTCAGCCCATCGGCATAAACTGTTTAGATCTTATTGCAGTAGTTTACCCTGATTACTGTCATTAATCACCCTGTGTATGTATTTATTTATTCTTTTTTATTTATTTCATACAAGACAGGGTAAACCCCATATAATGCAGTGTTACAATACAACTTATAAATATGTTAAGTAATGATTTCAATAAAACAAAGTAAAATAAAACATTAATCTGTAAAACTATTTATATTAAAGAGTAATTCCGCTGATTTTAAAAGTCATTATATGGTATAAATGGATAAATGTTATTACTATTCATTAAATCTAACCATCTGTAGATAGGATTATTGCACCCATAGTCAATTTGAAAGCTGAAATAAATGAAATAATGAAATGAAATAAACAATTCATTATTTAAAAAAGTACTGTTTAAAACTTTATATATAAATCGTAACCCAATTATAGATATTGATTATTTTAATTTGTTCAAATTTAGGTCATGTAAGTAACTCTGATAATTCAGACTATGATATTCTAAGGCAGTGATTCTAAAACGGTGCGCCACAAGAGGTGGCTAGGTGTGCCACAAATATTATGAAAGTATATTTTAAAAATGAGAAGAAACCCATTTGTATAGAGGTTTATTACATCCATGATCAATTAATGGCTAGGCCCGTACGGTGACAGTTATTATTGTACACAGCTAGTTTTATTCATAGTTTAAAATATATTAATATTTTTTTTTTTTGCAAACGGTGTGCGCCACAAAATTTTTATGTTTTACAGTGCACCGCGAACTAAAAAGTTTGAGAACCACTATTCTAAGGTGTTATCTTTTAAAGTGATTAAGTTCGTTGCTGCTTTTCTTTGAACTGTTTCTATTTGTTCTATATATGTTCTTTGATAAGGTGACCACATGGGAATTTGTATTCCAAAATAGGAATTAAATTACCACAGTTGAATATAGTTTTTTTTAATAAGTAATGTGCTTTTGTACTGTATGAAAAACGTTTGATAAGGACTAAAGTCTGATCGCTTTTTTAGTTATTGTATTAATATGACTTGTGATGAAAATATACGGAGTGGACAGAAATCATGGAAATCCTACCTAGCAATGGGTTCACTTTCATGACTGCATAGCTTCATGCAGTTTCTACCATATACGCACCCTCCCATATGCCCAAAATAACTGGAAATGGGACTCATCGGACCAGAAGACCCATCTCCAATCATCCAAGGTCCAGTGCTTATGATCTTTCATCCACTTGAGGCATAGAGTCCTGTGTCGTGGTGTTAGCAATGGGATTCCAGTGGGTCGGAGGCTCCCATAACCTACTGCGGCTAATGATCGCAAGATGGTCTTGATGGAGATGTTTCTGGCACCTCCCTCGTTGAAGTCTGAGGTGATTTGTCCTGTTGTCACTCTCTGGTTGGCTGTAACAATGCGAAACAGACGTTAATGGCCACGTTCATCCACCACCTTTCTCCGCCCACAGCGCTGTCTACAATGAGATATTATTCTGGAAATGGCACATTCCGGGTATCCTCTTGATACGGTCGAATGGGGATAGTGCAAATTCTGCACCACCTCTACAATAGAGTGACCCAAGCTCCAGGCACCCACTATCATCATCCCTCTTTCAAAGTCTGTTAACTCACGTTTATCCATACTGACATTGAATTACCATCTATGTGAATGCAGTGTATGTACTTATAAACCTGCCAAAGTGGTGGGTTCATCCACTAGCGAGATGGGGGCGGGGTTACAGCGTTGCATTGCCTAGGAACCAGGTATCCCATGAATTCTGTCCTTTCAGTTGATAATTCCTAGACCTTTTATAACTGACTTCCTTTGTAGAGGAGTAGAGTTTATTGTATAATTATGTGAGGTTTCTGTGAGAGCCAGAATAATCACAAAACATTTACTGGTATTGATGTGTAAGTAATTTGTGTCAGCTCATTGTTTAAATTGTCCTGTAAGTTTGTTTACTGGTGACAATATTGTAGTGAACAGTTAAACTCATCTGCATAACCTAAGATGGTTGATAATAATGGATTCAGTGAAGTTAGTATATCATTTAGATGGAAGCTGAAAAGTAGAGGGTCAAAACTTAAGGAACTCCAATGGTCAACTTGAATTGACCATTGCTATGCGAGTTATTTGTTCATCAGGAAATCGATGAAATGGTGGAGAAAGTCATTTTTCTAGCTATTGGAAGTCTCAATTTTGAACAACTAACCATCTTGATGAATGTGGCAGATCCATCTAAAAAAAAAATAAACCTTCAACAAAAGCAGTTTAGAAAGAAGTTGCTTGTTCGGCTAGTAGGAGATATCCAAAATAAGAATGTCCTTCCTAGAAAAAGACTATCAAGTTCAAATGCCAAGGAGATTGAATGGCTGTCCTCATTTTGTGAAAAAAACAAGAAAATTCAGGTACAAAGAAAGACTGTGCAGTGACAGAAGGGTTAGCGCTGGAGAAAAAGAAACTGTTTGTGAGACATTCTCTAAGAAACCTTGTAAAGGTTTCAAGAAATATCACACATACACATCACAAATATTTAAAATGTATTTTAATGTTATATCAACCACTTTTATTATGATAACTTATGCAATCTCTGTTTGAAGAGCTCGTATTCAGTATTCTTTTTTTTTTTTTCCCACACACTGGACTGCAATGGGAAGATAGCAAAAATAATATTGACCACAAAAGTTTAAAAGGGTATATAAGCTTGCAATTTAGGGAATCAAAAGCTCTAGAGAGGTCGGTGTAAGCAGCAACAACGACAGCAGTGGTAACGTGCTGCGAAAAGGAACACAGGTTTGTTACCACCGATCCTCCAGGTCTAAAACCATTATGTGCATTTACAATATATTGTTTAAAATACATCATTAGTTTCTGTGGTATTACAGCACTAAATAATTTGGCTAAAGAATCTGAAAGAACTATGGGACAATAGTTGTTTTGGTTTTTTTTTTTGCAAATGGGATAGATGAGTGCTATTTTCAAATAAGTTGGATAATGTTGTTGCGAACATTACAAAGGAGGAGTTGGAGGGACACATTCCTGAAATTGCTGGTCCCCGTCACCCTCTGGTGTTGATACATCGACGACGTCTTCACTATTATCTCCTGAGGTTCAGACGCACAACTACTACAACACCTCAACTCTATATCTCCCTTCATCCAGTTCACAATAGAATTAGAGTCAAGCAACACCCTTTCCTTCCTGGATGTCCTGGTGAAGTGCGTAGGCTCACATCTGGAAATTTCGGTATACTGAAATCCCACATGTTCTGGCCAATTTACCAACTACAGGTCAGCGCATACCCCCTGTTCAGTACTGTGCATGCACTATTCTCTCGAGCCTAGAGTCATTCCAGCTCCATGGACACCAGGCGAAACGAAGTTTCTAAGATAAGAGCTGACCTCACCAACTGTGGCTATTCCACCTATGCCTTGGACAAGTGTGACCTACAAGCCCGTGAGCTTGCCGCACATCCAAGCACCCCCCTCCCATATAGTGACAAGACAACATCTACCACTTACATCCCATATTACCTGGGGGCTTCAGATCGCATTACTAAGATCTTACATGGGTACCTGATAAAGTGCCTGCAACTTCCTGGTAGAGGATTGCGATCTCTTGTCTGGAAGGTAAAGACACCCATCCTCTCCCCCCCCTCTTTTATGCAGTGGTGTGATATACAGCATCACATGCTGCGATTGTGGCACTGCTATGTGGAGGAAACTGCCAGAAGGCTCCAGGACTGCCTCTCTGAATATGAAAGGGCCATTCAATTAGTTGACTCTGCACACTTTGCAGTTGCAGAGCATTGAGGTCGATGCAACATGACCTCAATTCCAAACGTGATACCGAGGTGGTTGACCAATCCCACCACTGACTGTGGCTCGAGTCACTGCACATATCTAGTTTTCATAGCATTTTAAACTGCAACAGAGGAGTCTGGCTACACCCAATTATGGAATCTGTAGTGTTACTGCATGACAAATGCTGGCACTCAGCCCATGTACACACCCAACATCTACAACAATCACATAGTTCTGCGTTATGATGCTTTAGTATTTGCACATCCTCGTGCTCTCTCTTTTCACTCAACATGACCATGCTCTGCACATTCCATTTGTAGCATTTCATATTTTTATATTTTATGTATGTATTCATACAGCTGACAAAGATGTACTTAAATCTCGAAAGCTCCAGTTATTTACTTACTTAATCTCGGCTACTATTTATTAAAGGGTGGTTGAGTGGGAGAAGACAGAGTGGTAATCAATGAACGCTGGTCTTCGTGGACTAATGATATTAGTGGAGTCCTACAAGGTTCGGTGTTGGGTCCACTGTTGTTTTGTATATTTATCAATGATATTGATGAAGGTATATCAGGCTTAGTGTCAAAGTCTGCAGATGATACAAAGGTTGGCAGGGTTGTTAATGGCAGTGGGCTACTGCAACAGGATCTAGAAAATTTGGGAAGATGAGCTCAGAAGTGGCAAGGCAACTGAAGTTTAACATTGACAAATGCAAAGTACTGCATATGGGTAGAAGTAACCACTAAGTGTAGTACCAATGTGTGGTACAACACTTAGGGTGGTAGAAAATGAATAACACCTGGAAGTAATTTTGCAGTCAGATATGAGGTTTTCTGAGCAATGCAGACAGGCTGCAATAGCAGGTCATGGGGTTTGGTCAAAGATATACAGGAATTTTGCTAGCAGGGAAAAGGCGGTAATCATCCCTTTTTATAAGGCAATGATCAGGCCATGCCTTGAGGCTTCATTTTAGGAAGGATGTAGATTTGCTTGAGAGTGTACAGAGAAAGGCAACAAGACTGGTGAGGGGAATGAAAGGATCCTCTTACCAAGAGAGGCTTAAGTCCTGCAAACTGTAGCAACTGGAGACTAGGCACCTGTGAGATGATCTGATTGAGGTGTATAAGGCCTTGAATGGGTTGAGCACAATGAATTCTGATGGATTCTTCCACTTGCTCAGATTACGAACCTAAGGGGGCATAAATTCAAATTGAGGAAAGACAGTTGTAGAATAGATGTGCAGAAATTTGCCTTTAGCCAGCAGGTGGTTAATTGCTGGAACAAACTTCCATCTGTCATTGTGGAAGTTGATAGGTTAAATAAATTCAAGGAGAAACTGGACAAACATTTAGAGGGAATGGGTGTGCGATTTTTTTTTTTTTTTTTTGGCTGATGCTACATAAGCTCATATGCTTGCTTTCATGCATCACTTGCCACTATTACTATTATTAAACTGGTTGAACTGAATTTCTTTACTCATCTATTAGTACTATGTTTTTGTATTTTATTTTAACCAATGAACTTATTTCACCAACAACCCGAAACAATTATATTATATTTCAAAATAATATCTAATTTTTTCAATGCAGTATTAAAATAATACTTTCTTAAAATAATGTCTACATACATTGTCTCATAAGCTCATATACCCTTGGAGGACAACCGGGTGGACACTCCATGCGATAACCTGATTCCAACATATGATACACATCAGTGAGATCTACCCCTGGATAAGGTGACATCCCGTATGTTGCAATCTCCCAAAGAAGTATGCCAAAAGCTATATTTGAACAAAAATAAATAAATAAATAATTGTAAATATATTAAAAGATACTGCTTGGACTATTAAATAAATCACAATATTTTCCTTAATTGCATATGTACTCTTTGCTTCCCTTCAACTTTTTTTTTTTTTTTTTTTTAAATATAATATACAGAAAAACAAGTCAAAATGACCAACTCTATATTTGTGCAATCACTAAATGTTTAACATGACTACTTTGTGCTTATCTGACAAAATTCCTACACTTTTATTGTATTTTTTCCCACTCAATGTAACGTCCACTTGCCTATTGCGATTAGTGACCACTTTTTGGGTGACACATAAGGCAAATAGCTTCTAAAGTGATCATAAATTCACCAGTGAAAGTAAAAAAAAAAAAATCCAAAAATCTAGTTTAAAGAAAAAGCTCCTCTTTTTTTTTTTTTTTTTTTTAATTTGACCAAAACCTGTAATTCAAAACTTACTCCAACCTAAACCAAGCTTTTAGTGCATGTTTATCTTGATTAACATGAAATAAAATGTTGATAGGTTCAACATTTTATTTCATGTCAATCAAGATAAAAATGTTGATAGGTTCAACATTATTATTAACATTTTATAACACTACTGAAAAATATACTGTATCAGTATGTATAATTAAGCAAGAGGGGAGAATGGAATGAAAATGAACAGTGTCAGCTTTAAATAAAATAAAAATTAAATTTAATTAACATGACAGATTAGGGTAAAGCTAAAAATATTTTTTTTTTTTTTTTTTGTTAATTAGTCAAGTTTGTTGTCCTGAACAGCATGGTACATGACAGATTAGCTTAAAGCTACAAAAAATTAATTGGTCAGGTGTGTTGTCCTGAAGAGTATGGCAGCCATTATAGAATTGCTTATTAGAAAACAATGCTGTTCTGGGATTGCTTTGATTGTAATTTTTATGTAATTTTAAAATCAACCATAAAAAATTCAGAAGAGTTTAATCTTAAAGAAAATATGATTTCTTTCTTTCCAATTTTTCCAAGATCATGATATGATCTTGGAAAAATTGCAACAAATGAAGAGCATTTCAGAATACGGAAAACTGTTACTGACCTAGTCAGCGATAAACACTGAAAATAATATATATATATATATATTTTTTTTTTCTCCCCTTCAAATATTCATACATTGAACAGGCATTAGGCTGAATATCATTATATATTATTAAGCTAATATCACTAGCAGGCAAGAATGAAAATCATGCATTTAGGTTTGAACATAATAATGCTAAAAAAAAAACTACTAACATTATAGTATACTAAAAAAAAAAAAAAAAATCAGTAGGAATATTAAAAAAAAGTCCTCATATGGGTATTTCAAAAAGTTTTTTTTTTTTTTTTTTTTCATTCCCCATACACAATTCAGACAGTCATACTTAGAAGTGGTAGTGGAAAATGATGCAAGAGTACAAGCTAACATAGCATCAACCCAAAAACAAATAAAAATCAAATAACCAAAAACAAAAAAAACAACATTTCCCATATCACTTGTCCATCTCAACAGATAGGCTAGATCTACCTCAAATTTATTCAAACTACTGACTTAACAATACCAGAATGGAAGTTAGGCCCAACTATCCACTACCGGCTGGCTGAGGGCAAATTTCTGCAAATCTATCCTGCAATCAACCCCTTCCTCAATTTGGATTTATGCCCTTCATGTGTATAGTCTGAACAAGAGACAGGATTCCACCAGCACTGAACTTACTCAATACAGAGCCTTAGACAAATCAATGAGCTCTCCTCATAAGTATCTAATCTCCAGATGCTGCAATTTGCAGGACTGAAGCCTTTTCTTGTAAGAGTATGCTTTTGTTCTCTTCACTAATCTTGTTGCTCTTCTCAGTGCCTGCTGAGATCCATATGTTTCTGCAAATGAGACTTCCAGACTGGTATGCAGTACTCAAGACATGAACTAAGCACACTATACAATGAGATAAAAACCTCCTTATCACCGGCAAAATTCCTGTATATCATTGACAAAACTTCATGATCTGTCCTGCCAGTCTGTCTGCAAATCTCAGGGATCTTCACACCTGACTGTGCAATTATCCCCAGATCTTTATCATTCTCTGCTAGTTGATTGTGGTACACAATTTGAAAGTTAATCTAGGATTATTGCTACCCATATGAAGGTTTTTTTTTTTTTTTTTTTTGTAGTTGTTGGCACATCGGCTTCTGTGGCCATAATGCACCTCCCAAGGTTTTTGCAATACTTTGAGCCAAGCCCGAGGTGGGATTCGAACCCACGACCTTTGGGTTGCTAGGTAGGCACTTTACCCACCCGGCTAGCCTGGTGAGCCATATGAAGTACATTTGTCAATTTTAAACTTCAATTGCCACTTCTCAGCCCATCTGCTTAATTTATCTACATCTCATTGCAGTAGTATACCCTGAATACTGTCATTAATCAGCTTGCCAACTTAAAATCATTTGCAAACTTTCTAAGTTTGCAGGATAGTTAATAGGAAGAAAGTGACTTCTTATCTGAAAACGGAAATAGTGAAAACAACAACAGGCCCAGGGTATTCCACTAATAGCATTAATCCATTAAGAACAGTGTTAATTGATAACTCATTCACTTCAAGCACTCAACTGTCCTTTCATCCAAAGTCACTTACCCTTAATCCCACACTGCTCCAAACTGTACAGCCATCTTTTACATGCAACAGTATCACAAGCTTTCCTAAAATTCAAATATATGATATCAAAATTATTTTTTGCATCCAGTTCCTTTGTTACTGCATTTATAGTATCCAATTAAATTGGTCAGACAAGATTGGAATCATCCACCAACAAATCTATACTGTGACTGCAAAATAACTGACTCCTGTCTAGCATTACTTCTTTAATCACTGACTTCCCTGGAACAGAAGTTAAGCTACCGGGTCTGTAATTACTCATCTCACCATTTTATCCTGCTTCATAAATTTGGGAAACATTTGCACATCTCCAGTTCACAAGGACCTCTGCTGAATCCAAATATGCTCTCAATTATGCATTTGCTTATCTCCATTGCTACCTCCCTTAATATCATTTGGTAGATCCCATCCACCCAAGGTACCTCTTTTATATTATTTTTTCACATGTTTAGCATAGATTTCTCTTCCACTTTCCTTTCAGTAATCACAAAATCATTTAGCTGTGTTATAATTTTATAATCGACTTTACTACAGGATTCCTATTGGGTAGATAAGAGATGCAAAAGACCTAATCAGTTTGTCAGCAACTTGAGCACAATCATCAACGGTCACACCATTCACATCAAGTGCACCAGGGGGAATTCATTCCCTTCCTTCTAGAGTGTTTTCATAAGTAAAGGAATCTTTTAAGTTTTCTTTTGCATCATTTGCCAAAGACTTCCTATAATCTGTCTAACCTCCTTTGTGACTCAATTGAGGACCAGTTTATATCTATCACAGGCTTCTTTTTCATCTGATAATTTACATTAATTGCCCATATTTTTCTTCTCTGCCACAAGTCACATTAGTAAGTCATTTACAAAGAAGCTGAAAAGTACAGGGTCAAGACAAAATCCTAGAGGAACTTCATAATGAATGTAAATGAAGATTTTTGTGTCGAATTTATCATTTTGTGATGAGAAATATATTTTTGGACAACTAGGAAAATGGTCCCTGATAACACAAGCATGCAGATTTAAAAGAAGCAGCTTAGGATTTACAGAATTAAAAAACTCTAGAGAGTCAATGTAAACAGCAAAAAGCAGAGGCACATGATGCAAGAAAGCAAGCTTATAGATCATCAGCAAAAAAAAAAAAAAAAAAAAAATTCCCATTTCACCAACCCATTCACTCCAAAAGTTTGCCTAGTTCTACCTTCAATTAATTTAAACCGTTAACTTGCACAACGACAGAAGAAGCTTGTTCCAGCAATCAACTACCTGCTGGCTAAAGGCAAAATCAGTCTCTGCTCAATTTGAATTTATGCCCGCTCAGGTGGGCATAAGTTCTGAACAAGAGGAAGAATTCCATCAGCATTGAGCTTGCTCAAACCATTCAAGGTTATTGAATGGTTTGAGCAAACCTTAGCATTAGTAGAGGCATACGATGCAAGAAAGTAAGCTTATGCAGCATCAGCCAAAAAAAAAAAAAAAAAATGCTCCCATTTCACCCCTCCATTCATTCCAAATGCCTGCCCAGTTGATACTTAAATCTATTTAGGCTATTAGCTTACACAGCGAAAGATGGAAGCCTGTTCCACCAATCAACTACTCACCGCTCGCTCTAAAGGCAAATTTCCGCACATCTATGCTACAACAATCTTTCCTCAATTGGAAACTGCCCGCTCAGGTTCTTAGTCTCAGTAAGAGGAAGAATCCCATCAGCATTCAGCTTGCTCAACCCATTCAAGGCCTTATACACCTCAATCAGATCACCTTGCAGGTGCCTACTCTCCAGGCACTGCAATTTGCAGAACTTAAGCCTTTCTTGTAAGGGCACACCTTTGTTACCCTCACTAATCTTGTGGCCCTTCTTTGTATTCATTCTAGCAACTCTACATCCTTCCTAAAATGAGGCCTCCAGACCTGTACGCAGTACTCTAGGTGTGACCTGACCATTGCCTTGTATATAGTGGCATAGTGATTTGTGGAAGGCGCCACCGCTGGTTGCCCACATCTGCACCATAGTACTCTGTGAAGAATTTACAGAATCTCTGTAAGAGCCAGAAAAAGTGTGGTGTCTGGTTTGTGACAGAGTTGTGCTGTGGTCTGTTGTTCTGTCACTGGCTGCTTAGCCGCAAGGCCCCTAAGGAAACCCCACGTTGCCCGCCACCACCACTGGGAGGTGAGCCAGGCTGCCCATTATACTCTGGCTGGCCTCCACCAGGGTTGCCTGAGCTTCCTGATGGAGACCAAAAAATAAAAAAATAAAAAAAATAAAAATAAAGTAACAGATTAAAAAAAAATAAAAATAAAGTAACAGATTAAAAAAAAAATAAAAATAAAGTAACAGATTAAAAAAAAATAAAATAATAATAATAATAAAAAAATAAAATAAAAATAAATAAGTAAAAAAAAGTAATAGATTAAAAAAAAAAGGGAGAGAGAGAGAGAGGGGCATAGAAGAAGAGAGGATTTGAGGGGGAATGAATTTGGGTGGGTTGACAGGGGAGAATAAATCCACCCTAATTGGGCGAAGTACAGGAAAGAGTGTGGGTTTAAAAGTCACAGGGGACAGGTGCCCCTGTGTAATTGTCAACGGCATAGTGCCTGTAGATCCCGCACTGAGGTCAGTGCCAGCAATCCCGCACCTAGATCGGTGCCAGCAGTATATCCTACCCATTTCGGGTTTGCGATGACTTTTAAATCCCGCACACCAAGGAGTGGCAGCATCCCGCACCTTGGATGGTGCCTGCAATAGATCCTACCCTATTAGGGTTTGCATGATTATGTCTAGGTTTTTCCGGGGTAATAGAGAGTCATCCCACGCCGGCCCGGTTTAGTTCTTGGGCTCTGAGTTCTGCAATCTTAGCTCGCCTAAGAGCAAATGTTTCCTGCGCGTAGGTAGTTAATGCCTTATAGGTATCTTCCTCGAGTAGCAGAGTGGATTCTTGATTGCGAGAGTTTCTCTGTATTGTGGTGAGGAATTTAAGCCTAATGTTGTCGTAGCTGGGACACTCATACATGAGGTGCCCCCAGGACTCCTCTTCGCCGCAGTGGCAACGTGGATCATTCTCGATTCCCATGGCGGTCAGTTTTTGTTGGAAGGATCCATGGCCGGTGATGATAAAGGTCACATGGAGGCCAGGCGAAAACCAGGGTGGAGGTTCTGGGTGAGTTGAGCATATGGATGGAAGGAATCGTTTTGTGATCGCCCCTTTTGTTGTAGTGTTCCAGTCATGTTGCCATATCTCTTGTAGATGTTGGGTTATCCATTGTCTTTCCTGCCTGGTGCCGTTTGTGGTGTCAAGTTGAAAATTTAGCAGTTGGGTTGGAACTCCCTTCCTTAAGTGATAAAAAAGCCCTCTTTTAACCACTTCTAAGTATAGTGGCTGACATCCAGTTAATACCTGCAGAGCAGGGGTACTGACGGTGCGGCATGCCCTGCAAATTGAAAGGAGCATGAATCTCTGGATTGAATCCAGCTTACGTTTATTTCTTGCTAGGATGGCTTTTCAGTACCAGATGGAGGCACCATAACACACAATTGGCACGTATGCCGCCTGGTATATCAGAGTAAGAGCTTTGTGCAGCCCCCAGTCTGCCCTGCTGACTCGCCTGATCATAGCACTGTACCTTTGAATTTTGTTGGCTAGATACTTTAGGTGGTGGTGGAAGGTAAGCCCTGAGTCTAAGAAGATACCGAGGAGCTTGACTTCAGTGTGCAGCCGTATGGGCATAAAGTTTAATTTTATTGTAGGTGGTCTTGTGATTTGTAACCTACCTTTAAGGAGTATGGACTTTGTTTTCTCTCCTGAAATGGTAATGTTGTGCAGGGCTGCCCAGTTCTGAAGTTTTACCAGTGCTCCATTTGCCATTTTCTCCAGGTTCGTCCTGGTGTTAGCACATACCAAAAGGATAAGATCATCCGCGAAGGCCAAGGACTCAACACCTCCCAGGTCCATGCCCAGGAACTCATCCAGGACAATAGACCAGAGGAAAGGGCCAAGCACAGAGCCCTGCGGACAGCCTCGATCGATGTACCTAGTCACTGTCTGGAATCTGTTGGGTACTTGGACTTTTCTACCAGTTAAATTTGACCTTAAACTGTTGTATAGATTGTTGGAAACATTTGATTGCCGAAGCCTCCGAAGAACACTGGGCCACCATAGTCGATCAAAGGCCCCAGCGAAGTCTACCATGATTGCAAGGGAGTACTTAAAGGCTGTGTGAGTTGCTTGAGTGATTAAACTGTTAATGGCGTCTTCTGTGCTGCTACCTGCTTTGAATCCAAATTGCTTGTCACTTGGAAGTTTTTGTTCTTCATTCTGGTGGTTAAGCAAAAGAGGAACAGGCGTTCTTGTAGCTTGGCCATTACAGAGAGCAAGGCAATCGGGCGGTAGGAGGTTGGAATTTGTGGTGGCTTGTCGGGATTTTTCAATATAAATTTCAACATCCGTTTTCCAGGATGTTGGAAAGGTGCCTTCTGTCAGGCACCTATTTAGAAGGCTTAGGAGAGTAACAGGATAGCATTCTGCAAATTTTTTAACCACATCCACTTCCAGCAGATCAGCACCAGGTGTTTTTCCTACTTTCATTTTGGTTATTGCCAAGTCCATCTCAATGTTAGTGAAGGGGGATTCCACAGAGGCAGGATGATAGTTGTGATTTTCATCTACTATTTCTTGTTGTTTGTTGAGTCATAGCTGCAGCTTCAATGGGATAAATGGTGTCTAGAATATTGTTAATGCTATCCTTCCAGGTGTAAGTAGAGGAGCCATCCATCTTTAGTGTCGTATCGAGTACCTCTCCTCGCGGCAGCTTGTTTGTTACGATCTTGAAAACGATGCCCCAGGGGTCCTTATTCCCAGAAGTGGATACCAGGGTCTGCCACGTTTGCTTTTTGTTTTTTTTTTTGAATTAGCTTTGTGTATTCATTTCTGACAATGCGGTAAGCCTCCCTGTCGGCATCTACCTCATGGGGAGGTAGCCTTGATCAAGCCTGCTGGAACATTTTTCTTGAATGGTGGACTCTTCTTCTGAGATCCTGTAGTTGAGGATTCCACCAGGGAACTGCATGCCGGTAGGGCCTTCTGCGTGGGATGGAGAGATCACATGCAGATCTTATGGCAGTGGTAATAATCTGTATGCAATCGTCTGAAGGGAGTGCTTCAGGGAGTGGAGTGTCTTCAGGGAATCTTCTTGTTAGCTCAGTCCGAAAACGTTGCCAGTCTGCCTTTTTTGAATTGTACCATATCACATCTCGTGGGATCGGAGGGGTCCGTTTCACAGAGCGAACCAGAGAAAATAATATCGCTCTGTGGTCCGACATGGTCCAGGCTTCTTGTACAGTCCATTTGGCTAGTTTGTTGGCAATGTCTGGGGTGGCTGCTGTAACATCTATGGTGCTCTCCCAAAGGGGGCCGCTGTAAGTTGGAAGTTGATCTGGTCGGTTTATTATTTGGAGGCCTGTGCCTAGGAAGAATTCTTCTAGTTTTGCACCATTTCTTTGTGCAGATCTGTCAGGGGTGCGACTGTGCCAGAGCAGAGATCTGCAGTTTGTATCCATGGCTATTAGTAGTCGTCCCCCCGGGAGAGTCTCAAGAGCCGTCTGAATGGTTGAGATCGCTGGGGTGATGTCTTCACCAGGGTGAGTATATATTGTTAACAGGAACAAAGACCCTAACTGAGTTATGATTTGTGCACAGGCACTGTTTGCAGTGCAGAGTGGTGTAATCTTTGTTGTGCTGATTTCTGGGTTTCTGATGATGATTATTGCTGCCCATGGGGTTTCGGTTTTACAGTAGACCATTTTATATGATGCAGGGTAACGTGTGACCACACTTGAGCGAACATACAGTTCCTGTAATAAGGCCACATCAACTTGGTTTTCTTTTATTTTCACTTTTAGTTGGTCAGCCACCAGCCTCGCTCTTTGTGCGTTCAGTTGAACTATTTTTATTTCATGGTGGCAGTTTGTAGAGGGGCCTCTATCCATAGTTGATTCTCATTTGGTGTTGGCTTTTGGCTTTCAGGTATACCATACAGTTCCCATCCCTGATTGAGTGTTGGTGAGGAGCTTTCACTGCTTTGCAGTTTGCACAGACTGGGAGCTGGTCTTTTGCTGGGCAGTCTCTGTACTTGTGCCCTTTCTCGGCACAGTGGCCACATGTTGAATCACGCTGGTTGCATGTGTGTGATGTGTGGCCAAAGCGAAGGCACTTGTAACATTTCGTAACTGAAATATGCTCCTTAAACATATGGCTTCCCCAGCCTATGAAAATGCGACTCTGTGTTTCTAAGATTTGCCATGCTCGCGTGGAGAGCTGGATTACCCAATTGACATTTGAATGTGTTTTAGATTTAGTACTGTATTTTGGGCTAACGTCTTCTTCCACTGTGCCCTCAGGTAGGTGCAGACTTAGATTTTTGTGGTAAATTTCCTCTTTGAGTTCTTCTGGGGTTACACCTTGCTGTATGTCAAATAAGACAATTGAGGGTCCTTTTTTCTTGAGAGCCTCTGCCTTTAAACCGTACTTGGTCATATTTTCATTACTTAAAATTGTTTGTGCCTCTTCTCTGGAGTTGGTTTCAATTACCACACCTGGGTGTCTAGTCTTCCGCATACTTCTGATCTGTATTGTCTTCATTTGGTCTTTTAGATTTTTGGTTAAGGTCTCCTTTACAGCGTCACTTGTGTCAAGCTGCGCGTCTTCTGTCGGCTTCATCAGGATTATATGTGATTCTGTCTTTCTTGTTAGTGTTTTGGTTTGGAGTCCATCTGGGTTATGGGATGCTACTTTAGCGCCATTTTTCAAAGCCTCCGCAAAGGTGTGGGAGGGGCGTTGTTGCATTTGTTTTCCCCCTTTCTGAGAACAACCCTCCCATTTCACTTGCAGTTTTTCGTATTCGACGTAGAGGTTTAAAATCACCGTCTCCATCTTGCTGAATATGGTAATGAGGTCAGTGCGGATAGCAGCAGTAATTTTCGATGATTTTCCCACATACTCCTCAAGCATCCCTCTGATAGCCATAATTTGGTCAACTGGGGTTCCAGTTAGAGGGGATAGAGTGGGGTTCGGGTTTGCAGCTGGTTCTAGCACTTCGTTTGTTTCTTTATGTGCATCTTTGTTCACCTCTTTGCTGGTCTCTTCAGTCACGTCTGGGTGCGAGCGAGTCAATTGTTGTGAATCCTTGGGTTCACAACTGCTTCTCTTTCCCTTTTCTGGGCAGTAGATTTCGCCTAATTGTAGCTCCTCGACAGATAAGTCTGCAGGAGTGGGAGAGATTTGGTCAGTTGTGCTGTCTCTCTCTGCGTTGTTTTTTCCAGCACTTGAAATGCTACTTTTGTATTGGCTGCAGTAGTATCTAGATCGAGCCGTGAAACTTATCTTTGGAATCGTAGATCTTCCAGAACAGCACTCCCCCAGGCTTCTTTTGCAGGGGCCATTACAGATCAAAAAGACTTTAATATTTTTTCCGCAGCAATCACAAGTTTGTTGGCTTGCGCGACCAGGCATAATGATTTTTAAAAGGACAGAGAATTGTCAAAGAACAAATGTTTAAGGTAGCACTACCGTTGGGGCGGAAAGTTTCTGCAATTTTTATTATTTTTGTTTATTTATTATTATTTTTTTTTTATTTATTAGAAAAATTACTGCAAATTCTATTTAGTTTCTCAAATTCCTTATTTTTAAAGTGTTCAACTGCTAGGCAATAAAAGCACTTCCTACTATGTGAGCAGTATTTGTGTTCAGTTATATTTAGCGTTAGCACGACTTTCCCTTCTTTAAGTGCCCCAGCAGGTAGCCAATGTCCGCTGCAGTGAGACAAAGTATACAGACCACCTGCCGGTTGACCTAATTTAGGTGATCTCTAAAATGCTGGTCAACGTGACCTTGTGCTGGAAAGCATTCCGCTGGCTATAATGCTTGGCTGAACAAAATAAGATATGTATTCAAGTTTTTAAATTGAGAATAAAGTTGTTTACCTGATCATTCAGTGGGTACAACTTGCCTCAGGAAAAAGCACACCAGAAACTGATTCGCTGGATATCAGAAACTCGACAAGATGTTGAGCATAATCCTTTAAACTATTCATTGAACAGGAGCCTGAAAACATGCGACCGCACAGTGAAAAAACCTCCCTGTATAACGGGATAATCATCTCCTTGTCCCTGCTAACAAAATTGCTATATATCATTGACAATACTCCATGACCTGCCCTGGCAGCCCGTCTGCACTTCTCAGCAAACTTCACATTTGACTGCACAATTACCCCTCAGGTCTTTTTCACTTTCCACTTCCCTGAGTCTAGTGCCACACAGTTGATACGTTTCTTTCGGTTATTGCTACCCATATGCAGTACTTTGCATTTGTCAAGGTTAAACTTCAGTTGCCACTTCTCAGCCCATTTTCCCAATTTATCTAGATCCAATTGGAGTAGCATACTGTCTTTACTGTCGTTAACAACCCTGCCAACCTTTGTATCATCTGCAAATTTGGACATTAAACCTGATATACCTTCATCAATATCACTGATAAATAAACAAAACAATGGGCCCAACACCAAACCCTAATAACATTTGTCCGCAAAGAGCATATACACCTTATACACAATACATTCATTGCCTTATACACATCAATCAGATCACCTCATCACAGGTGTCAAGAATCCAGACATTGCAATTTGCAGAACTGCAGTCATGTTTCATAAGAATAACCATTTGTTCCACTCACCAATCTCATTGCACTCCTCTGTATTTGTTCCAGCAGCTCTACATCCTTCCTAAAATGAGGCCGCCAGACCTGTATGCAGTACTCAAGGTGTGGCCTGACCATTACCTTGTACAAAAGGTTAATCACCTTCTTATCCCTGCTAGCAAAATTCCTGTATATCAATAACAAGTACCCAATGAGCTACTCTTGCAGCCTATCCCTGTCTACACTGCTCAAAAAACTTCTCATCTCACTGCACAATTACCCACAGTTCTTTTTCATGCCCTACTTCCCTGAGCGTAATACCGCACAGTTGGTATGTTACTCTGGGGTTACTGCTACCCATATGCAGTAATTTTCATTTGTCAATGTTAAACCTCAGTTGCCACCTCTCAGCCCATCTGCTCAACTTTTCTAGATCATGTTGCAGTAGTGGACTATCATTATTGTCATTAACAACCCTACTAACATTCATATTATCTGCAAACTTGGACATTAAGCCTAATATACCTTGATCAATATCACTGATAAATACAGAAAACAACAATGGGTCCAACACCGAATCCTGGAGGACTACACTAATAATATTAATTCATGAAGAGCAGTCCCCACTGATTACCACTCTCTGTTTTTTCCCACTGAACAATTCCTTTATCCATAGCAGCAGCTTAATGCCATACTGCTCCAATTTGTACAGTAGTCTTCCTTGTGCAACAGTGTGAAAAGCTTTCCTGAAATCCAAGTATATGATATCAAAATTATTTTTTGCATCCAGTTACTTTGTGACCACAGTATCCAATCAAATTGGTCAGACAAGACTTTCCCTTAACAAACCCATGCTGTGTCTGAACTATAACTGCAATCTTGTCTAGATGATCCTGCATTACTTCTTTAACAAGTTACTCCATTATTTTTCCTAGAACAGAAGTTAAACTAAGAGGTTTGTAATTACTCATGGGGACTTCCCTCGAATCCAAGGATGCTCTCATAATCAAGGCTAAGGGTTTGCTTACTTTCTTTCTTCCCTCTTTAATATAACTGGACAGATCCCATCCACCCCTGGTGTCTTTCTTATGATTAACTTCAACAACGTCTCCTCCACTTTGCTCTCAGTTATTACAAAATCCTTTAGCTTCCTGTTACAATTTGATAAACTTCAGCATTCTCTTCCCATAATAACTCCTCACATGTAAATGTAGGTGCAAGATATTCATTCAGTTCGTCAGCTACCTGAGCAGGATCGTCAACAGTCGAACCATCGATATCAAGTGGACCAATCGGATTAAACCCCTACCTTCCTGAATTCACATAAGTAAAGAAGCCTTTGCTGTTCATCTTTGTATGCTTTGCCAAAGATTTCTTGTAATCTGTATTCTTTGACCTCCTTTGTGACTTGATTACAGACTAGCTTATAACTACCATAGGTGTTTGTGTTGCCTGATAATTTATAGGCATCCCATGCATTTTTCTTCTCTGTGATGAGCCTCATTAATTCATCTGATATCCATTTAGGCCTAATCGTTGAACAGTATTTCTTAGGTGGTATGAAAAGCATAGTAGCTTCCAAGATTAATTCCTTGAATACTTCTCATTTAGGATTTGCTGTTGGTAACATCATCAGTTCATCCTCCTGTATAGAATTTCAAAACTGTCTGAGTCCACTGTAGTCACCTTTACGAAAGGCAAAAACCCTTTACCCCTGAAATTCCAATTCTGCATGCTTTATATATCTGTGTGACACCACGTCTCTGATATGCCCGCAATATCCACCTTTGAACTCTTGACCAGCATTCCTATTCATCAAATTTATTTACTATACTCCTAGCATTGGTGCACATACAAGTACACAAGCACCTGTTCTTACTCTTAGTTACCCTAACACAGCCCATGTATTTATTTGTTCCATGATGTTTCTTGAAATCCCCATCACATTGCTTTCTAGGCAGCTGCTCCTTCCAATAGAAGTAGTGCAAGAATTGCTTTCACCTCTGCCTGCAGTTACTGTTAATCTGTGATTCCTTCCCAAGCTAGAAGTTTTCCACCTCACCTAATACTGCCTCGATAGCATCAGCAAATATTCTTGCACCCCTTTCTATTTAAGGTATCCCATCCTTGTAGATGGCAGTCTCTTCGGTTAACAAGCACAGACCAAGCTGAGAAAAATTCTACCCCAACGAGCCTTGCACAATCTCTCCAGGATCAAATTGATTGACAAGGCTCTCGTCATATACTCCTTCCTATCGTGTATTCGCAGAATTGCATACTCTTTCAAATTTAACTCTAACTTGTGACTTTTTTTTCAACACTGACCTGTGCTTGCTGCAGATCACCTACTCTTAATGTCATTAGTGCCAACATGTACAACAGTATCACTCTTTGTACCCTTAAAAGATGATGTTGACATGTTGCCAAAAGGAACACAGGTTTGTTACCACCAATCCTACAGGTCTAAAACCATGCTGTGCATTTCCAATATATTGTTTAAAATATAACGTTAAGTTTCTGTGATATTACAGAATCTAATAATTTGGCTAAAATACTTAAAAGAGCTATAGGGTAACAGCGTTCTATTGCAGTTCTTGAATGCTGTTTTCAAACATGATGGATAAATTCCTTCTGTCAGTGAAGTAATTAAGTTATCCAAAATATCAGGAAATTCATCTGACCCTTTCGAATAGTGTTTGGTTAAGATGTTTTTTTAAAGAACCTACTAGATTGAGAGGAGTGATTATGATTTTGGATATTGTTTCAGATACACCAGGAACTGTAAAATTGTATATTGAGGATAATTCATCCTAAAGGTACAATTTTACAGTTGTATCTTGAGGATGAATTTTTTGAAGTTATTTGCAAAAATGTCTGCAATATCTTCAGCTTTAGAAATTTGTATACAATTTAAGCAGTTTATTGACAGGGTTTTGACAGCGCATATTTTTTTTTCTTTTTTTTTTGTGTGAGCTTATATAATTCCAAAAGGGCTGTGTAATTTCTGATGTTAACATGCATGCTTTGCTTTACAGATTCAATGTAATTAGTGTAGCGTTTGTTCGCTGAAATTTTTGTTCTTCTCTCCGTAAGTTATGATAATTATTAAGTGATTGTTTTGAATTTGTTTTCTTATAATTTTTATGAAATTATTTTTTTCCCTCCCTATTAGTTTGGATATAAATAATTTTGTTAATTGATCAAAATGTATTTTAGTTTTACTAACATTAATTCAAATTGTGTTTTGTTAACATGGTAAAAAAAAATCATAAATTAAGTCTGATATCCCTCAATTAATATCATTAATAAATATAGAGAACAATAATGAACCCAGAACTAAACCCTGGAGGCTTCCACTAATAACATTAATCCATGAAAAACAATGTCCATTAATAACAACCGTCTTCTCCCACTCAGCCATCCCTTTGTCCAAAGCAGTAACTTGCCCTTAATGCTACACTACTCCAATTTGTACAGCCATTTGCAGTTTGATAGTCACATTCTTATCACTGCTAGCAAAGTTTCTGCATATCATTGGCAAAGCCCCATGAACTGTTCTGGCAGCATATCTCAACTGCTCAGAGAATTTCATATCTGACTGCACAATTACCCCCAGGCCTTTTAATAATTTTCCACAACCCTGAGTGTAGTACCATACATGTTCATAAGTTACTCTGGGATTACAGGTATCCATATGCAGTACTTTGCTTTTGTCAATGTTAAACTTCAACTGCCATTGATCAGTCCATTGACCCAATTTTATCCGATCCTTTTGCACTAGCTCATCCTAATTACTGTCATTAACCATGCTGCCAACCTTAGTATAATCTGAAAATTTTGACATTAAGCCCAATATAACTTTATCAATTCATTAATAAATAGTTAGTATAGTATGAATCAGAGCTGTAATACTCAATACATTCTACGTTGATTTTTACGTTGATTAAGTATTTTTTTATATTACTATTGTTGGTTGGAGTCGTATTTTGTATCCTATCCTGTACCCTAATTCGGTTTATTGTGGCAATGGAATAACCCCTGTTTAAGAACCTGCTAGTTAATATTTGTATTTCTGAGTCCAAAGCAGATTCCGTCATTGAATATTTATAGGCATTTAGAAATTGATTAAAGATAATCGATCTTTTGTAGGTGAACGGGTGATAGCTATTATAATGTAGACGCATACTGGTGTTTGTAGGTTTTCGATAGATGCTAAATTATATTTTATTCGAGTCCCTAGTAAGCGTGAAATTTAGAAAGCTTAATGACTTTGTATCCATATCCTCCCTTTCCAATGTAAATTGGAGTTCTAGAATGAATATTATTAAACAAATGTAAAATGTCTTGGATAGTACTACTATCAGTACTAACTAGAACATCATCTAAATACCTCCCATAGTATGTGATACGGGGTCGAAAAGGTGTCAAATGTATACGCTCAATCGTTGAGAGATAGATCTCTGACATTAAGCCACTCAGGCTCAAACCCATTTGTAATCCAAAAATTAGTTTGTACCCTTGTCTCGAAAGGTGATGTAGTTGGCCCCAAGTAACAGTTTAAAAACGTGAAAAATTTTCTTAAAAGGTAGCTTCGTATAATTAATCGGTGTCGAGTTTTTATTTAATATATCCCAAATAATATCTAATGTGTATTCAATGTTTACATTCGTATATAACGAGGTAACATCTAGTGAGAATAAATTGTCATTGTTGCCAAGTCTACAGTCTTTAAGATTATTAAATAATGTATCGTAGTTCTTAATCCCAAATTGTATTACCTGTCTACAGGGTTTTATAATGTTATATACATGTGTGGCTAAGGATGAAAATGCCGAGTTCCTGTAGGAAACAACAGGTCGAATAGGAAATCCAGTCTATTGTAATTTTACCTGACCGAAAAGTGCAGGAATATTGTATGTTGTGGCATTCAATTCCTTTAACTGGGCCATAGTAATGTAGTCGTTTTTTCGATACGTGATTAACGTTTTATTGTATTGATTGACCAAATTGGTAAACAGTGCCGGGTCTACTTCAAGATAAGTGGAGGTATCTGAAACAACTGAATCTAACTTATTAATATAATCAGGTTTATCTAGTATTACCACTGTATCTCCTTTATCTGCTCCCCTGTATAATAATGTTCTTATTTCCCCGAATTTTTCGTAAAGCTGAACTATCATGTGTAATCAATTTAGGAAGTCGCGTTTCTTTTATGTTATTCACTACTTGGTTAACTTGTTGAATAAATACATCTTTTTGTGGAACATTATGAAGTCCAAATTCAATATCAATTATGCATTGTTTTTTAGGTAGTTTTCGAGGTGGTAAATTATAATTTAGTCCTTTGGATAAAAATGAAATCTGGTCCTGCGATAGCGTACATGAGGAAAGATTTGTAACCTGTTGATATATCAGTTCGTTGAATACTGAGTGAGGGGGGGGGACTAGTAGATTAACAGTAGCCACTGGCAGAGGTGGAAGTGATTCTTGCACTGCTTCTATTGAAATGAGCTGAAGCCTGAAAAACAAGATGCAGGATATTTCAGAGACTGCTGGGAGTCATTGCGGTACAAGTAAACACATGGGTTGTGTTAGGGTAGCTAAGAATAGAAACAGGTGCATGTATACCTGCGTGTACACCAATGCTAGGAGTTTGGTAAATAAATTTGATGAATTTGAGGTATTGCTCAAAACATCAAAGGCAGATATTGTTGGGATATCAGAGACGTGGTGTCTCACAGATATAAGTAATGCGGAACTGGAATTTGGGGAATACAATGTGTATAGAAAGGATAGACAGGACAGGAGGGGAGGAGGGGTTATGCTATTAGTTAAGAAACACATAAAGTCCAAGGAAGTGAAGCCAGTCGACATCAGTGTCGAGTCAGTTTGGTGTGAAGCATAGGGAAATCAAAATCAAAATAAGCATAGGGAAATCAAAATTGAGAGTAGGAGTGTGCTATAGGCCTAATGACTCTGATGAGTATAATAAGATATTGTACAGGGAAATAGAGTGAGCCAGTAAATCAGAGAGTCTTATAATGGGGGATTTTAATTTCCCAGATATTGACTGGAATTTGTGGGTTGGTCACTCACACGTTAGCAAGGCTTTTGTGGATTTATTGGATGATTGTTTTCTACATCAGCATGTTCGTGAGGCAACAAGAGGGAGCAATACTCTTGATCTGATTATCAGTAGTGATTCTTCATGCATTAAGAATCTGCAGATAAATGAACCACTAGGTGGCAGTGATCACAGTGTGTTGAAGTGGGATTTACTCCAGGAGGTAACTACCATCAGAGGTAAAGGGAAGGGTTTTTGTTTTCGTAAAGGCGACTATGATGGTCTGAGACAGTATTTAAATTCTATACAGTGGGACCAACTGATGATGTTACATACAGCAAACTCAAAATGGGAAGCATTCAAGGAACTAATCTTGGAGGCTACCAGGCTTTACATACCAACTAAGAAATATTGTTCAAGATTTAGGCCTAAATGGTTGTCAGATGAACTAATGAGACATGTAGCAGAGAAGAAAAATGCATGGGATACATACAAATTAATGGGTGACATGGAAGCCTATGATAGATATAAGTTGGTCTGTAACCAAGTCACAAAGGAGATTAGGCAGGCAAAGGCAGACTACGAAAAATCCTTGGCAAAGGATGCAAAGAAAAACAGAAAAGAGTTCTTTACATATTTAAACTCAAGAAGTAAAGGGATGAATCAGATTGGCCCACTGGATATTGATGGTTCAACAGTTGAGGATCCTGCTCAGGTGGCTAACAATCTAAACGAGTATTTTGCATCTACATTCACGCATGAGGAGTTATTCAGGAAGGAGAATGATGTAGGTAAAGTAAACATTGGCAGTGAGCTGGATGATTTTGTAATAACTGAGAGGAAAGTGGAGGAGAGATTGTTGAGGATAAACATAAAAAAGGCACCTGGGGTGGATGGGATCTATCCAGTTATATTAAAGGAGGCAGCAAAGGAAGTAAGCAAACCCCTAGCCATAATTATGAGAGCTTCTTTGGACTCAGGGGAGGTACCCATAGACTGGAGATGTGCAAATGTATCCCCAATTCACAAAGGAGGATCAAAGGCTGACACAAGTAATTATAGACCTGTTAGTTTAACTTCTGTTCCAGGTAAATTAATGGAGGCACTGGTTAAAGAAGCACTGCAGGATCATCTAGACAAGAATTCAGTTATAGCTCAGACGCAGCATGGTTTTGTTAAGGGCAGGTCTTGCCTGACCAATTTGATTGGATACTATGATGTAGTCACAAAAGAACTGGATGCAGGGAATAACTTTGATATTATATATTTGGATCTTAGAAAGGCTTTTGATACTGTTGCACAAATTGGAGCAGTGTGGCATTGGAGGCAAATTGCTGCTATGGATAAGGGGATGGTTGAGTGCCAGAAGACAGAGAGTGGTAATCAATGGACACTGCTCAACGTGGACTAATGTTATTAGTGGAGTTCCTCAGGGTTCAGTGTTGGGTCCGTTGTTGTTTTCGGTGTTTATGAATGATATTGATGATGGGATATCAAACTTAATGTTCAAGTTTGCAGATGATACAAAGGTTGGCAGGGTTTTAAGGACACTACTGACGCTATGCTGCTACAACAGGATCTGGAAAGGTTGAACGGATGGGCTGAGAGGTGGCAAATGAAGTTTAACATTGACAAATGTAAAGTACTGCATATGGGAAACAGTAACCCCAGAGCAACGTATCAACTCTGCGGTACTACACTGACAGTGGTGGAGAATGTAAAGGACCTGGGGGGTAATTGTGCAGGCAGATATGAAGTTCTCTGAGCAGTGCAGACGAGCTGCAAGAGTAGCTCATGGTGTCTTGTCAATGATATACAGGAATTTTTCTAGCAGGGATAAGGAGGTGATTATTCCCTTGTATAAGGCAATGGTTAGGCCACATCTTGAGTACTGTATACAGGTCTGGAGGCCTCATTTCAAGAAGGATGTAGAGCTGCTGGAACGGGTACAGAGAAGGGCAACAAGATTAGTGAATGGAATAAAGGGTTGCTCTTATGAAGAAAGGCTTAAGTTTTGCAAATTACAGAGTCTGGAGACTAGGCACCGGCGAGGTGATCTGATAGAGGTGTATAAGGCTTTGAATGCTCAATGCCAATGGGATTCTTCATCTTGCTCAGAATAATCACCTCAGAGGGCATAAATTCAAATTGAGGAAGGACGGATGTCGGATAGATGTGCGGAAATTTGCCTTTGGCCAGCGGGTGGTTGGTTGGTGGAACCGACTTCCATCACTTGTTGTTGAAGTTGATCGTCTAAACAAATTTAAAGCTCAACTGGACAGGTATTTCGAACGAACGGAGGGGTGAAATGGGAGTGGTGTGTTTTATTTTTGGCTGATGCTGAATAAGCTTGCTTTCTTGCATCATATGCCTATACTAATGCTAATGCTAATACAGGTAACCCTTGTATAACATGGTAGTTTGGTTCCTACAAAATCTCGTGTAATGCGAAACCGTGTTATACGGGACTAAGAACCAGTACAAAAAGGGGGGTTATGTTCGAAAAGCTAATAAAAATACACCATTTTTTTTATGACTATTGGAAACTTATTATTTTTATAGTAGTAATAACTAAATATTTTAACTTTATTTTTATAATAGTAGTAACTTAAATAGCAATAACTGGACACTTAGAAGTTACAGTATGTCTTAAAGTACTGTTTTATTGGACTAAATTCATAAAATAGCAAGGGCTTAATTTTTCAGTACTCACCTTGATCGATCTGCAATTGTTATGGTTTGAATGGCAAGAGGTGACTAGTTTTAAGGTGATTGGTTCTTAAATTAAGGGGTTGGTAAATAGTAATTATGATGCAAACGGAATTAAAATATGTGCAAGGAAGTAGAAATGCACTAACTCCATCCTTGGTTGTCATTAAATTGGGAATCTCTAAATAGTGGATAAGCCAAAAAGTTGTAACGAAGGACTTTCGTTAAAAAACGTCTTCAGTTGGCAAGTTAAATGAAAAGGGAATGTGTACTGTATTTAAGAATTTTGTAATCCCGTGATGCACTTTGTTACTTGCGGGAATCTCAGATTGGTGAGATTCCAAACCGGAGAAAGACTGAAGGGGAGTTTCGCGTTTATAATATTTAGATCGGAGTGGTGACGAAACCATTCTATAATGAGGGCTTCGAATTGTAAAATTTTGTAACTGTTTTTTAATTTTAATATGGTAATAGCTGAGTCAACTAAGAGAGTATGGTTGTTGGAATTGGGCATGTAAAGTAAGTTCAGTGCTAGATTGTCCAGTTCTGAGGCTATTGTAGTGATAGTATGCTCTGGTATTGGATGACTGGGTTGAACCGAATTTGGTTGTGGTACTACCAATGTAACAGGCGTTACAATTGTGTTGACATTTTATTAAATAAATAATATTATTCATTTCACTTGTTGGACATTTATGTGTTTCTTTATATTTATTGAAAAGTGATCCGAGTTTGTTATAAGTGGAAAAAATAAGAGTGATGTCTGTACCTGCAAATATTCGCTGAAATTGTCCTGCAAGATTACCTGCAAGTTTTATGGGGTTATTGATATTATTTTTTGCGATGGAAATGGTATGTTGGATTACTTTTGGAGGATAATTTCTGGCTATGAATTTTTTTGTGAGATATTGTAACTCATTGGATAGGTCGTCTTGTGAGGTGCTGAATTTAATGGCATTGTAGATTTGGTTATAGAGAACGGATTTTTTTATGTTGAAAGGGTGGTGTGATGTGAAATGTAGGAATTTCCCTGTGTGTGTGTGTGTGTGTGTGTGTGTATGTTTTCTATAGATCTTAGTTCAGTACCTGTTTTATATATGGTGAGATTGAGAAAATTAATTTGTTTATTGGTTTCTATTTCAAGTGTGTATTTAAGTCTGTTGTGAATTAAATTGAATTTTGTAAAAAGGTTATCAATTATAGTTTTGTTTCCTATTAAAAGTACATCCTCGGCGTATCGCATGTATAACTTTATCTCGGAAGGGTAAGGTTGTAGGAATTTATTTTCAACTCTGGCTAATAAATTTCGGAAAGGAGCAGAGATGCCCAAGCCCATGGGTAACCCAAATATTTGTTGGAAGATCTTTGCAATAAAAGAAAGTATTATTGAACTTCAAACAAAACTCGAACATCACCCTGACAAATGGCGCATTTTACATCAGACTAACACTATTATTAACTCAAAACTCCCCTCCCAATCTAATATATATACAAACAACAACTCAATGATATTCATAAACTAATTAAAATCCCCGACATTATTATCCAAAAAGCAGACAAAGGAGATATCATAGTAATTTTAGATAAAGCCACTTATATAGAAAAAAAAATGGAACAAATTCTAGCAGACCAAGACACCTATATAATTAATAATTCCTATAATATATCCAAATTAAAAAACAAACTTGACATTATCCTTAGAAAACTCCAGTCTAATAAAGAAATCACCCTACATACCTTACAGCAGATTGGCATACAAAGCAATATTCTCCACCATATGTTTGAAATTACCAAACTACATAAACTGGGCCACCCCTTAAGACCAATTATTTCTTTTAGTAAATCCGCCTCCACAAACCTATCCTCATTTCTAGTAAAAATCATATCTCCACTCACCAGATTTTTCAAATTTAAAATCAGTAATACCAACCAAGCCTTTGAGAAAATTAAAACCACCATAATTGCTGACAATGATATTCTAGCATTGTTTGATGTCGTATCACTATACACCAATATACATATACCTTTCACCTTACAAGCCCTTTGTGGATATTTAACTTCTGACAATAGTCTCATTAATCGCACCTCCCTTTCTAAAAACAATTTTAGAACTCACCTCTCTACTATTAGATGCCAGGCATTTCAGAATTCACAATCAGATCTTCCAACAAATATTCGGGTTACCCAGGCAGGACACTTTTCAATAAATATAAAGAAACACATAAATATCGAACAAGCGAAATGAATAATATTATTTATTTAATAAAATGTCAACACAATTGTAACGCCTGTTACATTGGTCGTACCACAACCAAATTCGGTTCAATCCAATACCAGAGCATACTATCACTACAACAGCTTCAGAACTGGACAATCTAGCACTGAACTTGCTTTACATGCCCACTCCAACATGGGCTTGGGCATCTCTGCTCCCCTGTCCGAAATTTACTTAGCCACGGTTGAAAATAAAATCCTACAACCTTACCCTTCCGAGATAAAGTTATACATGCGATACGCCGATGATATACTTTTAATAGGAAACAAAACTATAATTGATAACCTTTTTTACAAAATTCAATTCAATTCACAACAGACTTAAATACACACTCGAAATAGAAACCAATAAACAAATTAATTTTCTCAATCTCACCATATATAAAACAGGTACTAAAAAAGGAACTAAGATCTATAGAAAACATACACACACACACACACACACACAGGGAAATTCCTACATTTCACATCACCCCCCCCCCTTTAACATAAAAAAATCTGTTCTCTATAACCAAATCTACAAAGCCATTAAATTCAGCACCTCACAAGACGACCTATCCAAAGAGTTACAATATCTCACAAAAAAATTCATAGCCAGAAATTACCCTCCAAAATTAATCCAACATACCATTTCCATCGCAAAAAATAATATCAATAACTCCATAAAACACATCATAAATAGTAAAACACGTCTTACTATTTCCAAAAAAATAGTAAGTTTAAAAATAAAAATAGTTTCCAAAAATCGTCTCACCAAAAAAAAAAAGTCAGTGAACAGAAATATCAATTAGTTAGCATGTACATATTACAGTATGTATTAATTAAGCTATGTACGTAAGTGTAAATTTATTTTTATTTTGTAACTAGAAAATATTCTGATTTTCATGTATCATTTAACTTTGTTAAATGATGTAAAATTTAACTTTGTTAAATGATGTAAGGTAATAAAGTTAAATTTGTGCTTTATTTCTTTAAAGCAAGGGGGTCCATTGTATTTTGTTCGGAGATCCCTGGATTCTGTGCTATTGAACTTGTGCTTGTTTGAGACCATAAAAAATTGTGACTTCAAAGCATGCAGTTCGTGACTTTTAAAGAGAGCAGAAGGTACACGAAATCTAGATACTGCAAGAGAGAGATTGTGCTCAGCAGCGATGAAGAGGAAGAAAATTAAATGGAAGTACACTATCTGACATATAAGTATCACAGTTTGTAGGGTAAGATGTTTGTTCAGTTATTGCTATTATAAAAATAATAGTTAAAATATTAAGTTATTACTACTATAAAAATTAAGTATCCAATAGTTATATATATATATAAAAAAGGTGTATTTTTGTTAGCTTTTGGTAAGTAACCCCCCCCCCCCTGGTTCTTAGTCCCATATAACACAGTTTCGCATTACATGAGATTTTGTAGGAACAAAACTACCATGTTATGTGATTACCTGTAAACCAATTTTAAGAGAAGTAAAAACAGACAAGCAACAATGGTTGCTTTTAGCACTGTCAAGCAGCTACCTGGAACTGTTCAAGGGGAGTTGTGCATTGCATCTCCCCATGCAAATAATGACAAAAGAATTCTTTTTAAATTATTTTGTCTAGGGTGAAAAGTGGAAATTTCACAAAACACAAGTTTAAGAGAATAAACAAATAAGCAATAATCATCTTCATCAGGAAAAACAAAAGTGATAAATGAAACAGGAATGGATCTTTCAGTGCTAACTTCATGATTGGCAAAGATAACCACATGTTGGCAAAGACACATCATTCGTTATCCTATACACTGCACTTTAAATTTGCATCATACCCACTGTTGCACTGCTATAATTTTGTGTGGTGAGGCACCATTGCACTGGAATCAAACATATTGTCAGAATTCATTGTCTACTTGAATGTCCAGGTTGTATTGTGGCAGAGGGAGGTGCCATAATACAAATAGGTGTAAGCTATATAATAAATTATTTGCTATCAAAGGTCAGTTATCAATAACATTCAAGAACACTGTATGGCCACTATTATTTCTATAAATAAAAGGTAACACTGACTAAATACAATGGCGGATTCATATAATTTAATCTAAAAACAAAACAGCAGATACACGGCATACAAAAAATTTACAACATTTTATATTGTTTACAGGTGAGACTAGGTAGCGTGGTTTCTAAGATGGCCAAAATGTACTTTGCATTTCATAAATTCAATGTGGCCTCCCTCTGCCACAATGTAAGCTTGTATTGTGGCAGAGGAAGCTGCCTATATAATAAAGGCGTAACCTATATAATAAATTAGAATGAACATACTTTAGAATAATACTGTTCATTTCAGTGCCCAGAGTATGTATTCTCCTTTTAAGATCGTCTGAGTTGTCATGGGTGTCTCATACATTTGTGCTTTAAGGAAAGCCCAAAAGAAAAATTTTAATCAGGTGAGATCAGGAGAACATGTTGGCAAAGACACATCATTCGTTATCCTATACACTGCACTTTAAATTTGCATCATACCCACTGTTGCACTGCTATAATTTTGTGTGGTGAGGCACCATTGCACTGGAATCAAACATATTGTCAGAATTCATTGTCTACTTGAATGTCCAGGTTGTATTGTGGCAGAGGGAGGTGCCATAATACAAATAGGTGTAAGCTATATAATAAATTAGAATGAGCATACTTTAGAATACTACTGTTAATATCAGTGCTCAGAGCATATATTCGCCTTTTATGATCATCTGAATTGTCATGGGTGTTTCATACACTTCTGTTTTAAGGAAATCCCAAAAGAAAATTTTAAACATGGGAGATCAGAATACCGTGTTGGCGAAGACACATCATTCAATATCCAATACACTGCACTTTAAATTTGCATCATATCCACTATTGTACTGCTATAATTTTGTGTGGTGAGGCACCATTGCACTGGAACCAAAGATGTTGTCAAGCTTCAATGTTTACAGAACTTTTTAACTAATCAAATATGTTAACGTGAAGTAATTCATAATATTTCGCCCCAGTCAGCATGCCATCAATATAAACTGGATTGACAGTGTCACCTCCCCATATACAACACACAGAGAGAGAGAGACCATCTAACCTGATTGTATTTCAACAACAATATGGATTTTGATGGATAGGAGCCAAGTAACAGGAACTGTCTGTTGGTGAAGTCATCTAGAGTGAAGATAGCTTCATTAGTTCACAGAATATTGCTAAGGAAACTGGGACTTAGTTCTACCTTGGTTAACAGAAAATTACAAAACTGCAATCATTTTGAGTCATCGCCTTTATGCAAACTTTGTTGTACAAAGAAATTATAGGGAGGCACTAAACAGTAATGTCATTTTTCATAAATCTTTTTGGAAAACATGTTTTCTCACAATTTTACAAATATGCATGTGATTAAACATCAAGGTATACTTCTAATGAATTTCACTGTGCTTGTCATTCAGTTTATGTAGCTCAACCAATACTATGATGTGTAAATTTCATTTTGCTGAGCCAATTGAAGGCTTAGTTCATGTCCAAAGTTGTATAAATTTCTGTACTGCAAAGTATTTGTTTTTTCCAGTCTATCAGTAACAATTTGGCAATTCATGTGAGGTTGAAACTGATAATCCCCCCACATTTAAAGCAGACATTGGCACTTTATTTTTTCTGTTTACACTCGCTTTGAAATTATACTGCTGTATCATTTAAATTATATTATCACCTGATGTGCCATTCTTTCTATAAAACATGTAGTGGTGTAAATTATTTTTATAGCAGCATGTATCTGCTGTTTTCAAATTATTTGTTTTAATGGCAGATAGAAAATTCAGAATCTGCCACTGTTTTTATTAATTGCATTATTACTTTTTCTTTGTGGAAATATAGCAGCAGTCATACAGTGTTGTTGAATGTTCTTTGATAACAAAATGCAAAAATAACAAGGTTAAGCACCAAATATCCATTCCTGCTTCATTTATGTCTTTTTTTTTTTTTAATAAATTTATTAATGCACATTTGTTTTTGTCCCCCCCCCCTTAAACTTCTATTTCATGAAATTGTGCTTTCCACATATTATTTTTTTTTTAAAAAATCACTGTTTTGAATGTTATTTCTTTTGTATTATTTGCAGGAGGAGATTTTTTAGTTAGGATCCTTTTACAGTTAGCTGTTCAACACGGCTAAACATGCCTACTGGAAGGCACCAAACACGCAACTGTCGTTTATTTTTTCTTCAAATAAAATTAGTTTATGCTTGTTACAGAAGTACAGCGATGATGTTTTTAGACTAAACCAATAAAAATGAACAACTTTCTCATTGAGACAAAGCACTTGATCAGGCAAAACTTTAATTTAGAAATAAGTATTACCATTTAGATAACCTAAATGGTAATACTTAGTCATTTTTTAATACTGAATTTAAAATAAAGTTCAGTCCAAATATGAGAGAAAAGGTCCGGAGACCAAATAGCCTAAACCTAAAAACAAGCAAAAGAGCCACTCGTGTATCAGGATCTACCTTTCTTCAGGTTTCAGTACCACCTCAAAATCTCAAATGCAACAGTTGCACAAACTGTCATCCATTTCGAGCTCAAGTCTCAATATTTGGTTAAGATGATGCAAACTTGAATGATGTTGCACGTTGACAGATGTCCTTCATGTAACTCTCCAAAATAACAGCATTTTTTCAAAACAGATTAGTATCACCTTTTGTGCACATTGCAGAACTAAGAATTTCTTCAGCCAAAGGGAGCTAGAATACTTTTACTATGGGTATATTTTCTAGCTTTAGTAGCTTACTTAGATTAAGGTTGAAAGTAATGCACTCATGACTCATCCCCAGTTACAACTAGATCTTTGAAACCATCGCTTTCAGCTTCTTATCGAACTAGTAGCAGGTAATCAAATAAACTGTTCTTAGTTGGTATCCAAGCATGTTTTAAATGGAAGATATGCATTTCAACAGGAAGAGAACAACCATAATTTAAAAAAAAAAAAAAAAAAAAGGTGGTTACCAAACTTAGTTTTCTAAATATACAGTTGAACCTCTATATAACAAAATCGATCATTCCCTTGAAAAAAATTCATTATACAGAAATTTCCTTAAAAAGAAATATGAGCTTTCAACAATGAAAAAACTGTAAATTCAGAAATATAGTAAAAGATGGGAAAGAAGTGGGAATGAATAAATTTTCTACATTTTAAAACAATTTATTAATACATACATAAATAAGAAATGACTACTTACATGATGCCCAAAATTTATTAGTACACTTAAGAATTATGTCATAAATTTTTTGTTATTCTTTTGTTGTACACTGGATTCTACTGTACACCATTCATAAAAATGTTCGCATTTGTTTAAACTTTAAACACTCAGATATATTTTCTGTTATATTTTCTTCCCACTGAGGGCCTCAGTGCAAAGTTTCAAATGCTGACAACATTTGTTTTGATGGTTTAATATTGCCCTCATTTTCAATATTGTCACTGGTTCTTTAAATACTCTCCAAAATGTTGGAGTCGTTTGGATATTCACCTACTATGACATTATTATCTACTCCTAAAAATTCGTCAAGAACAATTTCTCCACTGGTCAAACCTCGCTTGGAACTCTTCCAAAAGTTGTTCAATGTCTTCTAGCAGTTCATCCCTCTATCTCTGTTAATTAGCATTTTAGCAAAACCTGCTTTGGCAAAAAAAATTCTTACTTAATCATTGTTTCCATCACATCTTGACTCCACCCTTTCGCCAACTCTGATATGCACATCCACAAATCTATAACAAAATCTATAGGTTGGTTGGTTTCTATTCTCAGTATAATTTTTTTCGGATGTGCCTTCGGTAGTGCATTTTCAAATTCTTGATAATGCCCTGCTCCACTGGCTGCAGTTAAGATGAATTATTCAGAAGGCAAAAAACAAGCTTCACATTTGTAGGTTTCGAAATGACCGAGTGATGTTAGCAATCAACGTGATTTTTCTGTTTTCTTTCGTCACTTTCTATCGAAATTTAAAATCCACTGCTCAGAAATTCCGCTTGTTGTTTAAGGTTTTTTGTTGTAGTTGGAGTCCAACTCTAATGACTTTACTCCTCTGAAACATTAGAGTCATTTACATTTGCCTATTACCAAAAGCTTCAGTTTTTCATTACCGGCCATATTTGCAACCAAGAGTGTAATTCTCTCCTTACTATTTTTACCACCTAAACATTTATCACCTTTAAAAGTCAGTGTCTTGTTCGGCAAACATTTAAAAAATAGACACGTTTCATCAGCGCTGAATATATCTTTGGACTCTTAATCCCTCCATAATTTTTTTCAAAACTGTTTCTTTCCAATGGGTATAGTCTTCTTCGATTGCAACTCCACTTTCAAAAGAAAATTTTTTCAAGCAAGCCATAACAATCTAAATTTTTCCAGCCAATCAGAACTGCCTTGAAATTTTTTATGCCCCAGAAAAGATGCATACTCCATAGCCTTTTCTTCTATTAATAGCCCTGGTATTGGCATGTTTTGGTCTTGAATCATCTTGATCCACTTAAAAACTGCTTGATCTACATCTTCCCAAAGGCATAATTTCACACGCTTCTGACTGGGTCACATTTCCTCAAACAGTTTGAGAATCGAAACAGGGTTTTTCAGAATGGTTGACACACTACTGGTAGGGATATCAAATTTTAAAGCGATTTCTTTTTTTCATGCCGCGATCTTCACTATTAAGCACTTAGACTTTTTCATGCTACACTCAAGGAGTTCCTCTTAGACACCGTAAGGTTACTTATACAGCAGTTAAAACAAAGCTGAAATTAGGGACCACTTGTAATTAGCATGTAAACAGAGACATTTGAAATTTAGTGAAAGTGTGGATGACTCATTTCTTCGAAACAACAGATGAATTTCCGAGATAAAGGAAAATCACTCTCTCCTAATTCTCTAATAGGATACTTACAGCAGAAAATAGGTTGACCAGAGCCAATGCCCACATCGGGAATACGCCTTAATCTTGGCCAATGGCTGTGAACAGCTGACCAGTGGGACTTCTTGGCATAGTAGTGTTGTATAGGTTTTACTTCTTAGCCATTGCTGACTCACTACTGGGCAAAGGCCTCTCCCAAACTTTTCCATCTTTTTCAATCCTGCAGCGTGGTTGGCCAGTTTCCTCCTGCAGGGTTTTACAGGCCCATTAAATTGTAAAATGTTTTAGCTCTTAATTTGTGGAATTAAGATCTTTAGCTATTAAAAACTAAAGGGATAAATGCTTAATCCTTTTAGCTCTTAATTTGTGCTTTCTACAGCATCAGCTTAATTGCCTAAAGGCCAGAGGTGCGAACAATGCGTACCCAGATTTCTTTAAATCAGTTCGTTATATAGAAATTTTCTTCATTATATGGAAATTTATCTATTGAAATTTAAAATCCACTGCTCAAAAATTCCACTTGTCGTTCAAGGTTTTTTCAAAGCGATTTTTTTGATTTTTTCCCTTGGTTATTACATTGACCAAGGGAAAAAATCAAAAAAGTTCGCTACATAGAAAATTTCAATATATGGAAGTTCGTTAAAGAGAGGACAGACTGTAGTTGCATACAGTAACTGTATTTAAAAAACTACTAAGATTATTGCTAAAATGGCTGAATTATCATTCATCTGAAGAGTCATGAATTGCTTCTAAACTTCATCTGTAGTCTCTCTCTCTTTTGTGATCCAATTCATCAAAAGTATGGGGGGGGGGGGGGCAATTCCACAAACTTTGCTACTTTGTGTTCCTTTCTGATGTTGCTAGACTCAATGACAACGAAAAGGCAAACCTAAGAAAAGCTCGACTTTTCGAGCTTTTCTTAGGTTTGTTTGTTTGTTCAATGGAAACTTATTAGCCCTTTTACTTTTGGCTTTTGTGAATGTGTATGGCCTACAAATAATCAGTTTATGATAGCATCAGACTTTGTAGAGCAAGTTTTTTTCATGGAACTTTGGAGACACTTGAAAATTTGCAAATAAATATTTTTAAATATTGTTCATATTTGTTCATATTTTGACTTTCCTGCATAACGCTAGAATAAAATTGTCAAAAGACCAATCAGAATTTTAAAAAAATAATAAAAAAAATTCCAAAATAAGACATTACTGTTTTTTTCTTTCCTGATGCAATAAAATCCTCTACATCTATTTATGTATTACTTATTAAAGTATATCAACTTCTAATGAAGTTAAGAGGAGCTATTTTTGTAATAAACAGGCTTTACAATTACTGAAACATAGATAAGAGAGATGGCAGCAAATGTTTCAAGATAATTTGTAAATCAACAGACATTGATTGAAGTGAAATTCAGAGTACAGACCCAATTTAAGTACTCTCACAGCACACAAAGGAAAAACATGGATCAGCACTTGTATTCATCAAGTAATTCACAATTTCATCACAATTATATTAGAAAGAGAATGGTTAGAAAGAGGAAAATTTCAAAGTTTTTTTTATTTTTATAAAGCAATTATGTTCACAGAATATATGAATGATTCTGGAAGATGCTTTAATTTAACTGACTTGAAATATGATTTACATTTTTATTAAATGAAACTCAAATACACTTGTTTAATTTTTCAGAGATGAATAGCAATAATATTACGATATTAATATTTCAGGTTTGTGTTATATATAGCACTACTGTAATACTGCTACAGCACAGACCTTAAAAATACACTTTTGTGAATAGAAGTTTCAGTAAAACTTGTGAAACAATTTTTGCTTAATAATATCAAATTACAAAAAATTTGTTTCTTTTTAAATCCTTAATAAACATAAATAATATATCATACCCCAAACATCAGATTTTGTGGAGAACTTGTTATAGGCTAAACCTTCAGGAGCAGTCCACTTGATGGGGAACTTGGCACCAGCATGAGCAGTATAAGTGTCATCTCTCATAAGTCGAGCCAGTCCAAAGTCAGCAACTTTAACTAGATGATTCTCTCCAACAAGACAATTCCTTGCTGCTAGATCTCTGTAGAATTTGAAGTTACAAATTTATTATTCATAATATGATTCAAAACAGATAAACTGAACCAAATAAAAATAGTGAACTGCGTCAGTCCTATCCTCTTCTAAACCAGGAAGGGAAAAAAAAAACTATATTATGTACTCATCAATATACTCGTTCATAAGGCTAAAACTATAAATATAAACAATATATGTAAGCAGATAAGTCAGTGCATGTAGTGAATTTAAAGTTCAAGGGGTCTACCTCACTTATTTTTAGGGTTTGTGCTGAAATTTTAGATTATATCATTCACACTAAACTTTGTTGAATCCACTACTTTTGTCTCAATGGAAAAGTCGTGCCCCATCATTAGTCTAAAGACAATTTTTCCCAAACTATTCCAATATCTACATTGAAATAGTACTCTGCTTCTTTACTAAGTGTTACAGAGAGACCTTATGTAATATTTTCCTGAACTTTCAACACATTTAATAAAAATCAATATAAAGTGTACAGATATGATTTTTAAGTTTAAAATTTGCCTAACAATTGCTTGTTGCTCAATGAGAAAGATATTCCCTGTCATTCCACTTATTTTCAAATCCTCTATGAAACCTGAATTATCGTGAAAAAATACATACTCATAAGTACATCCTCCCTGCCTCAAAATCGAAATCTGATATGTCAGCAAAACTGCCTCTTTAAGGTTCAGTTGCAATGTGAACACCTAGAACTTGCTTATAACTTATAGAAATGAGAAAAAAAATTTTATTGTAGTTAATTCACAGATATATATTCAGAAGTTAACAGATGGGAGGTTCTTCTAGAACTTGCTTATAACTTATGGAAATGAGAAAAAAAAATTTATTGTATGCTTATTGTTGTTATTTGGTTTTTAGGAGCATTAGCTGCTAAGGCCAATTGCTCCGGGATATGCGGTGGTCATTCCCTGACCTTTCTGCATCCTCCGTATTTGGTGGTTATGGGCTCGAACCCGGGTCTAATCAAGAAGCGTGTGCTATGCACTGCTGTTCCTGCCCACCTGGCTACGGAGGTGCCATTGTACGCTTAATTCACAGATATATATTCAGAAGGTAACAGATGGGAGTTGCGATAATTATTCACAAATTAATCAAATATGCAACATAAGTAAAATAAACATAAAAATAACAAAATGCTGTGCAGATAGTTTTAACCTGATATCAATGATAAAATTAATAATTATTACGAAATATTAAAAGTTAATTTGAAAGAAAAGAAAAAAATGAATTTTTATTACTTTCTATTAGAACTGTTTATTCTGTATAACATTTACAAAACGAATAAATACAAAGTAAAAATAATTGCAGAAATATGTCAGTAAATTTTCCACTAAGATATGGCAGAACACAGTAAATTCAGTATATCTTTTGCCATTTCTTAGTGTGAAAAGGCACTAATATATAATAATAAAAATGGATTTTTCAGATTCCGAACTAAATTAAAACTATGTGATCAGAATTTTATTATCTATATATTATTGCAATGTTGAAGTTGCTTATATGCATAATTAATTTATAAAGCCAAATACTACTATCTACTTGAATATACTTATGAATTATGTATACAAAGGGGGAGGGGAAGTTTTATTAATATAGTAAGGCCAAATGATGCAAGGAAAGCAAACTTTTTCTGCATTTTCCAAAAATAAATAAATTAATAATTAATTACATATTGAAAAATTATAAGGTATATATTGTAATAACAATTACAAAACTAAATAAAATAATAATTACAATAAAATAGAATCTTCATACCATTCCCACATGGTAATAATCCAATTCTGCTTTAAATTTATCCAGATTCACTGCCTCCACTATGTTGCAAGGCAACCTATTTCAATGTTTGACAACCCGCTACCTATAGGTGAATGTCATGAGATTCAATCTTCTGTTATTCCCCAAGATTTTATATTTCTGTCCTCTGATCTGTTTTCCCTCACCCATGAGGGAGAACAGACCTTCATTCATTTTATTCAATCCCTTCAATGCCTTATATACCTTAATTAGATCTGCCCTTATAAGTCTAGTTGCCGAACTTTGCAGTTAATACCTTCTAAGCCATTCTGCATACATCATTTTGTACTTTTCACTAATCTTCTCACACTTCTCTAAACTTCAGCAGAAGGATTTTTTTAGTGCAGTCTCCAAACCTGAACACAATATTCAAAATGTATTTTAATTATCACCTCATAAAGAGGCAATAATAAAGTCCTACCTACTAGAAAAGGACCTATAAATGATAAGACAAGACACCATGTTTCCACCAGCTTAAACTGCATGGAAAATTTCATGTCAGACTGAATCGTAAAAATTTTATCTTAAACCACTTTTTAGCTACCCTCCTCCTCCTGGCTTATACATGACTCCAGGATATCTGTTACCCACATGTATAATCTTTATGTTTAGAAGCATTAAACTTCAGTTGCCATTTTTTAGACCACATATGCAACCAATCCAAGTCTCTTTTTTTAAGCAGCATGGCCTGGCTCCAATTGTTAATCCCTCTTCTAACTTTCAAATCATCAACAACTTACCCACATAAATTCCTTTCATCTGCAGCAGTAAATTATAAGATGCTATAAGATGCAGTAGTTGTGCAAGTTAGTGACAATCTCTTGCAGGCAGATTTCAAGACAAGTGAACTTGCTTGACTTTGATGTTGGAAAATGTAATTCACTTTCCTTGAGCTCAGGTTTCAGAGGGTGATTTGAAAAGAACTACATTTTTAGAATAAGCAAGGAACAGCTATCTCATTAACAAAAGCATTTAATTATGCAAATTTTCACATCATTAACCATAAAATCATACATATCTATAAACTTTTATATCAGTTTTGACTAGACAACCTGGAAATTCAAGAAAAATAGAATAAAACAATAAATTTATTGCATAAAATCTCAATTTTAAAACTAAGCAGGGTAAAAACTGGTGCATATTAAGCAAAACATCACATATATCACCTTTATGCAAACAGGGAATTAAGCTTTCCCATTTCTATTTGCTATTTGTAATTAAAACATACTGTAATAGTATTTACCAGCATATCTTTGCATAAACTTTCTGACTGCTTATAGCCTTTCTGACTGTGAATGGTCAGTCACAGGTTTACAAACGCTGACAAAATATTGAAGACTTGTATAAACACTCTAGATTGTTTTAAATTTTGTACAGAAGTGGTACTAACCACTTTGAATAAATTGTTGTTAATTTTAAAGTTAAAATAAATAATTAAGTTTTTAATAAGTTTTCATTATATAGGAGATTCACTGTACCCTCTGGAGTATAGAAAATAACCAAAATGCATTTCAAGAAAAGAAGAAATGACACTAGAATTATGAATATTCAAGGGATTCAATATGTATGGAAAAACCAATATGAGATAAATTTCCAAAACACCTCTGTGAAAGTTTGAAGAAAATAGAACTGATCACAACATTAATAAGGAAAGCTGTGCTAAGAAAAGACCATTACAAGAAGTGCCAAAAACATCCAAGTCTATTAGAGGATGGTTGGTTTTGTGTTTAATGACACTGGCAGCTTAGGCCATAATGTACCAGAATTCTGCAAGCCACTAGAGGGCAAGTCAAAGAAGTGAACAAGATAGAGCTCTCAAAAACTGCATTTTTTGAGTCGATTACTATGAGAATCTTAACAGAGGTTTAAATTTTTCCTACTTTGGCTGTTTCATGCAATTCTAGGGTGACTAAATACTGATGCACACTAACAGGACAAAATGATTTTGAAGACTAAAATCCAGCACAATTAAAAAGGGGGGGAGGCAAGGATGAAACATCATGTTTAGGTAATGTACTCTAAAAATTAAACAGAAATATTAATAAAAGAGAAAACACATTTTAATTTATGCTAAAAAAAATCGTATTAATACATTTGAGGAATGATTAAACACTATTGTAATAAATTAACTCAGGAGACAAAGGCTCTACTCAATCATACTTTATTGAAATTATCTTTTAAATTTGAATTGAAATCATATTTTAATCAACAAAACTTCCTACATGTTAACTAGGCCTGAAGAAACTGTTTCAATCCCAACTGTATTTGTACACCGATTTATACTAGCTCTAGATATCTTCTTCTTTGTCTTCGCCTTTTCCCACGTTATATGGGGTCGGCATTCAATGTACCCAATTCACACTTTACATCCTCTTCTTCTCCTCCTCTAGTTGGATTAACTTCTTAACCAGAACACATCTATTGGTTTTGGCTTAGTTTTTATGACTGGATGCCCTTCCTGATGTCAACCTTCACCATTCATCCGGGCTTGGGATTTAAGCTGCCGATCTACTAAACCTGCCACAGCCATATAAATGGAGTAACTCTTATTCAGTGATGAAGCTTCCTCGTGATGTCACAATTTAATAATTTTACGCAATTTATGTCGAATTTCTAGTCACCAGCGAACAAGCAGGTGGCACTGCTGTAGTTCTTTTAACATCGAAATGGCTGACTCGGTAGAATTACTGTGACCTTGAAAATACCAATAATGTATAGCTCAATACTCAGCAACACAACAACTGAGTATTTTTAAATACAATTTGGTATCCTGAAAACTTCTACATCAAAGCTATCAGGTAGCACAACTATTCTACTAAGAATTCCCAGTGACTGATTATAGTTCCTTAAAAATTTAATGACCTTGAAATTTCCTATGTTTTCCTATGTCCGAACATAATAATGATGGCCATTTTAAAAAAGTTCACAGTCTGAAAAATAAAAACCACCTTTAGGTCCCAAATCTTAACCTAACACTCACCCACACTTATTTTATCTAAAATATAACTTCTTTTTGAGCAACACTCCTGAAAACCTCCTTTATTAATTAATTTTAATAGCACACTAATTTAGCTAGCATACATCTGGTGCCACCAGCACCACAAAGATATAACAATCGTAATTTCAATTATATCTATGCACAGTTAAACCAAAGATAATTATCTTTAATGGCCTTTAATCTTACTTTTACATATGTCAGAAAGCCAAATGCACTCATTTGAATTGAACCATACACTGCACAACACTGTCAAAAATAATGGGATGCTTAGGCTGGAATACTGTAGTTTTGGCTATTGTTTACAACAGCCAAACTAAGAGAAATGACTTATATAAATATTTAGAACTTTATCTTTGTCAGGTTATGGACATAAAATAACTAGTCTGTGAATATTTAAAACTGCTAGAGAAGATATCAGTTTAATCAAAAATCTAGAATTCTGCAAGCATTAATTCTAAGGAATATAGATTAAAAAAGTTTCTAAACAAAAAATACCTATGGATGAAACTATGAGATTCCAGGTAAGACATAGCCGAGGCAATCTGTGTAGCCATGTACATGAGGACAACTGCATTTATTTCTTCTCGATTCGCATTTCTCAAATAATCCAACAGATTGCCACAAGGCATGAATTCTGTGATAATATAAAAGGGTGGTTCTCTAGTACAAACCCCTGTAAAATAATTACGTTAACATTAGAAAGTAAGTTCTCAAAAAATGATAATGTAACAATAATAAGATCTAGAAAAAAATAAAAATAAAATTTTAAATAATATTTTTTGTGCATTTCTGCGCACTACTCCTCAAATGTAGTGTATGTGCTGTTGTGGACTGTTAACTTTGTCCAGCTTCACACACAAAGAACTTTTGATAATATTATTGTTATTCCAAAAATCTTTTCTGGGGACTTTTATGAAGTATTATAGATTTTCCTACAAGCAGTTAACACTGATTGTAGGAAAATCTAATATAAGCTAATATGAGCACCCCAACAGCCAAATAAATCTCACAGTAACTTACCATGCTGCTTACAATGCTGATGATGAGGCATTATGACACGTCCTACAACTAGACAACAGCATACTGAGGCTTCTAGGAGGCAAAAGATCTCCCCAAATTCATCTCTGAAAAGCATTAAAGACATGCACAATTGGATTTAGTAAGCTATCCATTTAAAGAATATCCTCAATTTGAAGGAACATGTCAACCTTTTGAGCCTCTGGCCATATGAGATGTAATGTAACTGTCTAAGCAGCACCAGGAGTCACCCTTAATTCTGCATGATGTCTATGGGTGAAGATATACATGCTGTAAAGCCAGTAGTGAGTACATTTCCTTTTGTGTCAGGTAGCATGAGGATGCAGAAAGGTCAGGGAGTGACCACTGCATATCCCCGGAGCAATATGGTATTAGTTGCTAATGCTCCTAAAAACCAAAATAATAATAAAGCACAGTGTACTTAGTGTCACATACAAACTCTGTAAAGGCCAGAGGGTGTGGGTTAGTGTCTGTGTAGTGTTAGTGATAGGTTGTGTCGTTACATTGTTCATCTGGCCTCAAGCTAGTAAATCACCACCCCCTGTTGCCTGTCCATTGGTGCACAGAGTGGGACTAAGGAGTAGGTAAAAAAACTCTGTAAAGGCCAGAGGGTGTGGGTTAGTGTTTGTGTAGTGTTAGTGATAGGTTGTGTCGTTACATTGTTCATCTGGCCTCAAGCTAGTAAATCACCACCCCCTGTTGCCTGTCCATTGGTGCACAGAGTGGGACTAAGGAGTAGGGATGATAGTTCTCTGGCAGGGCAAATCCCCAGGGTCACCTAAGCATCCCTACAAGGGGCCAGTAAAAAAAAAAAAAAGACAGAGAAGGAAAGGGGAAAAAAAGTTTTGTTACAGAGGAGAACAGTACAAGAACTTATGAGAGCTTGAAGGACAGGGTGGATGACCTCAAATGAATTAAAATGCGATGGCCTATCTCAGTGTCAGAGCTCATACTTTTGCATCAAACAACATACTGACAATTCAAAAGTCAGAATAGTGCTGGTCCCATTCAATGTATTTATTTCAAGTGACTCTATTGCAAGAAAACAGGGAATTGTACTGTGCAAAAAAGCATAGAAGGAATAGGACCAGGGTAAGTCTAACAAGATCAAAAGTTGATGACGTCATAAAGCAGATATCACAAGTTAGGATTAAATTTGAAAGTGTCTACAATTCTGCAAGAGCATGATACGAGGGAGTACACGATGAGGAGTCGACTTATGAGACTCATTTTACAGGAATGGAATACACATATATAGGGAAGGTGTAAGAATATTTGCCAATGCTATAAAGACAGTGTTAGATGAGTCAGAAAAATCATATCGGAGGTGGGCTAAAAAATTAATAGCCGCTGTATGAAGAAGTGTAAATGATTCTTGCACTACTTCTACTGGAACATGCAGCAGACTGTTCTGCCCTGTCTGTAGATAAAGGATGAACAGGGCAGGGCAAAGGCCCAAGAATTAAGCTTTTAGTTAAGAAGCACATAAAATCAAAGTTAGTGTATACAGTTAATGTGGGTGAGCAGTTCAATGTTCAGTCAGGTTGTTTTGACATAAGCACTGTGAAAACAAAACTGACAGTAGAAATCTGTTATATGCCTACTGACTATGATGAGAATAACAACAACACAGAGCAAGCAAGTGAGCAAGTAAATCAGAATGTCTTATAATGGGGAATTTTAACTTTCAGCATACTCACTGGCACATGTCTTAGTCACTCACACATTAGCAAGATTCTGTGGATACTGTTGTACTGTTTTCTACAGCAGTATGTTAGAGATGCAACAAATGAAAGCAATATTCTTGATCGGATTATCAGCAGCAATTCTTTATTCGTTACGAATTTGTGGATAAAAGTACTACTAGGTGGCAGTGATCACAGTGTACTGATGTGAGATTTACTTAAAAATATAGATACATCAAAGGCAAAGGGGAAGGCTTTTGCTTTCATAGAGGTCACTATACTGGCCTTAGACAGTTAAATTCTATATAGTTGGACTAAGTGTTGATAGGTAAAAAGGCCTGTGCACTCTGTATTCATTCTGTATAATCTATTATGTAGCACAGAGCGAAATGGAAAGTAAAATAAAATAAATGATAGGTTTAATGTTAAATAGTAGAACAGAATATGTCAAATACATACATTACAAAAAACTTTCGGTTATTAAGGTAACCTTCATCATTTGAACTGAAAGTTTAAAAACGTAGAACTTAAGAGTGTGTAGTGCCAGTCATGCACAGTAGACTGCTTGATGTAACAACTAACTGTTTGAAGTTGAAGCCTGTAGTTGTGATGTATGTGAACATTGCCAACGTTTGTCAGTCATGAGAATGGCTGCCTCAATAACAGGGTGGACACAACATCCACTGCTTTTGTTGACCAAAGTATTAGAGCACATGATGTGCAATGACCCCAACTAGGTGCGGCATCGGTAATGGCAGAACCGATCGACAACCATGACATTTCAGGGTGGGTCAATGTCTTGTTGGGTTGACCAGAAGTGCTCAGCAAGGGCAGAGTGTTCTATGTCTGCTAAGGGATGGCTCTTTCATGTTCTGAGAAACGTTTGCCAGGCCTTCTGCCAGTTTCTCCGACGTAGAAACCAGTGCAGTCACGGCAAGAAATGCAGTAGACTAGTCCACTTTGTAGTAAAGTTGGTTGGTTGATTTGGTAGTTGTTGGCGCATCGGCTTTTGTGGCCATATTGCACCTTCCAAGGTTTTTGCAGTACTTTGATCCAAGGCCGAGGCGGGAATCGAACCCGCGACCTTTGGGTGGCCGGGCAGGTACTTTAACCACTCGGCTAGCCCTGTAGTAAAGTGGGACTGTGTTTTCACTCTAGAGATGAGGGATCACAATTTTCTGTCTGGGAGCTGTTCTAGGGTCCTGAAATCACATGAGATTTCAGGATCCAGAAACCTACCGTGATAGATTCAGGTAGTAAGGGTTAAAGGTGCTCGCGGCAGAGTCATTACCTTGAATGTTCCTGTTGTTCACTACATGGTCATGTGCCTGTAGGTCACACCTGTCTAGGTGGGATAGCCATACCTCACAAGATCCATCTTGACCCTAGCAATCTCAGTGCGGCTCTCATTCATAGAACTAGAGTGGGTCCAGGCACAAGTTAAAAAGGTCCGTGCAGTGCCTTTTTAAAAAGTTAAAAAGATGGCTGTGCATGTGTTCTGAACGGTAGTTGGTAAATTGGCCAGCACACATTGGCTTGCAATAGACTAATAGACAGTATACCACAAGGATGTGCCCTCACGTTGTACAAGGGTGTCTAAGTGTGGTAGGGTATTGTCCGTCTCTGGTTCAAGGGTGAATTTTGCGAAAGGTGACAGAGTTGATGTGGTCTAAGAGTCTGTCGCCTGAATCTCTGGGGATAAATACAAACACATCATCCACATAGCAACACCATAAGGTGATGGGATCTGGCATACTTGTAAATGCACTACCATGTTTGCCATAACTTAATTAACTGGGAAACCAATGGCTATGCCGTGCACCTGTTGGTAAATGGAGTCGTTGGTGCCACCAATTAAGCACAGTCTGAGGGCAGTGGAAATATCATCCGATATTAGTTTGGTCCTGTTGCCAAAGATCTGGTCGCTATCCAAGAGTTTCTTGGCACAAGTGATGGCAAGCTCAACTGGAATGGAAGTAAAAAGGGACACTACATCAAATGATACCATGATTCGATCTTCTGAAATGGATAGGGCTCGGATGCATTCTATAAATTCACTGCACTGTTGGAAACGGTGTTGGAAGTCTTGCCTACTAGGAGAGAAAGGAGCCCCGAGACAGACTTCGCCAACTCGTAACTCAGTGAGCCACAACAATTTGTGGAGAATCAATTTGTGAAATTAATTTGTGAAACAAAGAAAGTGTACCATTCAGTTCACAAATTGACAAATTGTTCACAATTTGTGAACTTAATGATACACTTTCTTTGTGAACTTTCAGTAGCCCATAGAATTGCAGAATCTAGCAGCCAGAGGCACGAAGGTGACTACGTGTGGATTCTGTTATTTTTGTCTTGCTTGATGATATTACCAACAGCAAATTCTAAATGAGAAACATTTACTGGCATTATCATAGAAATTACTGTGCATTTTATACCAACTAAGAAATACTGTTCAAGGCTGAGATCTGAAAGGGTGCCAAATAAACTGATAAGATGTGTGGCAGAGAAGAAAAATATATAAAAATATATAAGGTGCATATAAATTATCAGGTTATACAGAAGCCCATGGTAGATATACATCAGTCTGCAATCAAGTCACAAAGGAGGTTAGTCAAACTAAGGTAGATGAGTAGTCTTTGGAAAGAAATGCAAAAAAAAAAAAACCCCGACTTATAAATTTAAGGATGAGGATGGATTACATTGGGACACTTGATATTAACTGTTGATGATCCTGCTCAGACTGACAAACTGAATAGGTATTTGGCCTCTACATTCACACAGGAGAATTATTTAAGGAAGGGGACAGCAGAAGTTCATCAAATTCTAGAGGGAGCTACATTATTTTGAAATAACAGAAGAAAGCGGAAGATAAAGATAAAAAAACACCCAGAATTAATGGGGTCTTTTCAACTGTATTAAGGGCAGCAACAAAGGAGGAAAGTCAATCAGTAGCCATAATTATGAGAACATCTTTGGATTCAGGGGAAGTCCTTTTGGAGTGGGAATGTGCAAATGTATCCCCAATTTACAGAGGTGGATCAAAAGGTGACGTGACCAATTTGGAGACCTGTTAACTTACCTTCTGTTCGAAGGAAAATAATGGTGTCATGGGTAAAAAAAAAAAAAAGTAAGGTAAAACCATCTAGACAGGAGTGCAGTTACGCTAATCAGAGCATGCATTTATTATTGTTTGTTATTTGGTTTTTAGGAGCATTAGCAACTAAGGCCATATTGCTCCGGGATATGCGGTGGTCATTCCCTGACCTTTCCGCAGCCTCCGTATTTGGTGGTGACGGGCTCGAACCCCGGTCTAATCAAGAAGCATGTGCTATGCACTGCTGCTCCTTCCAACCTGGCTACGGAGGTGCCATGCATTTATTAAAGAGGTGGTCTTGTCTGGGTAAACCAATTGCATAACAGGATGCCATAACAAAGGAATTAAAGGCAAAATATAATTTTGATATGATATACTTGGATTTCAGAAAAGAATTGAGAGAGAGAGAGAGAGAGAGAGAGAGAGAGAGAGAGAGAGAGAGAGAGAGAGAGAGAGATAATCTTTAATGTCCTTCACACCCAAAAAGCCAAGGGTTTACATCTCCCGAAACTTCCGGGAAAAATCAACAATTATTTACAAAAAAAGGTAATTTTACAAACGAAACTATATTTTGATACAAAGGAGAGAACTCCTTACGAGAGTTAAGTTTGATTGAGCTGACTTAACATCAAGATAAGAGCACCAGCTCAATCAGACAGGAGCAGATCAGTCATTGCTGATTAGTCCTACTAGTCATAATTTTTTTCCGGTAAGTCCGGTCAACAGCGAATTTGTTCAGGTCGGCGTGAAGTGCCTGGGTTTGCTTGAACATCTGCCGAGGGAGGAACCTGTCCGAGAGAAGGATTCGTGCTGAATGCAAGTAGAGCTCGGGATTGGCACTAAGAGCAGCAGGGGGGGATCCTCCAGCCACAGGTATCCCAGAATGAAGGTGTTGCAATTATGGTTATCATCTTGACTGTTGCTAGGAGGTGTTGGTCGTCGACTAAGGTTGAAAGCTGTGGAATCCCGAGAGAGTTGGCAAGCTGTGTGGTTCGAATCAGAGCTGGAAGGTTGTGCTTCCTGTTGGCCCACTTTAAGAATTCTGTGGCAAAGAGTGGTTTCTTTACTGACGGTGACACTGATGCCCAAATTTCAGCAGCATAGACTAAAGGTGGAAAGATAATTGTTCTTATGTACCTCACGGTTGTCTTTTTATCTCTGATATGAAGGAGATGATGTTTTGCTATCCACCGGAGTCTCGAAGTACGTGTGAGGAGCATGTCTATGTGGGCGTTGAATTGAAGTTTGGAGTCAAATACAACGCCCAGGTCACGATGGCTGGACACAATTGGGATGAGGGTGTTGCCAACCGAAGGCTGGAGAGAAGGAGTTTGCTTCAATGAATACACCTTGAATTCGGACTTAGCAGGATTGATCTTGAGCCCAAACTGGCAGAGGTAAGATGTGACTGCAGTGTGGGTGTTGTTAATTTGCGTTTTTACCAGATCAAGGTCTTGACCAGGGATGATGGGAGTGAGTATCGTGATATAATCTGCATAGCTCAGTAGACATTGAGAATGTGCAACCAGTGAGAAGATAATAGATGAGAACAGAAGGCCAGAAAGGACCCCTCCTTGTGGGACTCCTGCAGTGAGTCCCACAATTTAATACTGTTACACATAAAAGACTACTATACAAATTGGGGAAGACCGTGGCATGATGGCAAGTTACAGTTATGACTAAAGGGATGGTTGAATAGGGGGAGGACAGAGTGGTTATCAAAGGACACTGCATTTCATGGACTAATGTTATTTGTAGAGTCCATCAGGATTCAGTGCTGAGCCAAGTGTTGTTTTCAATATTTATTAATGATATTGAGGAAGGTATATCAGCTTAAAGTCTAAGTTTGCAGATAATACAAAGGTTGGCAGGGAGTTAAGTAATCAAGGTATGCTACTGCAAAAAGATCTAGAATAATCAGACAAATGGGCTGAGAAATGACAAATGAAGTTTAACCTTAACAAATTCAAGATACTTATGGGTAGCAGTAATCTAAGATTAATGTACCAACTGTGTGTTACTACAGTGAGGGTAATGAAAAATAAAAGAGAACTAGGGGTAATTGTGCAATCAGATATGAAGTTTGCTGACCAGGCAGCCAGGACATTTAAGGGGTTTTGTCAATCACATACAGGAATAAGGAGGTGATTATCCCATTGTATAAGGCAGCGATATCCAAACTGGGAGGCGCATACTAGTGCAAAAGGAGGCATGAAAAGTTTAACAGAAATGTAATTTTCATAACATAACATATACATATAAATAAACTTTCATAACATAACATCAAATTTTATAACCTATTTTTTAAAGCATTTACCGCCACCTATCTCACTCTAACTTCGATATAAACATGAGATGAACATTTATTCGGAAAAAAAAAATTATATTTTGCTGAAATGGATTGATGAATTATGATTGATATTATTTAATGTAATATACATAATTTAGTGCATACTATGTATGACATATATAGGTAGATTGCACAGTAGAAGGCAGCGATTTCCAAACTGTGAGGCATGTACTAGTGCAAAAGGAGGCACGAAAAGTTTAACAGAAATGTAATTTTCATAACATAATATATATAAATAAAAAAATATATACATATAAATAAACTTTCATAACATAACATTAAATTTTATAACCTATTTTTTAAAGCATTTACCGGCACCTATCTCACTCTAACTTCAATATAAACATGAGATGAACATTTATTTGGGAAAAAAAAATTATATTTTGCTGAAATGGATTGATGAATTATGATTGATATGATTTAATGAAATATATATAATTTAGTGCATACTATGTATGATGGCGCCTCCGTAGCCAGGTGGGAAGGGGCAGCAGTGCGTAGCACACGCTTCTTGATTAGACCGGAGTTTGAGCCCGTCACCACCAAATACGGAGGATGCGGAAAGGTCAGGGAATGACCACCGCATATCCCGGAGCAATATGGCCTTAGTTGCTAATGCTCCTAAAAACCAAACAACAACAACAACTATGTATGACATATATAGGTAGATTGCATAGTATAGCATTAGCTGCATGGTTGAAAATATGGTTTCAGCGGTGTGCAATTGTGTTTTTATTGTTTTTGGCGTGATTACTTACTGATAATAATCATTAGTAATTTAGAACTACAGATGCTTATTATTTCATATAATATTAATAATTATTGTATTAACATATTAAAAATAAGAAATTGCACAATTATAGATGCTTTACTTCAAGGGAGGCACCAGGAAAATTTTACAGGTCAAGGGAGGCGTGGGCTCAAAGTTTGAGAACCTCTGGTATAAGGCAATGATCAGGCTTCATCTTGTGAACTGCATACTGATCTTGTAGCCTCCCTCAATTTAAGAAGTGAGATTAGCGAAGAGAACAAAAGGGATGTTCTGCCAAGAAAGGCTCCAATTCAGGGGTTTGTCAATCACATACAGGAATTTTGCTAACAGGAATAAGGGGGTGATTATCCCATTGTATAAGGCAATGATCAGGCTTCATCTTGTGAACTGCATACTGACCTTGTAGCCTGCCTCAATTTAGGAAGGAGTTGAATCTGCTGGAACAGAGCAGAGAATGGCAATGAGATTAGCTAGGAGAACAAAGGGATGCTCTGCCAAGAAAGGCTCCAGTCCTGTAAAGTTCAGTGTATGGAGACTAGACACCAACAAAGTGATCTGATTGAGATGTTTAAGACTTTAAATGAATTTAGCAAGCTCAATGCTGATGACATTCTTCTTCTTGCTTGAACTACATACAGGAACGGACAAAAATTCATACTGAGGAAGAATGATTGCAGGATAAATGTGCTGCCAGGTAGTTTGAATTAATTCAAGAAAGAACTAGTCACTATTCTGTAGGGTTCAAGTTCTTTCCCTTGAGGAGTTTATTAATTTACTTTGTGATCAAAACTTCCTTTAGATCACAAACTGGATTTGGACACAAGCAAGTGCTACTCAGTAGTGATTGAATGTTATATTTCTCAATTCCTTAACTTTCAAAAGTGCTCATATTACTTTTTCTCACCACTTCTAACATTTTCTTTAAAGAGACTTTCACCCATTCTTTTGTTCTGAACATTTGTCTAGTTCTGCCTTGGACTTATTTAAGCTGTCAACTTCCACAATGGAAGTTGACAGCTTAAATGGAAGTTTGTTCCAGCAATCAACCACCCAACAGCTAAAGGCAAATTTCCATATGTCTATTCTACAAATATCTTTCCTCAAATTGAATTCACACCTTGAGTACAACCTGTATGTTGTACTCAAGGTATGACCTGACCATTGCCTTGTACAAGGGGATAATCAGCTCCTTATCGCTGCTAGAAAAATTCCAGAATATCACTGACAAGAGCACGAACTGCTATTGCAGCCTGTCTGCACTGCTCAGCAAAACTCATATCTGACTGGACAATTATCCCCAAGTCTTTTTCATTCTCCATTACCCTGAGTAGAGTACCACACACACAGTTGGTACATCACTCTGCGATTACTGTTCCCCATATGCAGTACTTTGCATTTGTCAATGTTAAAGATCCAGATCCTGTTAGAGTAGTTATTTTTTTTTTAAGAGCATTGGCAACTAAGGCCATATTGCTCCAGGGATATGCAGCGGTCATTCCCTGACATTTCCGCATTTGGTGGTCACGGGCTCGAACCCCGGTCTAATCAAGAAGCGTGTTCTACGCACTGCTGCTCTTGCCCACCTGGCTACGGAGACACCTTGTTATAGTAGAGTACTGTCATTACTGTCATTAACAAACCTGCCAACCACCTTCGTATCATCTGCAAACTTGGACATTAAGCTTGATATACCTTCATCAATATCACTGATAAATATATAAAACAACAATAGGCCCAAACCCTGGAGGACTCCACTAATCACATTAGTCCACGAAGAGCAGTGTCTATTGATTACCACTCTGTGCTCCCACTCAACCATCCCTTTATCCATAGCAGCAACTTGCCCTTATTGCCATACTGGTCCAATCTGTGCAGTAGTCTTTCATGTGCAACACAGTATCAAAAGCTTTCCTAAAATCAAGTACATTATATCTAAAATTATTTTTTGCATGTGTAATCACATCATAGTATCCAATCAAATTTGTCAGACAAGCTTTCCCCCTAATAAACCCATTGCTCTGTCTGAAATATAACTGCAGCCTTGTTTAGATGATCCTGCAAAGCTTTCTTAAACAGTGACTGCATTATTATTATTCTGGAACAGAAGTTAAACTAACAGGTCTGGACCAAGATATTTCCGTGTCCTGGGGCAGAAATATTTTTCGGCACCCCTTTACTAAGGATATATATATATATATATATATATATTTATTTATTATTTATTTTTTTTCCATGATTTGTAAAATCTGGTGTACCTTAAAAAATGACATCCTGGGCAAGGCCCCTGCTAGCTTGTGCTTTAATCTGACACTGGTCTGTAATTTTTTGTGTCACCCTTTGACGCCCTTTGTGAATTGGAGATACATTTGCACTTCTCTAATCTGTGGGGATCTCCCCTGAGTGCAAGGATGCTCTACTAATTATGCTAAGTGGTTGCTTACTTGTTTTAGTGCCTCCTTTAATTTAACTGGATAGATCCCATCCACCCGAAGTGCCTTTCTTATGTTTAACTTCAACAATTTCTATTTGACTTTGCTCTCTTTTATTACAAAATTATTTGGCTCGCTGTTAGAGTTTGATAAGCTTCTGGCCTCCACTTTCCTGCAGAATTCCTCATGTGTGACTGTAGATGCAAAATACTCATTCAGTGTCAGATATCTGAGCAGAATCATCAACAGTTGAACCCTTCAATATCAAGTGGCCCAATTTGATTCATCCCCTTCCTTCTAGAGTTTACATAAGTGTAAAGTCTTTGCATCCTTTGCCAAAGATTTATCAGAATCTGCCTTTGTTTGCCTAACCTCCATTGTGACTTTATTACAGGCTGGTTTATATCTACCATAGGCTTCTGTATCTCCTGATAATTTATATGCATCCCATCCATTTTTTTTTTTCTCTGCCACACAAAAGTCTCGTTAGTTCATCTGACATACATTTAGGCCTAAACCTCGAACAGTATTATAGGGAGACATATGCAAAAAAAGATTTTTTGCATGTCTCACAATCCACTGTTCCCATTTTTTTTTTTTTTTTCCCTAAAAAAAGATGGGAACAGTGGATTGTGAGATTAAGGGGCGTTCACCATAAATCCAGAGAGTTGGCAGCTATGCACAAACAAGATTAACTAAATTTAACCCCCCAGGAGCTCACATCTGGTGAGTATGGGCTTGGCATACCCAGGATTCTGAGCTGGATATCATCATTCTTCTCTTCCTTGGCGATTCCCTTCTACACTCACTTTCACTCTCACTCTCTCTCTCTCTCTCTCTCTCTCTCAGGGTAACTCAAAAAAATTTTTTTGGCTGGTACAGCAAAAGCTATACACCATATAGTTAATGATGATAATGATAATAACTTGTTTAAATTAGCAACATAGAACTTGGAGTTTCTAGGTTCTATGATTTGTATGTTTGAATCAGACCAATACAATACATTTGACGAAAATATTTTTAAAAAATTTTGTCATGTAGACATACAACGTAGAATGATTAACTTATATCTGTTCCATTTAACCAAAGAGGTTATTTTTTTTTTTTTTTTTTTTTTAGGAGCATTAGCAACTTAAGCCATATTGCTCCGGGATATGCGGTGGTCATTCTCTGGCCTTTCCGCATCCGGTGGTGACAGGCTTGAACCCTGGTCTAATAAAGAAGCGTGTGCTACGCACTGCTGCTCCTTCCCACCTGGCTACGGAGACGCCTAACCAAAGAGGAGAAGAGGGACAGGAGAACACGCAGTACATTCTGTGCATTATTTCAAGTTATACTATAACAAAATATAGTAGAGCCTCATAAATCCAGCATTTCTTTGAATATTTCTCTGAGGATACAGAGGCAGGGGAGAAATAGGCTGGCTAGACTTTAAATTTAATGGGAAAAAATTTTGTTTGGGGATTATTAATAGAAATATGCTACATTAATGACATCTAAACACCAATTTCTTCCTGCTTTTGTGTGTTTTTAAGCCAGACATAATCATTAACTATGTATCTGCAACATAAAAAATAATTCAATCTGCAAGATATACAATAATCCATCACAGCATACTATTTATTATTAAAATGGTTTTACTGATGTACGGGTTAGTGCAATCGCATCATTTTTATATGTACGTAAATGGCATCGTTTTAATTATATCTCATATTATGAAAACTTTCACGAGTTGCCATGATATTGCACTACCTTGAATAAGCAACACTTCACCAATGGAGAAGACAACTATTACTTATTCCTGACGGATACCACCACCACCCAAAAGCCGACCGGGCTAGCCAGGTGGGTAAAGTGGCTGCCTGGCAACCCAAAGGTCACGGGTTCGAATCCCGCCTCAGGCTTGGATCAAAGTACTGCAAAAACCTCGGGAGGTGCATTATGGCCACAGAAGCCGATGTGCCAACAACTACAAAAAAAAAAAAAAAAAAACCCACCCAAGACAACATCATTTCAAGGCTTTTTGGCCCCTCTTCGGTGGGTGGGCAGGTACCCTGGTGTTGCATTCGTGACAACTCAGTTATGAAGTATAACTCCACAATATGAGCATTGCCTGATGGTGTGCAGTAATTTAGACTAAAAAGCATTCTTGGGCACGATGCCATTTACCTACTTTGGGTAGTTTGCTATGTATAAAAATGATGCGATTACACTAACCTGTATGTAGTACACTTCCATGTAGCTCGAAGATCTTGCCAAAAATGCTTTTAAGTCTAAATTATTGCACACCATCAGGCATCTCTTATATTGTGCAGTTATATTTCATAACTGAGTCATCACAAATGCAACAACAAGATACCCGTAGAATCTGGGTAAGCGGCATCCAGCAGCATGTAATGACCAATATACCTCCTTGGATATCCATCCTGACTTGTGCCAACGCTGTATAAGGTTATTCACTTGTCGTTCCACACTAACCAAAGGATTTCTACGGACAACTTTGTACGTAGTGGTATCTTGCAATAATTCCAAAGCTTTATTACGGGCTCCCCAAGATAGATAAAGTGGGTGTACCACTCAGGCCAATTGTGTCATTTGTCAATAGTCCCACGTAATGCTCTATCAAGGTACTTAGCCAAGTTGATCGCACCCATAGTAGGACTTTCCAACTTGGTTATCAAGAATAGCAAAGAGTTTGTGGATTTTATAAAAGGACAGACTATACGAGAAGACAACATTATGATTTCTTTTGACGTTACATCATTGTTCACTTGTATCCCTATTAAATTTGGAGTCCAGTGTGTCAGAATGGCATTAGAAAAGGATGTTTTGTTAAGTACTAGGTCTCCTCTTAGTGTTAATGATATTTGTGAGGGTGTGGAGTTCTGTTTATCCAGTACCACCATGGTTTTCCAAGATGTCATGTATAAGCAGATCCATGGCACAGCCATGAGTTCCCCCATTAGTGCCATAGTGGCTAACTTAGCTATGGAAGAGTTGGAAGTTCGAATTTTTGAGGGTTTGGAATTTCCCATGCATAAATGGAAAAGATTTGTTGATAACACATTCACCATTATACAAAAGGGAGGGAGGATCAGATACTCGATATACTTAATAGCTTCTCCCCTTTTATTAAATTTACTTCGGAGGTGGAAGCAGAGGGAACCTTACCATTCCTTGACGTGTTGGTTATTAGGAATGGTTGTAGGCTCAAGACCATGGTGTTTAGAAAGCCCATGTGCCGAGGACAATATACTCATTATACCTCGGCACAAGCCAGCCATCACAAGGGTAGTGTTGTCAAAGCTTTAGTCGATAGGGTGTGGTCCCACTGTAGCATCCTCCGAGGGCGGAGATAACGAAATTATTCGTGTCACGGCAGATCTCAAGAAAAGTGGCTACCCCCAGAGGGTGTTGGACAGAATTATTAGAGGAACGGAATCCACCCGTACCGAGCCGTTCGTCCCTGTGAGCATTGCATACATTTCCTACTATCCGGGCCTTTCAGACCACATTGCACGAGTAATTCGGGGGTGCCAGATACGCTGTGTGCAACTCCCAGGATGGAGGTTGTACACAGTGATATCTTGTGTCAAAGACCCCATAACGAAAGAAGCCAACAGTGGAGTGGTATACGAGATTAAATGCCCGGATTGTGGGGTGTGTTATGTAGGTGAGACGGGGTGACGACTGAAAGACCATCTGGGGGTGCATATAAATGCAATAAAGTCCGCAAATTATGGGAAGTCTGCCGTGGCAGAACATTTTTGGGAGAAGCAACATCAAATCTCCCCAGAGGATGCTGTCATCACGGATCATGCACAGGGGTTCTGGGATCGTAAATGGCTTGAGAGTTTACGTATTGGGGCAGCTAGCAATTCCATTAATAGAGACAAGGGTGTACGTTTACATCCCCTCTTGGAAACCGTGGTTCTTGGGCGAGATGAACGGTTTCAGCTAGCGCGCTCCCGAGCCATTTCCGGTGCATAAGTGGGAAATTCCGGCCTTACTCCTGAGGAACCATGTGATGAGTGCCGTGGTTCTGCTACTTAAGGATGTGCCACACAGCAGAAATATGCTGTTGAGAAAGGGGATTGCTATCTCCGAAAGCTACAGTTGTTACGGTATTTTATTTTATTAATTGATTTTATCGCTTTTATCATCATATTTTATATTTTTGTATTTTATTGTAAATTAAATCACATCAGTTTTAGACTACAATATATTTTATTTCATTTCATTTTATACGGTCGTATTTTATTTTATTTTATTGTAAATAAAATAAAATTTGTTCCATTTCTTGTAAAGCATTGGCTTTACAAGAAATGGAATGCATTAACATCAACATACTTGGGCTAAGTGAAACCAAATGGCCTGGAACAAAGAAGTTTATATCAAACGACCACCACGTCTTCTGTTCCGGAGGAGAAGAGAAGAAAACACCAAGCAGACATATGGCGTCGCTTTCGTTGTCCACAAACAACTGGCCAACAAAGTCACCAGTTTCATCCCAATATTGGAACGAATAGCACTACTACAGTTAGCAGGCAACAAGATCAACCTGAATGTGCTCCAGGTCTACGCACCAACAGCGGACAAAGACGATCAAGAAATTCAATTGTTCTACGGGAAGCTAAGCAACACTTTAAAGTTGCTGAGGAAGCACGACATTACGGTCATCCTCGGTGACTTTAATGCCAAAATCGGTCAAGGAAAGCTACAAAACATTGTTGGAGAACATGGTTTGGGGACACGGAATGAACGAGGCGACAAACTCGTCCAGTTCTGCCAAGAAGAAAAATTTAGCACTGCCAACACTTGGTTTAAACTACCACCTCGACGACCATACACCTGGACCTCACCACAAGACTCTGACAACAATATCGTCAGAAACCAAATTGACTACATCTTAATCAACATCAAATATAAGTCAAGTGTCCTCAAGGCAAAAACGTACCCCGGAGCTGACATATCATCAGACCATAACCCAGTAATAGCAACACTACGTCTCAAATTACGAGCAGTAAAACGCACAAGCACAACAAAAAGAATCAACCTGGAGAAACTGAAGAACGACACCAACAGGCAACAAGTACAGCTTCTCAACACTACAATCAGATCGATCGAAGCAGTAACAACAGACGTGCAAGCGTTCGGGCGTTCACTCAAACAGTGCATCAATGAAACAGCAGAAACCCTGCTAGGACATCAGGCGTCGAAAAAGAAACAATGGTGGATGACCCAGCACATACTAGACCTAATGGATGAACGGAGAACATTCAAAAGCAACAACAACTGGGAAAAATGCAAAGAAATCCAACAAAAGATCAAACAGGAAATCCAGAAGGCAAAGGAAAAATGGATGGAAGATCAGTGTGCAGAAATCGAAGACCTAATCAAGAAAAATGACAACTATAACCTGCACAAGAAGTTTAAAGAAGCTGGAAACATCTACAAACCGGCTCCTATCCCAAGCTTATAGCATTAGCATTAGCATTAGTAGAGGCATTTGATGCAAGAAAGCAAGCTTACACAGCATCAGCCAAAAAAAATTAAAGTAAAATAAATAAATAAAAAATAACCACTTCCACTTCACCCCTCTGTTCGTTCGAAATACCTGTCCAGCCAAGCCTTAAACTTATTTAGGCTATCAACTTCCACGACAAGGGATGGAAGTCTGTTCCACCTACCAACCACCCACTGGCTAAAGGCAAATTTCCGGACATCTATCCTACATCTGTCTTTCCTCAATTTGAATTTATGCCCTCTCAGGTGATTATTCTGAGCAAGAGGAAGAATCCCATCAGCATTGAGCATGCTCAAACCATTCAAGGCTTTGTACACCTCTATCAGATCACCTCGCTGCTGCCTAGTCTCCAGACACTGTAATTCGCAAAACTTAAGCCTTTCTTCGTAAGAGCACCCCTTTGTTCCATTCACTAATCTTGTTGCCCTTCTCTGTACTCGTTCCAGCAGCTCTACATCCTTCTTGAAATGAGGTCTCCAGGCCTGTATACAGTACTCTACGTGTGGCCTGACCATTGCCTTATACAAGGGAATAATCACCTCCTTATCCCTGCTAGAAAAATTCCTATATATCATTGACAATACACCATGCGCTACTCTTGCAGCCCATCTGCACTGCTCAGAGAACTTCATATCTGCCTGCACAACCAACCTCAGGTCCCTTTCATTCTCTACCACTGTCATTTTAGTACCACAGAGTTGATACATTGCTCTGGGGGTTGCTGTTTCCCATATGTAGTACTTTACATTTGTCAATGTTAAACTTCATTTGCCACCTCTCAGCCCATCTGCTGAACCTTTCCAGATCCTGTTGCAGCAGCATAGTGTTAGTAGTGTCCTTGACAACCCTGCCAACCTTCGTATCGTCTGCAAACTTGGACATTAAGCTTGATATACCATCATCAATATCATTTATAAATACGGAAAACAATAAAGGACCCAATACTGAACCCTGAGGGACTCCACTAATAACATTAGTCCACGATGAGCAGTGTCCATTGATTACCACTCTCTGTCTTCTCCCCCTCAACCACCCCTTTATCCATAGCAGCAATTTGCCTCCAACTCCACACTGCTCCAATTTGTGCAGCGGTCTTCCATGTGCAACAGTATCAAAAGCCTTTCTAAGATCCAAGTATATAATATCAAAGTTATTCCCTGCATCCAGTTCTTTTGTGACTGCATCATAGTATCCAATCAAACTGGTCAGGCAAGACTTCCACTTAACAAAACCATGCTGTGTCTGAGCTATAACTGAAGTCTTGTCTAGATGATCCTGCAGTGCTTCTTTAACCAGTGCCTCCATTAATTTTCCGGGAACAGAAGTTAAACTCACAGGTCTATAATTACTTGTGTCAGCCTTTGATCCTCCCTTGTGAATTGGGGTCACATTTGCACATCTCCAGTCCATGGGTACTTCCCCTGAGTCCAAGGAAGCTCTCATAATTATGGCTAAGGGTTTTCTTACTACCATTGCTGCCTCCTTTAAAATAACTGGATAGATTCCATCCATCCCAGGTGCCTTTCTTGTGTTTATCTTCGACAATTGCTCCTCCACTTTACTCTCAGTTATTACAAGATTCTCTAGCTTACTGCCAGAGTTGAATATACCTCTGGCATTCCCCTCGCTGAATAACTCCTTATGTGTGAATGTCGATGCAAAATATTCATTTAGTTTGTTAGCTACCTGAGCAGGATCATCAACAGCTAACCCATCGATATCAAGTGGACCAATCTGATTCATCCCCTTCCTTCTAGAGTTTACATAAGTAAAGAACTCTTTGCTGTTTTTCTTCGCATCCTTTGCCAAGGATTTCTCATAATCTGCCTTCGCCTGCCTAACCTCCTTTGTAACTTGGTTACAGATCAACTTGTATCTATCATAGGCTTCTGTGTCATGTGTTAATTTGTATGTATCCCATGCATTTTTCTTCTCTGCCATATGCCTCATTAGTTCATCTGACATCCATTTAGGCCTAAACCTTGAACAATATTTCTTAGTTGGTATGTAAAGCCTAATAGCTTCCAAGATAAGTTCTTTGAATGCTTCCCATTTTGAATTTGCTGTTGGTAACATCATCAGTTGATCCCACTGCATAGAATTTAAATACTGTCTCAGTCCACCTTAGTCGCCTTTACGAAAGCAATACCCCTTCCCTTTACCCCTAATGGTAGTTACCTCTTTGAGTAAATCCCACTTCAGAACACTGTGATCACTGATACCTAGTGGTTCATTTATCTGCAGATTCTTAATGCATGAAGAATCACTACTGATAATCAAATCAAGAGTATTACTCCCTCTAGTTTCCTCCCGAACATGCTGATGTAGAAAACAATCATCCAATAAATCCACAAAAGCCTTGCTAGTGTGTGAGTGACCAGCCCCCAAATTCCAGTCAATATCTGGGAAATTAAAATCCCCCATAATAAGACTCTCTGATTTACTGGCCCACTCTATTTCTCTGTACAGTTTCTTATTATACTCATCAGAGTCATTAGGCCTATAGCACACTCCTACTCTCAATTTTTATCTCCCAATGCTTATGTCACACCAAACTGACTCGACACTGCACTGTCCAGCGATGTCGACTGGCTTCACTTCCTTGGATTTTATGTGTTTCTTAACTAATAGCATAACCCCTCCTCCCTTCCTATCCTGCCTATCCTTTCTGTAGACGTTGTACTCCCCAAATTCCAGTTCTGCTTTCCTTATATCTGTGTGACACCACGTCTCTGAAATCCCAACAATATCTGCCTTTGATGTCTTGACCAGCATTTCAAATTCATCAAATTTATTTACTAGACTCCTAGCATTGGTGTACACGCAAGTATACATGCACCTGCTCTTCCTCTTAGCCACCCTAACACAACCCATGTGTTTATTTGTACCCCAATGATTCCCAGCAGTCTCTGAAATATCCTGCATCTTATTTTCCAGGCTGCTGCTCATTCCAATAGAAGCAGTGCAAGAATCACTTTCTCCTCTGCCAGTGACTACTGTTAATCTATTAGTCCTTGTATCCCCCCAATCTAGCAGTTTTCCGACCCTCCTAACACTGCCTCGATAGCATCAGCAAACATTCTTGCACCCTTTCTATTTAAGTGTATCCCATCCCTGTAGAAGCAGTCTCTCCTGTTAACAAGTACAGACCAGGCTGAAAAAAATTCTACCCCTTGAGCCCTGCACAATCTTTCCAGGGCCGAATTGATCGACAGGGCTCTCACCATATACTCCCTCCTATCGTGTCTGGGCAGAATTGCAGACACTTTCAAATTCAACCCTAATTCACGGCTTTTTTTCATCAGTGACCTGTACTTGTTAAGTAATTCTGCCGGTCTCCTACTCTTAATATCATTAGTGCCAACGTGTACAACTATATCACCTTTTGTGCCCTTAAAAGATGATATCCGCTCTACAACGTCATCAACCTTTGCCCCTGGCAGACATACCCTGGTCCTGTTCCACCTATCCTTTTTACAAAGCATGTTTCCCGTTTCCCTGACAATAGAGTCACCAACAACTACTAGTTCCTTTGGGACCAGCGCATTCTGCCTTGGGGGTTGCCGCTGTGTTGCGCGATGACCATGTGCAAGCTCTGGTGTTGATGTGGGCAGCTGAGAGCTTGATGGGCCCCTCACTTGAAATCCTTCGAGGGCATCCACCCTGTCCTTCAAGCTCTCATATAGGCCCATAACAATGCTGAGTTGACGCCTGATTTCCTTACACTCCTTGCATCGTGCACATGCAAAGACATCCCCCATGGCAGTACCATGTCCCATACCTGACTGCTCCGCAAACATCAAGCAAATAGTGCATCTTAAAAGGCTGTGATTCAGAGGGCAACTGCCCCCCTCAGTTCTCCTCTGAGCCACAGCATTCCAATTAGCTTGAGCCTTTTGCTTTGCTGCTCTGGTTTGAGTCATGATTTCGATTTATTTTCAATAAAAATTTCAATTTCAGTACAAAATTAAATCCTAAGCTTGTATCCCAACACAGTTATTACGCTATATTTATGTTTCAGTAACGAGTGTTATCTACGAAATCTACGAGTGTTATCCACAAAATCTACGAGTGTTATCTACAAAATATTTGTTTCAGTAACGAGTGTTATCTACGAAATATTTATGTGTCAGTAACGAATGTTATCTACGAAATCTACGGGTGTTATCTACGAAATATTTGTTTCAGTAACGAGTGTTATCTACGAAATCCCTTTATATAACTTCCGTATCAAGTTATGTATTAATTATTTATTTTTACTAATTATTTATATTACGTAACCTAAGTGGTTATATGTATAGGTAAAAGTACAATTTAATTGCCAATGAAGTTCGACAAGATTAATAGATTTTACTGATTAATTTTCGCGTAGCAATGGCGACTATTTACGATCGGTAAACACGTGGATTTGATACCCTTTCCGATACTAAGTAATACCTACAAAATCTCTATCTAAGTTACTTTCAACTTAAGTACCGTAAATAGGAATATAAAGCTACTCTAGAAAATAAGTTAATATGTCCATTTAAACTAATAAAGCAGAAAATAAATCAGAAAAAACTTCTCTGTTCCAAGAGCGGCAGAAAGGCACGTCCGCCCAGGCAACCCTCGTCCTCAGACGAACAACAAATTATATACGGACAACAATCAACCTATACTAAGCAAACAAGCCAAACTCGACACCTGGAAGAGCTATATATACAATCTGTTCGGCACCAACAGAAAACCGGCAGAAACACAACAACAAACACAGGAAGACAATCTCCACATATTAACATCTGAAATGGAACATGCCATCCGAATAACAAAGCCAGGCAAGGCCTGTAGACCTGATCAGATTCATGTGGAACTGCTGAAACAACTAGACTACAGCAACATCCAACAACTAACAAAATGGTTCAATCAAATCTACAACAACAACGACATTCCATCCGAATGGCTCCAATCCATCTTCGTGGCCCTACCAAAAAAGGCTGCCAGCCGGAAATGCGAAGACTTCAGGCTGATCAGTCTAATGAGCCAGGTGCTAAAAGTCTTCCTCAAGGTGATTCAGCAAAGGATAAGATGTAAGTGCGAAAGTGCACTAGGAAACACACAGTTTGGATTCTGCAGGGGACTAGACACCAGAGAAGCAATTTTCTGTTTACAAATATTGCTACAAAGGTGCTATGAACATCAAAAAGACGTGTATATATGTTTTATTGATTACGAGAAAGCCTTCGATTCAGTAGACCACGACCGTCTAATTGACCGACTGAGAAAACGTGGGCTTGAAAACAACGATATCAACTTTATTACAACTCTCTACTGGAATCAAACAGCCCAGCTTCACTATGACAATGACCTGACAGACCCAATTCCAATAAAAAAAGGTGTCCGGCAAGGCTGTCCATTATCTCCCATTCTTTTTAACATCTATTCGGAAATGATCTTTGACCAAACACTGGCTGACAAGAACATCGGCATAAAAGTTAACGGACACTACATCAATAACTTAAGATATGCCGATGACACAGCACTAATAGCAGATTCAGAACAAGATTTACAGACCATCTTGAACGAAGTGGACATAGAAAGCCAAGCATGGGGGCTACGAATCAACAAAAAGAAAACAAAGGTGATGAAGGTCAGCAGGACTGCAAGCAAAATCACGATCAAACTAAACAATGAAAAACTAGAGCAAATACACCGCTTCAAGTATCTCGGAGTACTCATTGATGACCAGCTGAACCATGAGGCCGAAATCAAAAGTAGAATTGAACAAGCCAGGCAGGCATTCACCAAGTGGAAAACCCTCCTCACCGACAGAAGCTTGAACATCATGTTCAAATTACGCACATCGAAACGCTACATCTGGCCAATACTGCTCTACGGTGTAGAAACCTGGACTCTAACATCAGCCACTACAAAAAAGCTCCAGGCCTTCGAAATGTGGCTCTACCGAAGAATGCTGAAAATCCCGTGGACAGCCAAGATAACCAACGTACAGGTCCTGCAAGACATGCACACGGAACGGGACCTGCTCAAAACTATCATCAGCAGGAAATGCAAATACCTAGGTTACATCGCTAGGAACCAACAAAAATATCACCTACTACCACTCATTCTGGAGGGAAAGATCGAAGGCAAGAAACGCCCAGGCAAACCGAAAATGGCATGGCTAGATAACATCAACACCTGGCTTCACATGACAACAGCACAAATTCTACACGCAGCGCTAGACAGAGAACAATATCAAAACAAAGCCGCAAATGCCATTCGGCAGCATTAAAGAAGAAGAAGAAGATTGTAAATAAAGTGTTTTAGTTGCAAGATTGGAATCTGTTTATTTGAATACCAGCTGGTGTAAAGTCTAATTGTTCAATATGAATTGTCCCAGCCTTGTAGGCCTATTTAGAGTTGTCATGATCTATTTAACTTGCCACAACAATTCATAAATTTGTGTTGTTGTCTGACCACATAGAGTTTCAATTTTGATAAAACATCTTTGTCTGCAACTAATATGATCTGAGCATTATTGCCATCTATTTTCAAAAGCCTCTGTACAGACATTGAATGCAAGAACTCAAGCATACTAATGCTGAGGTTAAACTTCAAATTATTATCCTGATAAATGTCAGTTGTAGGTGTATGGAATGAGAAGCATATGCTCAGTGTTCATTGCTGTTGGGACAACCCTAGAATTCTTACCATCAGATAAAAGTGGTGGGAACGAGAGTAGCATTGTGCAGGCGAAGTTTTTACGGCTCAGGAAAATAGAAGTTTTTTCTGTTTTAACTTAAATTGGCATATTAACTTATTTTCTAGAGTAGCTTTATATTCCTAGTTATGATACTAATTTAAATTTTAACTTAGATAGAGATTTTGTATGTTATTACTTAGTATCGGTAAGGGTTCCAATCCACGTGTTTTACAAATTTTGCAGAGCTGGCGAATGGTAAGTTTTTTAGCTGCTTATTGACTAATTGTTATATTAAATAATTTTCTATAAGTAGCTAATAGATCTAGTCAAGATCCTTGGAAGTTAATTAATACTTAAGTGTCTTTAGATTTACCATTCGTAACTTGCCACCATTGTTATACAATACAACATATCCCAAACTAGATAGCGTTAGCTTAGTATAGTATAGTATATAATATCAATTAATCAGTAAAATTTATTAATATTGTTGAAATTCACTGTCAATTAAATTGTACTTTTTAACTAAATTTAGATTTTACAAACGTAACATAATTAATTAATACATAACTTGATACAGAAGTTATATAAAGAAACTCGAAGATAATACTTGATACTGAAAAAATATAAATAGATATATAGTGTTACAACTGAGTTGGGATACAAGTATAGGGTTATAATTTTGTACTGAAATTGAAATTTTATTGAAATTGAATCGAAATCATCACTCAGACCAGAGCAACAAAGCAAAAGGCACAAGCTAAATGGAGTGCTTTGGCTCAGGAGAAAACTGAGTGGGGCAGTTGCCCTCTGAATCACAGCCTTTTAAAATGCACTGCTTGCTTGATGTTTGTGGAGCAATCAGGTACGGCAGATGATATTGCCAAGGGGGATGTCTTTGTTTGTGTGCAAGCAATGTAAGGAGTGTGAAGAAATGAGGCGACAACTCAGCGTTGTTATGGGCCTATATGAGAGCTTGAAGTTCAATAGGATCTAAATTGAAGAGCCCATCAAGCTCTCCTGCCCACATCAACGCCAGAGCTTGCACTTCATCATCACGCAACACAGCGGCAACCCCAAGGCAGAATGTGCAGGTCCCAGTAGTTGTTGGTGACTCTATTGTCAGGGAAATGGGAACATGCTTTGCAAAAAGGAAAGGTGGAACAGAACCAGGGTGTGTCTGCCAGGGTCAAAAGTTGATGACATTATAGAGCGGATATCATCTTTTAAGGATACAAAAGGTGATATTGTTGAACATGTTGGTACTAATTATATTAAGAGTAGGAGACCAGCAGAATAACTTAACAAGTACAGATCACGGTTGAAAAAAAGCCGTGAATTAGGGTTGAATTTGAAAATGTCTGCAATTCTGTCCAGACACGATAGGAGAGAGTACATGATGAGAGCCTTGTCGATCAATTCGGTCTTAGAAAGATTGTGCAAGGTTCAACAGGTAGAATTTTTTTCAGCCTGGACTGAACTTGTTAACAGGAGAGACTGCTTCTACAGGGATGGGATACACTTAAATAGAAGGGGTGCAAGAATATTTGCTGATGCTATCGAGGCAGTGTTAGGTGGGTCGGAAAACTGCTAGCTTAGGGGGATACAAGGACTAATAGATTAACAGTAGCCACTGGCAGAGGTGAAAGTGATTCTTGCACTGCTTCTATTGGAATGAGCAGCAGTCTGGAAAACAAGATGCAGGGTATTTCAGAGACTGCTGGGATTCATTGCAGTACAAGTAAACGCATGGGTTGTGTTAGTGTAGCTAAGAAGAGGAACAGGTGCATGTATACTTGCATGTACACCAATGCTAGGAGTTTGGGAAATAAATTTGATGAATTTGAGGTATTGCTCAAAACATCAAAGGCAGATATTGTTGGGATATCAAAGATGTGTCACACAGATATAAGGAAAGCAGAACTGGAATTTGGGGAGTACAATGTGTAGAGGGAGAATAGACAGGATAGGAAGGGAGGAGGGGTTATGCTATTAGTTAAGAAACACAAATCAAAAGAAGTGAAGCCAGTGGACATCGCTGGACAGTGCAGTGTCAAGTCAGTTTGGTGTGACATAAGCATTGGGAGATCAAAATTGAGAGAAAGAGTGTGTTATAGGCCTAATGACTCTGATGAGTATAATAAGAAACTGTACAGGGAAATAGAATGGGCCAGTAAATCAAAAAGTCTTATGATGAGGGATTTTAATTTCCCAGATATTGACTGGAATTTGTGGATTGGTCACTCGCACACTATCAAGGCTTTTGTGGATTTATTGGATGACTGTTTTCCTACATCAGTATGTTCAAGAGGGAACTAGAGGGAGTAATACGCTTGATCTGATTATCAGTAGTGATTCTTCATGTATTAAGAATCTGCAGATAAAGGAACCACTAGGTGGCAGTGATCACAGTGTGCTGAAGTGTGATTTACTCAAAGAGATAACTACCATCAGGGGTAAAGGGAAGGATTTTTGCTTTCGTAAAGGCGACTATGGTGGTCTGAGACAGTATTTAAATTCTATACAGTGGGACAAACTGATGATGTTACTGATGATGACAGCAAATTCAAAATGGGAAGCATTCAAAGAATTTAGGCTTTACATACTGACTAACAAATATTGTTCAAAGTTTAGGCCTAAATGGATGTCAGATGAAATAATGAGACATATGGCAGAAAAGAAAAATGCATGGGATACATATAAATTAATGGGTGACATGGAAGCCTATGATAGATATAAGCTGGTCTGTAACAAAGTCACAAAGGAGATTAGGCAAGCAAAGGCAGATGAGAAATCTTTGGCAAAGGATGCAAAGAAAAAGAACAACAAAGAGTTCTTTACCTATATAAACTCTAAAAGGAAAGGGATGAATCAGATTGGTCCACTGGATAGTGATCGTTCAACTGTTGATGATCCTGCTCAGGTAGCTAACAAACTAAATGAGTATTCTGCATCTACATTCACCATTGAGGTGTTATTCAGGGAGGGGAATGCCAGAAATGAGTTAAACTCTGGCAGTGAGCTAGATGATTTTGTAATAACTGAGAGGAAAGTGGAGGAGAAATTGTTGAAGATAAACATAAAAAAGGCATCCGGGGTGGATGGGATCTATCCATTTATATTAAAGGAGGCAGCAAAGGAAGTAAGCAAACCCCTTAGCCATAATTATGAGAGCTTCTTTGGACGGGGGAGGTACCATGGACTGGAGATGTGTAAATGTGACCCAATTCACAAAGGAGGATCAAAGGCTGACAAAAGTAATTATAGACCTGCGAGTTTAACTTCTGTTCCAAGAAAATTAATGGAGGCACTGGTTTAAGAAGCACTGCAGGATCATCTACACAAGACTTCAGTTATAGCTCGGACAGCATGGTTTTGTAAGGGAAAGTATGAGAGTTTCATTAGACTGACGGGGTTCGAGCCCGTCACCACCAAATACGGAGGATGCGGAAAGGTCAGGGAATGACCATCGCATATCCCGAAGCAATATGGCCTTAGTTGCTAATGCTCCTAAAAACCAAATAACAAACAAACAAACATTAGCCTGAGGAGAGGTCACCACGGAATGGAGGTCTGCAAATGTATCACCAATTCACAAAGGATTTCAAAAGGTGACACAAGTAACTACAGACCTTTAACAGTCACTGGTTAAAGAAAAATTGCAGGGATACCTAAACAAGATTGCAGTAGTAGTTAAGACACAGCATGGCTTTGTTAAAGGAAGGTCTTGTCTGACCAAACTGATTGGATACTATGATGTAGTTACAAAGAAACTGGATACAAAAAATAATTTTGATATCATATATTTAGATTTCAGAAAAGCTTTCTACACTGTTGCATATGGAAGACTGCTGTACAAACTGGAGCGGTATGGCATTAAGGGCAAGTTGCTACAATGGATAAAGGGATGGTTGAGTGGGAGATGATAGTGAGTGGTAATCAATGGACACTGCTCTTCATGGACTAATGTTATTAGTGGAGTTCCCCATTGTTCGGTGCTGGGCCCATTGTTGTTTTGTGTATTCAATGATACTGATGAGGGTATATCAGGCTTAATGTCCAAGTTTACAGATTATACAGAGGTTAGCAAGTTTGTTAATGATAGTATGCTACTGAAACTGGATCTAGATAAATTGGGCAAATGGGCTGAGAAGTCACAAATGAAGTTGAACATTGACAAATGCAAAGTACTGAATATGGGTAGCAGTGAGAAATGTACCGACTGTGTAATACTACTCAGAGAAGTGGAAAGTGAAAAAGACCTGGGGGGGGGGGTACTGTGCAATCAGCTATGAAGTTCACTGGGCAGTGCAGATGGGCTGCTAAAGTTGGTCATGGAGTCTTGTCAATGATATATAGAAATTTTGTTAGCAAGGACAAGGAGGTGATTATCCTGTTGTACAAGGTAATGGTCAGGCCACACCTTGAATACTGTGCACAGGTCTGGAGGCCTCATTTTAGGAAGGATGTAGAGTTGCTAGAATGAGTACAAAGAAGGGCAACAAGTTTGGTGAGAAGAAAACAAAGGGGTGCTCTTACCAAGATAGGTTTAAGTTCTGCAAGTTGCAGCACCTGGAGACTAGGCACCTGTGAGGTGGTCTGATTGATATGTATAGGGCCTTGAATGGTTTGAGCAGGCTCAATGCTAATGGAATATTTCTGCTTGCTCAGATTAAGAACCCGAGGAAGCATAGATTCAAATTGAGGAAAGACAGTTGTACAATAGATGTGCGTAAGTTTGTCTTTAGCCAGAGGGTAGTTTGTTGTTGGAACAGACTTCCTTCTGTTGTTATGGAAGTTGATAGCTTAAATAAATTTAAGAACTAGAGAAACATTTGGAGTGACTGGATGGTAACATAGAGTAACAAGCTTTGTAAACTTGTTACTCTGTGGGAATCATGTTAGTTGCAATATCACTTGCACGTATTATGTTAGCCGCAATTTGTGTGTCCCGCTAAAAAAAATGTATACATGCATACTATCTTGAAATTTATAAAGAAAAGAGAAGAGATTATCTTGGAAACAAATGCCTCTTGAAGCATTTCTGAAGACGACGACTCCTTAGGCAACACACCAATGAGTGCTGACCCAACAATGAGTGATCAACAAGTGTGCATTTAGTCGATGATGATGAATAAACATTTTTTAACATTTGTAAGTCATAAATAATTTCCTTAAATTATAATTTTTCTCGATTTTACAGACAATATTTTCATTTCTTTGGATAAATCAATCATTGTTTAAAGATAAACTAATTTCATTGTTGAGAATGTAATCCCTGTTTTTAACATTACGTATATGAGTAATAAATTCACGCTTTACGAGCGCGCGGTAGGAAATAATTAATTTGTAAATCGAGAACTACCTGTATATATGAAACTATACTCACAAATGCAAATATACCCAAACAGCCCACACAACAAAAACGTAAATATGCACACACCCAACACACAGCTGAAAGGACTAAAACATGAGCATACATACCATTCACTAAGAAAGTTTCAAAATTATATATATAAGCAAAAATGGAAAATACATGAAAAACAACAAAACAGTTTAAATAAGATCAAAATCATTACCAAGCAACTGGACTAGATTTGGATGTTTCATTTCCTTCATGATGGAAGCTTCTTCTAAAAAATCTTTCAGTGCCATTGTATCTTCCTACGATACAGGACTGCCATTAGTAACCAGGATAACTTTTCTAATTAAAGCCTTCTAAATTTTAAAAGTCTGAAATTCTACAATTTTTATCTATAAGTATTATCAATAAATAAAATTTATAAATAATAAATAATTTTGTAATATCTAACAAGCAAAGAGTTGTTCATGAATTAGGTAATAGGGAAGTCAAACACAATGTTATAACATGAGGACTGGGCACACAAATTTATGTAACAGGTTTTGCAATTAAAATACAATACAATAATAAAAATATTTATATTAGTGGCAAAATGATGTAAGGATGCAAACTTATACAACTATAAAAAGAGAAAAAAAAATTACCCAATTCATTGGCCCATTCTAATAATTCTCCAAATTCTTCTGTGAAATTTGTTAAAATAACCGACTTCCACGACACCAAGTGGAAGTTTATTCCAACAATAAATTCCTCTCTGGATGAATCAAATTTCTTCATATCTATTCTACAAAACCATACTTTTTCAATTTAAATGTCTCGCCACATGGTCAGCATACTCTGAGAAAGACTAAAGATGGTATCAGCATAGTTTACTCAACCCATTTAAAGCCTTAAAAACATTTCAATTAGAAATGTGCATGTGCCTTTTTACAGAAATCTAGTCTTTCTTGGTAAGAATATCCTATTGTGCCATGAATTTATCTTGCTGCTCTTCTCCATCCTTTCCTGGAGAGCTATTATCTTCCTAAAATGAAGTTTCAACCCTATATACATTATTCTAGTTTCAGAACAGTATTAAAAGTTTTACTGAAATCTTAGTATTTCAAAACTGTGCACGAAGGGAACAAATATACAGAATCACAGTCAACACACACAACACTGTGCTGCATTGAAATAGAAAGAAATAATAGTTTCCAGTATTAATACTAATACATACTTTCATATGTATTAGTATTAATACTGGAAACACAATGCAAAGTTCATACAACACCAATCTGAGAAGGACCAATTTCATTTGTCAATTTCCTCCAGTAATTTCTACAAACCTTAAATTTATTAAAACTATCCACATCCACAACTCCAGATGGAAGTTTGTTCCAACAGCCAATTACTCTTTGGATGAATGTAAACATCTGCAAATCTATTCTGCAACTATGTTTTTTTTATTTAAAACAATGTCCCTGTGTGTGTGTGTGTGTGTGTGTGTGTGTGTGTGTGTGTGTGTGTGTTGTGTGTGTGTGTGTGTGTGTGTGTGTGTGTCATCTGCAAAAAATTAAAGCTGTCATCAGCACTTAATTCACTTAAAACTTTTAAAGCCTCGTTCATTTTAGTTAGGCCACTTCAGCTCAATGCTTAGTTTCAAGGAGATTGCAATTTACAGAACCTAGTATTACCAATCTTTCCTGGTAAGAATATCCTTTTAGTGCAAACTAATCTTGTTGCTCTTCTCTGCTGCCTTTCCAACATCTATATCCTTCCTAAATTTCAGTTGTCACAGCCTGTATGCAGTATTCCAGATGTGGCCGAATCATGGGATATACCTCAATACCAGATTAAGCACATAGGTCCAAGAAGAGCAGTGACCATTTATAATCACTCTATATCCTACCAATTAATTATCCCTTTAACCATAGTAATAAATCAGACCTAATCCCACATCGCTCAGATTTATTTAATGATTATACATGTAACACAATATCAAAGACTAGTGAAATTATGTGATTATGTCAAATTATACAGTTCCCCTGTGATGATCTCACAGCAGTCAGACATGGTCTCTAACAAATCCATGCCATGATTGCCTATGAACAAAATTTTGCATTACTTCTTCAACTATTGCTCCTATTTACTTATTACTCCTATTGTCCATTACTTAATGTTTCATTATCTTCCCTGGAACAGGGATATAGGTAAGTAGTTAACTGCTTGCCCTTTCAACCACCTTTATGAAATAGGATATACATCTGCACATCTCTAATCTACACAGACTTCTAAATCTAAGGATGCACTTGTTATAATAGCTAAAGGTTTAACTACTAAATTTTGCAGGTTCTTTTAATATAACTGAAAAGATTCTATCTGACCCAAGTGCTTTGTTCACTTTTTAACTATATAGCGGTTTCTCTTCTACCTTCCTTTCCACATTATCAAACTGTTTAACTCTCAAATCACTATTAGCTAGACTTCTGCTACTCCTATCTCTAAAAGTTCTTCATGTGAATGTAGATGCAAAATATTTGTTCAATTTCTCAGAAATCCGTACAGGATCATCAATAGTTATGGCTTATTCTATTCACATCCAGTGGACCAACATGATACATGGCTTTCCTTTTAGTGTTAGCACATGCAAAGAATTCTCTTAGTCGAAGATGTCTCAATCTGCCTTAGCCCGCTTTATCCCCCCACCTTGAGTAATCTGATTACACACTACTTTGTACTTATTGCTCCAAATTCTGTATCCCCCCTGACAATTTATAATCCTTTGTGCATTTTCCTTCTCTGACACTAAATTCATCAGTTCATCTAACAAACATTCTGGTCTAAAACTTCAACAATATCTCTTAGTTGGTAAAAATGCTTAGTAGCCAATGTGATTAAATGAGCATTTCCGATTTGGAATTTACATTTTTTAACATTAGTTGCTTGAATAGAGTTTAATTTAAAAATGTCTGAGCCCATTATAATCACCTTTACAAAAACAAAATCCCTTCTCTTTACTCACAAAAATAGCTATATCTCTGAATTAATATGCTATGATCACTACCACCTGAAGTTTCTTCACTTGAAGACTGTTAATGCTGGATGAATCATTTCTCTCCCTTGTTGTTGTTGGTATAGAGCTTAATGACACAAGGGCTACTGAGGCCAAATTGTGTCTGTTCCTGTTTATTTACAGGCAACATATAGTTATAGATGTTAAATTATAAGCTCCTGTACAGGTCAATATATTTTAGGAACATCAAAAGTTCTTATACGTTTGCTTCATTTCCTATGAAGTGAGTTAAGTCATGAGAGATGTTCGATGTGGAGAGAGAGAGAGAGAGAGAGAGAGAGAGAGATTGGAAAGTGTTAGAGCAGATGGTTGAATGTAAGGGACAATCAACAAGAAAATGACGGACTGTAAATTGTGTCTGACAGGATGAACACCGAGGTGCGTATCCTCCCAATAGCAGGAAGAGATGTATACGATGAGTGTGTCCAATTCTGAGTCGTGCCAATACTGAAGTACTTCCTCTCTTCTGTTTGGTCAGAAGCTACCACAGCTTTGGCTCTTGCTTTATCTGGTAAAGTTTATTGTTGGTATTACTTTTCCAGATCTGTGACCAGTTGTCAATAGCATGCTTTGCGAATGATAGGCTTATAGTCGCTGTAAGGAACCTGAGGATGTTGTGAGAGAGAGGGTTGAGGAAGTTTAGCGGCAAAGTCAGCACAAAGTCATTTCCTGGAATGCCAGAATGACCAGGTCAACAGTAGAAACTGATTGAACACGTTGCAGGAGATTAACTAGGAATCAATGTATTTCAAGACTGGATGGGAAGAGGAGAAATTCTTCCTTATGGCAGACACAGCACTGAGGGAGTCTGTATAAATTATGGCAGTTGAGATAGATAGCTCAATAATTTTACCAAATGCTAACTTGATATCATATAATTCAGCAGTGAAGATGCTGCAGGCTAATGATAGTAAGGCTGTAGCAGTAAATGAAGGAAAAACTGCAGCAGCACCTACAGTACTCGCAGTTTTCGATCCGTCAGTATAGATTTTACAGGCACGGGAGTTCAGAGTAGCATGAGATGACTGCAACTGCCTGATATTGCAAGGTGGTATGACATTTTTCCCCCACTGAAGAAAACGTACATAGTAAGATGCAGAAACGTATGCCCAAGGTGGAACAGGAGCATTTGTGTCCTGAAAGATATCACTTAAATCAATATTCCAATTCTGAATAAGCTCTTTAATTCTGAGTGAAGTAGGTCTATTTTCATTTGGTTTGCTCTCACAGAACAAATCCCACCGAGTATTATAAAAATATTCCCAACTGGGGTGAGATGGAGGATTCTGGATTTTAGCAGCGTATTGAAGCAGCAATGTTTTCCTACGAAGATGTAATGGAGAATCATGTCCTTCAATATAAAGACTTCAGATCTGAGAAGTCCTGAAAGTACCTCACGCAGTCCTCAGAGCACTGTGCTGAATAATATTTAGACGATGTAAAGTAGTGCTTCTAGCAGAGTCATATACTAGCCAACCATAATCTAAGCGTGAATGGATTAAAGTTCTGTAAAGGTGAAGTAAAGTATATCGATCAGCTCCCCAAGATGTGGGCGAGACTGACCGAAGTATATTCATATGCTTTAGACAAACATTTCTTAATTGAGTGATGTGAGCTTGGAAATTAAGCTTGCTGTCTAATATCAGACCAAGAAATCTGACGTTAGCAGCAAGTGGGATATGGTTGATATGTAATTCAGGATCAGTATGGAGAGTCCGATGCTTACAAAAGGGGGTGGCAGTGCATTGATTTTCTGATAGTCGATAACCATTCCTTAAAGTCCACAATTCAATTTTGATTATTTATGGCAAGTTGGAGTTGGCATTCAATGGTATTGATACTTTGAGACTGACAGGAAATGGTAAGATCATCTACATACATATAAGTTTCGACAGTTTTTAGGATATTATGTGTCATGGTGCTGCCTCTAACTGCAAAAAGTGTTAAACTAAATATCAATCCCTGTGGGACTCCTCCTTCCTGAATGTGAAAATCACAGAGTACGCTTTTATACTGGTGAAAAGTGTGCAACTGCAGGAAATTTTTTATTATATCAGGCAAATGGCCCCTAAATCCCAGACGGTAAAGATCCATAAGAATACCATGATTCCAGGTAGTGTCAAATGCCTTTTCAAGATCTAAGTTGACCATAACTAGATGTTGTTTCCTGACAAAGGCATTGCAGATATGAGATTCGGCTTTGATGAGCACATCTAGAGTTGATCTATTTTTTTTCAAATTGCTTTCCCTTGTTGACTAACATGTGCAAAAAACAGGTTATCTAACAAATCAAGAAATCCAGTACTAAGTGAGGTTCCAACCCATGGGTTCCAATCATTCATCAAGACATTCTGATTTGGGTCCACTCTATACGTCTTTATAGCCGTTCTTTATTTTTCGGTCATTTGGTGTATAACAAATACATTTACTATTTCTTTGCTTATTCCTTTGTTTTTGCAGTGTTTAGGTCAGACTAAATCAATATTACATTAGCATCCATGTCAAATGGGAATTCTACCTTTTTTTCAAATTACTTTCCCTTGTTGACTAACATGTGCAAAAAACCGGTTATCTAAAATGGGGCTTAGAGGGGAACAGGTATACTGTGTGTTATCAGACACTCAGCCTAAAACACTGATGGATCCAATATCTCTCTATTACAGAAGATTTAGGAGAAGTCCGATTGAGCCCAGTTATGTCACTTAAGTGACAAAGCCCTGTTATGTCACTTAGGTGGCAACAAATGTGTAGAGTGGTTCTCTTCAAGGTGCCTGGTCAGCGTGAAGAGGAAAAGCCCAAAACCCTCCAGCATATGACAGCACGACAAAACAAATGGCCCTCAGTCCCCAGCAGCTTTTACTCCCCCTCTTACGGCAGCAAGAGGATCAGAGTGGAAGCAGAGGGTGCTAAGAATCTCTGGGTACGACCAGGCTGCCATGCACGGAAATTGAACTTGGCCTGTTATAACGTAAGATCACTCATCGGTGAAGACAGGATATTAGAGCTGGAAAAGGAATTAGAAAATGTGAATTGGAATATCATCAGTTTGGCTGAAACAAGAAGAAGAAATGAATCACTTATAAGTTTATCAAGTGGAAATCTGCTGTACACCAATGGAAACAGTGAAAGGAGTGAAAGTGGAGTTGGGTTTCTGGTCCATAAAGATTTTAAAAACAACATTTTGGAATTCAAAAGTACATCACCAAGAGTGTCAAGACTCAAGATTTCTAAGAGGTACAAGCTAAAGATTATAACGATTTATGCACCAACATCGAGCCATGATGATGAAGAGGTTGAAGAAATGTACACCGAAAGTGAGTGTCTTCTAGATGAGCAGAAAACCCACTACACTATTATTATGGGATACTTCAATGCTAAGGGTGGAAAAAGAAAAAACAGCGCAGAAAGGGGAACTATAGGAAATTTTGGAATTGGTGAAAGAAATGAAAGAGGTGAAAGACTTGTGGAATTTGCAGAATCTCAAGGACTGTCAGTAATGAACACTTTTTTCAAGAAAAGGGTGAACAGAAAGTGGACATGGAAGAGTCCAAATGAATTAACTACTAATGAAATTGACTTCATCTTCACTAACAGAAGATATATTGTGAATGATGTTACCGTCCTGAATAAGGTAAATGTTGGAAGTGATCACAGAATGGTAAGATGTACACGATATAGATGGAGGAAAGGAAAAAACTGACTCGAGTAAATAATACAAAGGTCTTTGAGATAACAGAAGAGGAGAAAAAGCAGTATGTACTGGAACTTAAGAACAAGTTTGAGCTTCTACAGACTGCTGAGGACCAAGATATCGACGAGGAATATTACAACTTTTTGAAAGTGATAAAGCCCAAGAAACCTATAGGGAAAAAGAAATCTAAAGAAAAAAAAATTAGTCAAGAAACACTTGTCATGATGAACCAAAGACGACAAATGAAAAGCAAGAAAAACACTGACAGGGAGAAAATTGAGTATACTGAGTTATGCAAAGCCATTAGAAATAGACTCAGAGAGGACATAAGAAGATTTAACACAAGAAAAGTAGAACAAGCATTAAGGGAAAACAAAGGATTTAAATCAGCAGCCATGAGCAGCAATACAGAAAGACAAATGATACTGAAACTGAAGAATAGCGATGGTGTACTTATAAACAGCAGAGAAGGCATAATTCAAATAGCAGAAGACTACTATAGAGAATTATACAACGAGCAGGGGAATGATGCCAGCAGTGGGGAAGATGGATTGCAAAGTAGCAACACATACGACATACCCAATATTCTTCCTGATGAGGTAGAACATGCATTGAAGAAAATGAAGAATCAGAAAGCTCCGGGGGAAGATTAAGTTAGAGTTGTTAAAATTGGGAGGAAGAGACATAACACAAAAACTGGCAAGGCTCTTCACAAAGTGCATTAGAAAAGGTGTGACGCCTAAGCAGTGGAATAATGCAATCATAGTTTTGCTGCATAAGAAAGGAGATAAATCAGAAATTGGAAATTATAGAACAATTAGCTTGTTATCCGACATCTACAAGTTGTTCACAAGGGTCATTACTAACAGATTAGAAAGAATACTTGATGAGAATCAACCGAAAGAGCAAGCTAGCTTTAGGACAGGATTCTCAACTAGGGATCACCTTCACATAATGTCACAGCTAATGGAGAAGGCAAATGAATATAAAACACCATTATGCCTGGCATTTGTGGATTATGAAAAGGCATCTGACTCCATACAGCATAAGGCAATGTTTCGGGCACTGGAAAGACAAGGCATTGATACCCCATATATTATGATTTTGAAGAAAATATATGAGAGTGCTACCTCCTTTATTAGACTAGACAAAGACAGTAGGAAATTTAATATTGAGAAAGGAGTTCGACAAGGAGACACAATATCTCCGAAGCTGTTTACTGCTGCCCTTGAAAAAGCTTTCAGAAGATTAGACTGGTCGCAGAAAAGAGTCAATGTGAACGGAGAGTACCTAAACCATTTACGATTTGCAGATGACATTGTGGTCATAAGCCATGATCCCAAAGAATTAGAGGAAAATCTTAATCAGTTATGCACAGCTGGTAAGGATTTTGGACTAAAGATGAATATGGCTAAAACAAAAGTAATGATGAACAAGTATGCCACAGAAAGGGAAATAATGATTGAAGGAGCAGTAATTGAAAAGATGGAGTATACTTATCTGGGACAAGTTATTAGCTGTAATAATGATAAATGGCTGGAAGTCAAGAGAAGAATAAATTTTGGATGGATAGCATTCAGGAAATATAGCCACATACTGAAGAGCAATATCCCAGTTTGTCTGAAACATAAAATAATGAACCAATGTATACTCCCCACCATGACTTATGGAAGTGAAACTTGGGCACTCACCAAAAGAATGAAAGAGAAGCTGAGAACTACACAGCGAAGAATGTAACGAATCATATTGGGAATCAGACTGTTAGATAAGAAGAAAAACACATGGATTAGGCAACAAACTCAAGTAAAGGACATTCTTATCAAAACTAAAGAACTTAAATGGTCTTGGGCAGGACACATAGCTCGAAGACATGATGACAGATGGACTAAGAAAATAACAGAATGGTATCCAATAGGAGCTAGAAGAAAACCTGGAAGACAAAGGCGGAGATGGATAGATGAAATTCATGAGTTTGTGGGTAGTAAATGGATGGCCAGTGCTCAAAACAGAAGGAACTGGAAAGTTGCTGGAGAGGCCTTCATCCTGCAGTGGATTGCAAATGGCTGATGATGATGATGACCTTATAATCTACAGTGGTGGACAAAAAAAACTGCATCACCTTAAAAAAATAAACATTTGTAGTGAAACGTAAAAGATATTGTTTGATTACAGTCATTTTGTTTGTTGCAAAGCAAATGCATCAGATAACGCTTTTATTGCATCAGACAGTAATTGCAAGGTATTGCATCAGCCGTTTCTATAAATATGGCATTGGAAGGGTATACATGCTCATTAGTATCGTATTTTGCGGAGGTGTAAGCATGGCTTCATATGTTCAGTTGACACCAAAGGAAAAAAGTGTACCTGTTGCTCTGCCCCAGGAAGGGCTTTCTACGCGTGCTATAGCTCAGAAAATAGGCTGCCACCAATATCTGGGTGCTGAAATTAAAGCGTGAAACCGGTGATGCAAAGAGAAGAACTAGATCGGGCCGTAAGAGAGTGACTACGCCTTCCCAAGATTGATATTTGAAATGGCTATGCCTTTGTAATCGCCATGCTAGTGCTCCTGATCTAAAACTGGACTTTGAGATGGCCTCCTGTGTTGAAACAAGTTCACAAACTATCGAAAGACTGCTTTTGGAATGTGGTCTGTATGCCTATCGGCCTAAGAAGCCTTTCCCTTGATCCAACAAATGAGGAAGAAGCAACTTGCTTGGGCTATAATGCATGTTTCATGGCCAAAAGAGCGATTGCGTCATCCATGGCCAAAAGAGCGATTGCGATTTCTGACGAATCCAAATTCAACCTGCATGGCTCAGTTGGGAAGTGATGTCAGAAGACGAAAATCGGAGGCATACCATCCTGACTGCATAACACCGACCGTAAAGTTCCCTGCCAGTCAGATGGTATGGGGATTCATAACAAGCAAGGGGGTGGGGCGAATTAAGTTTATTAACAGAACAGTGAATGTAGACACCTACATTGCTATCTTGTAGGAGTGCCTGAAACCCGTTTTTAGGGATCACCACACAGACGTGCAAAATTGCATTTTTCAACAGAACTCAGCGCCTTGCCACACAGCAAAATTGGTAAGTTTTATGCTATTTAGATTTAAAAATGGGTTTGTCTTTTTGTCTCAAGGGTTAAAACATACTTATACCGATGTTTTCCCTCATTTTTCTCCCTTAAGGTGCAGTCATACCTCAGAAATGCTGGCATTACAGTGCTGGACTGGCACGACGTCAGATTTGAATCCTATTGAAAATTGCTGGTATATAATGTCATCTAAAATTGCTCAGAAGAAGCCAACAAGTAAGATTCAGCTGCAGGAGAGCATTGTACAGGTGTGGTACCACGAAATTGGGCAACTGTATATTCAGAAGTTGATTAACTCTATGCCAGGTTGATCCAAGGCTGTAATTGCAGCTCAAGGATGAACAACAAAACACTGAGGACTTATTTTGCTGATTTACAGTACATAATACTATTACGTTAACTTGTCATTTCAGTTTGTACACGTAAATGCAATAAAATGTATGTTTGGTTGCCATGATTATCATTTGCATGATTTCTCATATTTCCTTTAATTACACATTTTACCCTTTGTTAGGTTATTTATGGCAATTAGGTATATCAGGTGGAGTATTTTTATTGGATTTCATTCACAGAGATATATATCTGGTCTAACAAATGCATTTCAAACATTTCTGCAACCCACAATGCAGAGCAAAACACATTCGCAAAAATTAAAGTGATTCGATTATGCAAATGATGTAAATTATTTGCATAATCGTAACTAAGATAGTTACGCACCATACAATGACAAATTTTGTAACTAATTTCCCCCCCCCCCCAATTTATTGTACCTGTTGTCCAAATTTCTCTTCGGTAGAAGCCTTAGAACTCGCTCCAGAGCCCTCTACATAGGGATATAATTTTAATAACCCTGTAAACACACACAGAGAGAGAGAGTTGGATCTAATAGGCAGAAAATTGAGTAGGGGTGCCACAAAACAAAATAAATCACTTAGGAGTCCTGTTATCAGAAAACAGTTGAAAACCACTGGCCTGGTGTAATAAGAGAAGCATTCAGGGATGCAATCCAAGAAGCTAGTAGGCAATTTATACCAAATAAGAGAGAATCTTTGGCTTAGATGAAAATGGATGTCATGTGTACTGGTGTGACTCAGGGCAGAGAAGAGGAATGAGTAGGATGGATAGAAATTATCAGGTGTTACAGAAGCCTACATCAGATATAAACTAGCCTGGAATCAAGTCCCAAAGGAGGTCAGGCAAGCTAAGGTAGCTTATAAGAAGACTGTGGGAAAGAATGCAGAGATAAATAACAAACACCACATTACTAATGCAAAAAATAGAAGGAAGATAAGGAATCACATTAGTCCACTAGATATGAATGGCTTAACTGTTGGAGATACGTTCTGACAAACTGAATAAGTATTTTGCATCTAACTTCACACATCAGGAATTTTTTGTAGAAGGGGGATCTTAGAAGTGTATCAAAAACAGGGAGCTGAAATATTTCATGATAACAAAGAAGAAAGAGGATAAGAAACTACTGAAGCTAATTGTAAGAAGAAGAAAAAAAAATTAAACAATTGGGGTGAATAGGATCTATCCACTTATATTAAAGGATGCAGAAAAATAGCTTTTCAGCTATTATGAGTGCATCCTTGGCTTTATGGGAGGTCTATTATGAGTGCATCCTTGGCTTTATGCCCTATGAATGGCAGATGTGCAAATTTTTTTCCGCACTTCACAAAGGGATCTCAAAGGGCGGCATGAGTTATTGCAGACATGTTAGCTTTGCAAGTGTTCCAGGTAAAAGCAGACATTGGTTAAACAGCAGACATTTGTTAAACAGCAATCTTCAATGACCAATCATATTGATACTATCTAACAGCACAATTAAATCCCAGTCTTTTTCATGCTCCACTACCCCGAGTGTAGTACCACACAGTTGATAAGTTATTCTGGGGTAACTGCTACTGATATATATACCTCGCATTTGTCAACATTAAACTTCAATTGCCATTTCTCAGGCCAATGACACAATTTTCCCAGATCTTGTTTATACTCCGGCACAACTATCAGGTCAGTGAAGTTTAGAATAAATTACAACATTGGAACTCCCCGACTTACGCAAATTTGACTTTACGCAAGTTTTTACGGCCGGTGCAAACTGAGGGGGGAGGGACATATTTTGCATCTGTAGGGCTAAATGGAGGTAACGTGAAAATATCGCAATGTGAAGCCAATAACATTTTTTTTTTTAGTAATTCATTCCAAGACCTCGGAAGTTGAATTTTCGCTATAGAGTAAACCCCCGTTATTTGCGGGGGTTACGTTCCTGAGAAATGTCGCGAATACCGAAAACGCGAATACTGAGTTATGGCTTCCATAGTAATAAAGGGGTTCCATTCCAAAGTATGAAATATATAAGAAAAACTAGTCTAAAATTTTGTCTACGTATGTATTATATGTACCTTCATAATATGACTATGTACATAGACAGTACATATAAGGTATAAGGTATGTTCGTGTCAGACGGCGCCTGGGATTTCTCCCATCTCCGCGTATGTTCGCTGTATCGAGGACAGTACACTGTTAAGCCAGAGACTTGAAAGTGTGTGGGCCATGTCTGTGCAGTGTGATCTGTTGTGCCCATTGTTTGTCCGGCTTATTGGCCGCCTGGCCCCTGGTGGGGCCCGACGTTGCCCATACCTTGCCACGGGGAGGCTAGCCGGGTGTCCAGCATCATGATGAGTTGCTCCGGCAGGTCATGCCACCTAGTTTCCTGGGATTTCAGTGGCTAGGACCTAAAAAATAAATAAATTAATAAAAAAAAAATAATAATAATAATAATAAATAAATAAAAAAAAATAAAATAAAATAATAATAATAAAATAAAAAAAATTTAAAAAAATAAAATAAAATAATAATAATAAAATAAAAAAAATTTTAAAAAAATAAAATAAAATAATAATAATAAAATAAAAAAAATTTTAAAAAAATAATAATGATAAAAGTAAAAAAAAATAAATAAATAAATAAAATAATAATAAAAAAAAAAAAAAAAAATATATATATATATATATAGGCGTTTGACGTTAATTCTTAAGGAGATTGCTGTTAGCAAATCGCTGGTTGGGGTTGAACGCTAGAAAGATGTGTTAAAAGGCCTAATAGGTCGGGCAGAATTTTGTTGTTATTAAATTTAGACGTGTGGGCTATACGTTAGATGAAAGATAAAAGTGGGAGGAAGGGGAGGCTGAAGACTGGGGGGTAGAAGTAGAAGTAAGGGGTCGATAGAGGACATGACCCCTGCTAGACAGTATGGCATGCCCATGCCACACCAGAGGGGAGTTTGGATGGTGGGTGGGGGAGACGAAGAAGAGCTATCTCCCCCTGCCATGGATAAGGTATACAGTTAGAGTGGGGAAGAGACTGAAGACTGGGGGAGAAAGGCAGAAGCATGGGGACGACAGAGAAGGCGACCCCAGGTGGTCAGTGAGGCAGGCCCATGCCTCACCAGGCGAAGAGATGGGTTGGCAGGGGAGGGAGGAAACAGAGCATGTCTCCTCTCCCTCCTGCCGGGGATAGGGAATTTAAGATGAATAGGGTAAGGGTACCCCATTCAGCTCGCCATATAGCATTTGGCAGCGGAGCTTCTAGTGGTTCTAGTCAGTTTCCAGGAGCAATCGGACCGAAGCATGATCGGTCATGGGGTGGTTCCCGTCCGTTCTGCAGTCTTTACCGTCAAAAGGTCCGGGTTTGCTTGTCGGCGTTTGTGGGGTCTTTCTTGTGACATTTCCCATCCATGTGGTGTTTGCGTCAATGTTGTTTATAGAGTCATTTCTCATTTATTCAACTTTAGGTCCACTTCAGGGTTTAGTGCCTTGATTATCGGAGACCATTGGATTCAGGCGTCTTCCACGGGATGATTTCCTTCGAGGTTTGTTCATTTCCTTATTGTGTCAGTTGTTGATTGCGATTTGCTGCGATAAGAGCTCTCCGTCTTGTGAACAGGGCCAGTGCATAGCTGGAGAAAGCCTGATATTCTTCCTTGGTGTCCAAGATGTGGTACTCCTGGCCGTATGGTAGATACTGTATGAATGCGCTGCGGAGGTCGTCATACAGCTGGCAATCATGCATGAGGTGCTGCCAGCTCTCCAACCCCCCGCAGGTGCAGGTGGGATCTTCCTGTATTCCGAGTAGGGATAGCTTTGCATTCAGAGCTCCATGTCCTGTCAATAGGTATGTGACTTGTAGGCCCGGGGAAAACCAGGGTGGGAAGTTCGGAAAAACCCGGCCAATGTTGGGCAGAAACTTTCTGGTGATTTCGCCTTTTTGCGAGGTGGCCCATCTATCCTGCCACATCTGCAGCAGGTGAGCATGCAGCTTTTTCTTTTCCATAGTCTTGCTATTGATGATGTCGGTGGTGAATCCCAAACATGTCTGTGGGATACCCTTGTCCAGGTGGTGCATGAGGCCCCGTCGAATGATCTCTAAGTCCAGTGGAAGGACACCAGCAAGGACTTGCAGGGCATGCGTGCTCACTGTGCTGCAAGCTCGAGTAATGGTCAGAAGGATTGATCGGTGAATCGAGTCAATGATTCATTGACAACAGTTGTGGCTTTTTGATACCATGCGCCAGATGCATACGTGACTATTGGGTTGAAGATGGTTTTATAGAAAAGACGTAGCATCCGTCTGTCTAGGCCCCAGTCTCTGCGAGTGACTCTGGCAACCAATGCAGTGTATCGTCTGACTTTTGTACGCAAATATTTCAGGTGGTCCTGAAATGATAGATTTGGATCTAGAATCATGCCTAGGTACTTCAGCTGCTTTGAGAATTTAATTGTTTTCTGGTCAATCTTGATTTGTGGAGGCCGCCTGAGGTTGAGGCACCCCTTGAGCAGAATGGAGTTTGTCTTTGCAGGGGATATTCTAAGTTGATTTTTCTTTGCCCATTCCTGAAGGGTGGACAGAGCCTGGTTTGCCGATGTCTCCAGTTGTGTCCTTGAGTCCGCTGACACTGTCAGTAAGAGGTCATCAGCAAAGGCCTGCGATTTTACCTCGTCAAGGTCTATAGCTAGGAAGGAGTCCATTACTATGTTCCACAGTAGTGGTCCAAGGACCGAACCCTGTGGACAGCCGCGAAATGTATTCTTGGAGAGGGTCCCATAGGGAGCAACAATCCTGATGGATCTGTTTGTGAGGTAGCTCTTGATGACCCTGTAGAGGTTGCCTGGGATCCCAGCAACCCGAAGCCTTGCCAAGATGCTTGGCCACCAAAGTGCATCGAAGGCCCCAGCAAAGTCCACGGCAATCACAAGGAAATACTTCTTGGTGCATCTTGTTACTTGTTCTTGTAGGTGTATTAAGGCATCCACGGCTGAGCGACCCCGCCTGAAGCCAAACTGGTTGGGTGAGGCCAGGCCAGCCCTGTCATAATATTGCTCTATTCGTCTATAGAGAAGGTGTTCAAGTAGTTTACTTGCAACTGTGAGAAGTGCGATCGGTCTGTACGATTCTGGGAGGTGTGGTGGTTTGGTCGGATTTTTCAGGATTAGTTTGACGTTTGCTTTCTTCCACAAAGTCGGGAAGGTGCCACAGTGAAGACAGAGGTTGAAGAGGTTGAGCAACAGGTTCGGGGAACACTGTACTGTCTTTTTGATGATTTTGGGCTCCAAGAGGTCTGGTCCAGGGCATTTATTTCCCTTAATGAGGGTGGCAGCACTCTTGAGCTCCTCCATGGTGAAGTGAGGTTCTGTCGTTGCTGTTTGATAGCTTTCATTTTCTAAGCAGAGTTGGATCTGCTCTGTTGTCTCTGGTTGTATAGCCGGGTGGAAGACTGTGTCCAGGATATTGGAAATAGCCTGCTCCCAGGTTGTGGACATGCCTCCTTGGGTCAATGTGGTGGCGGCAATAACTTCCCCTCGGGGGAGTTTATTCATGGTCAGTTTGTAGACGATTCCCCAGGGGTTCTCGTTTCCCATAGTGGAGACCATGCGCTCCCAAGATTGCTGTTTACAGCTTCTGATTTGGGCTGTGTAAGTATTCCTTGCTTCTTTGTAGCATTGTCGGAGTACTTCAACCTCTGCCGTCGGCCAGGAGCACCTGGCCCGCTGAAAGGCCTTTCTTCTGGTTTGTGTTTCTTTCCGGAGTCGTTGCAGTTCTAGGTTCCACCACGGCACAGCCCCAGGGGTTGGATTTTTCTTTTTAATAGCGATGTCACTTGTGTGCGTTATGATCTCTGTTATCTTGCTTTGGAGGTGATCTGGGTCCTCGAGGCACTCAAGCTCACTCTGTCTCTGTTGTATGCTGGTTTTTAAGGTACTTTGAAAGAGTTCCCAGTTTGCTTTGGATATGGAGTATCTGTGAGTGGTTTGTCTAGCTGCCGATACTCTAGTCAGTGATCTGTTGAGTTGGAATGTAATGGCTCGATGATCAGATGTTGTCCAGGCCTCTTGGACGAACCAGTCGGTAGTATTATTAGCGATGTTCCTGGAAGCCAAGGAGACATCTATGGTGGCTTCCCACAGTGTATTACTAAGTGTGGGCAGATTGTTTGGTTGGTTTAACACTGTCAACGTTGAATTTGCAAGGAACTCTTCCAATATAGTTCCGTTTCTGGTGCCACGTCTGTCTGGCGTGTGACTATGCCACATTGGTGACCGGCAGTTCACGTCTGCCCCTACTATAATTTTAGCGTTTGGAAGGGTGTCAGCAGCCAGTTGGAGGTATCTTGTGGCGAAAGTTATGTCTTCGCCCGGTCGACAGTAGAGGGCAATAACATAAAATGCCCCCAGAGCTGTGGTGAGGTGGGCACATGCAGTCCAGGCTGTGAAAAGCTGTGTGATTTTGGTCACCGTAATATCCGGATTTCTGACCGCGACTGCGGCCCAGGGGTGTCGTCCTCGAATTGTACTATCTTGTAGGTCAAGGGGTATCCCCTGACTATCTTCATGTGTGAGTATGGCTCTTGTATTATCATGACATCTACATTCTCCTCTTCAGCCTTGATATGGATCTGATCCGCTACTGCTCTGGCCCTCTGTGCGTTGATCTGCAGAAATTTTACCTCTGTAGTATTGTATCCTCTAAGGCGCGTCCCCATAATCCAGCCTGGATTGGAACAAGCTCTTAATTTTCAGGTAGGTGGGGCACTTGTTATCCCTGATTGAGTGGGTGCAGTCCAGCTTCAGACTCTTGCAGTTGGTGCAGATTGGGTCAGTACTCTTGTTTGGGCAATCCTTGTAAGTGTGGCCTTTTGCCGAGCAGTGGCCGCATGTGGGGTCAGTCTGGGTGCAGGTGTGCGTTGTATGCCCATATTTACAGCACCTGAAGCATTTGGGTACAGCCACATGTTCACGGAAGCGGTGGCTGCCCCAATTTACATATACTCTGTTCTGGGTGTTTAATACTTTCCATGCTGCAGGCACAAGTTCAATTATCCAGTTTCGTTGAGTGCCATTCTTGGACTTGGTTGAATATTTTGGTGTCAGCAGTTCGTCCCTTCTGTGTTCTGGGAGAGCGGACATCAGGTTTCTTTGATAGATTTCCTCTGTTAGTTGATCCGGGGTCAGGTCTTTATCCAGGTCATAAATAACTATTGAGGGCCCTTTTCTTTTAGGGGTAGTTGCTGTGAGCCCCAGCTCAGTGATTTTGGTATTAGTGATAATTTTTTGTGCTTCCTCCCTTGTTTCTGTCTCTATCAGTACTCCGACATTTCTAGTTTTCCTGACCGACTTTATTCTGGTTGTCTTGAATTCTTCTTTTAGGCTGGTCATTATTTGCATCTTTAATTGTTCGCTTGTTTGATTTTCCTCAATGGTTGTTGGTCGGAGCACCACCAGGTGTGGTTGTTTTGGCAAGGTCTTTTTTGTTGTAGCAGGTACACTGCTTTTTATTGCTGATTCACCGGCTGACGTCCTCAGCGCTTGTGCATAAGATGGGGCACGCTGTTGCATTTTGTTTGCCCCACCATCTAGGTATGCCTCCAGTTTCACAGCAGTTGTTTCATATTTTAGGTTTGTCGGTAGAGAATTGTCTCCAACTTTGTCCAGAGGGAAACAATCTGTCCCCTAACACCAGTGGTTATCCGGTTGTTAGAGTCTTTCATCAGATCCTCAAGGGCGGTATGCAGGATTTGAGTTTTTTCCAACAATGTGCCCTCCTGGCCAGGAGGGGTCCAAGGGTGCAGAGGCCTCTGGTTGTTTTTTCTCCACAGTCAAATCAATTTGTGGGAGGGAATCCTTCCGGGTGTCCTTTAGCTGAGCACTCTGGCTTCGCGTTTCTCTGTCAGGTTTGGGCGTGTCCAGCTTCTTCCACTTCTTTTTCGTTGCTGGTACAGTCCTCATCTCATAGGTCGCTTCCTGCATGCTGGTGTTCTTGAATTCCTAATGAAGTGCAACTGTATATACCCAATAAAAAGGCTTTTTTTTTTTTTTTCCCTGCTAACACTGCATTTATTCACACACAAGTAGCTTAAGAGTATTTAGTTTTCAGAATTCCATCTAACCTCCTACTACAGCACTAAAAGAATCTACAATAATGGCGATAAATAGAGAATAACTTATCATACGTTATGAAGAACTCTGTTCCCCTATTAGCTGTGCTCATATTACATAGTGATACGCGACACAGTGAGCGATCACAAAACTCTATAAAGTTGTAGTACTTATAGGATTCACTTCCTAATTTGGTCAACTGCACCAAGAAAAATTTTTCGATACTTAACGAGCATTATTCACTTTTAATGAGCGTCCATTATAGTGCAAATTTAATATCTGAAGGTGATGACAGGTCTGCTGTATAGATCTTACATGCAAGCATATGGCATCGAAATGAAAATAAGAAACAATTTAATATTAAATGTAATATTTATTAGAAATTTCAAACCAGCGCCTTTGCTAGCAAAAAAACTTATCCCGCCAGTGCTATCACCAGTTTCGCTAAAGTGTTGATAAAGGAGTTTTGCCTTTTCACGAATGATGAGTGAACTTAACGGAATTTTATTTTGAATTCGGTCTTCTATCCACAGATTTAAAGCTTTTTCCATTTTTTCTAATTTAACATCACGAGTTACAGAGCAAATTTTTGAAGCAATTAGTGCGTTTTCACAGACACTACGGCAGATTTTTTCTTCCGATTTTTTGATTGATCGTACTGTTGACTCATTGATTTTATAATGTTTTGCTACTGAGGAGACACTTTCACCATTGGAAATTGTCTAATAACTCAATTTTATTCGCTAATGTCATCACCTTCTTTGATATTTTCACATTTCCCTCGTTATTCGTAGCCATATTTTTGTACGGGTTAGAAAGAACTTGTCCAAATAAAGTCACTTTCTTCCGTTAACACACTCGAAAAAGTCTGTTGTACACTGCAAAACGGTAGATTTATCACTTTTGTAAGCATATCAATTTATAAGCATATAAATTAAAAGCAAATGACGAAACCTTCCATGGCAAGCGCATAACACATACTGAACAAGGATTAGCGAGAAATATCCACGCTCGCGATTTTGTCACCCCCCCACTGAGCTCTGTTCCGACCTGGAAAGATAATTTTAGTCATGCCCATGTTTTTTTATGGCGGAAAATGTTCACAGCGCTTTAAAATTCACGTTTTTTTAGGTTTCATTTTATATTAAATCAGCGATCGCGAATACGCGAATACAGATACGGTGAATAGCGGGGGTTTACTGTATAACTAAGCTATTGACCTCTCTAAAAGGTCATATTTATAATGTAAATTGGACTGCATTACACTTTCATCTTTATAATGTTCCCATTATAAGAATCAATTTTGAACCCCTTTATGATATTTTTCTAAAGCACGTTTCTGGAAGTCACAACCAAAAAACAATAAAAACAATTTCCACTTTCCAGTTTATTGGGCTTTTCTATAAGTGCATCCAATTATAAATAGGTAGTGAACTCGATCTTATTCCATTTGCGATAATCCTGATAACTGGAATTCTGTGGGTTTTTATGTTATGGTATTATGGTGAAATGTGTTCCCCTTCACCGAAATCTTTAACCATAAAAAAAAAAAAAAAAAATTTCAGAAACTTCTCTTCATTCCTATTTATGTATTACAATGATGAAGGAAAAGGGACCAACGGAAAGTGCAAGTGCTGGTAGTGCCAGGAAATGAAACAAAATTGATTTAGAAATGAAGATGAAAATGATTAAAAAGTACGAAGCAGGACAAAGTTTGTCATCTATTGCAAGGGAATTATGTCTCGCTGCTTCTACAGTGAATACAATTTTAAAGAACAGTGCACATATAAAACAACATGTCAAAGGATCAATGCACTTAAGATCAGTAGTGATCACAAATCAGTGTTCAGGTGCTATATCGAAGATGGGACAGCTGTTAATAATATGGATGGAAAATCAGATTCAGAAGCAAGAGCCCCTGAGTCCAATTTCCATTCAAGCAAAAGAAAGAAATATTTATGAAGATATTAAGGATAAGTACGGCAAACCCCAAGCCAAGTTTGTGGCAAGCAATGGGTGGTTTAATAGGTTTAAGCATCACGCTGGTTTCCGCAACATTTAAGTATGCGGTGAAGTCACCAGTGCCGATTCTACAGCTGCAGAGAAATTTTGTGATGTGTTAGAAAAAATTATTGATGAAGGCAGCTATTCAACGCAGCAAATTTTTTAACGTTGATGAGACTGCTCTGTATTGGAAAAAAATGTTGGATCGAACATACACTGCCAAAGGGGAAAAGATAATGCCAGGTTTCATGGCTTCAAAAGTTAGGGCCACGTTCTTGCTTGAGACTAATGCAGTGTGAGATTACAGATTAATACCACTGCTTCTGTACCATTCTGGAAATCCTTGTGCATTTAAGGGCATCAATAAAGCCCACTCTACCCATGAATTTCTGCTAAATGTGTATTTGAACAATTAAACTGCAATTCATTTTTTTCCAAGGATTAAATTCCTTGCTGATTAAATACAAGTATACTGAACTTAGGGGTGAATATACTAAAAAATAAAACAACCGAATTTTGTATCTATGTCTTTTATATTCCATTCTCAGAACTTTCTGCCAATCCCCAATTTATAATGCCTCATGCAAAAATAATAATTTCAGTTAACAAGTCTCCAGCACTTAAAGAGAAGTCTCCAGCACATAAAGAAAAGACAACACAATTTGAAAAAAATTAAGAACAAAAACACTAAAGGCAATATAAATATACAGGTAAACCCCACTACTGTTCCAACATAAATTAATTATAATATAATTTAAAAAAATAAATAAAATAAAAAATTCTGGAAACCTTAAAATTGGCGAATTTATAATCAATTTTATTATTATTATTATTATTATTATTATTATCAAAATTGTTTATACACAATTTTACTTTTAATTTTTGAAAAACAGCATTCTGCAAAAGAAAAATAGAACTATCAGCAAACACAGATGTTCACTTAACATGGAGCTTCCAGGAATGCATGCACCGGTAATGTATCAGTAATTCCCTGCTTAATGCAGGGAATTACCGGTACATAGAAACTGTGAAAATATACTGTAGATAAAAGTTCTAAAAGCACTTTTAGTAGATTTTCCCTTCTTCCATGGGTCATAACTACAAAACCAAAAAATATGGTTGGCACTTGTATATGAATCTAGCAATCATCTCTTCACTTGAGCACTGCAACCAAGCTGTGCAATGACATAAGCATCACACCAGCCACAACCAGTTGCTGCAATGGGCATATTACATTTGCATTTATGGAAAACCATCATTTCTAATGCAAGGTGAAAATCCACACCATGACCCATTTAGTGCCATTATATGTAGTTTTAATTCATGGGAACTCAAAAAGCCAGTTCTATATTTCTTGAATGGTGGGTTCTACACTAATTGTGATGCCTGCAGGATAAATCTGGTGATTAAATTCCCAGAAATGTTCTGGTATTCTCAACCTTTCATAAGTAAAGCATTCTGTTTCCTTCATATACTCATCACCACAATCTTGATAGAAAATTATGTGGTTCATGCCACTTCTTTCCATGCACAAACAGGCATCTTAATGCTGTTCAAAAAGGGAAAACATCATCCTAGAGAGTAAATGCAGTAAACATTATCCATCCTCAATGGTAAACCTTTTCTGGTTTGTGAGCCAAATTATGCTGATACAAAAACATAATTTTCACGTGTCATTGGGGGAACAGGTGGGATATTAGAAAAATCTTTATTGATGTTATAAAATCATAACATACTTGAAAATTTCTAATGAGAACTTTGTTGATAGATAGCATTGCACACAATTACAGTTGGCAATGCTAAGATGTAGCTGAAAGACAAAAAGCAAATTTCTTCAAGTAGCAATTTTTTTTTTTTAATAATACAAAATATGTAGGAGTGATGGCCATATGCCACTATGCATCCCTAGGCATGCCCCCATGCAGCACATGTTCCACTGCCTTACCATCCCTACTCTAAATATTCTAGCAATGTGATCATTAATTTCCAGATAATAATAAAAACAGATAATGCTGTACCACTGGGGAAATACTGACATGGACAATCCAATCTACCATTACCGCTTGGAAGTGGTTATGATAGATTGCACTGTCCATGTCTAACTACCTCTTCCGGATGGTCACAATGCAAATATGAGGATATGCTAGCCAAATCTCCATTTCATCCATCAAATAGCACCAACATCGAGACAAAATGCCAGTACAGGCATCACCATTAAAGCTTTAATGGAATTATACTTACAATCAGGAGCATACACAACTCATGAAAGGGGGAGGGGAGAGAGAGAGAGAGAGAGAGATTTAATCAATGAACCAAGTAAATTATCAAACAACAGTAGAATGCTCTTCACCTCACAGTCAGGAGTAAATTACTCTGAAGTGGACATAATAGTTTCACAAAATCTCATGCATTCACTACAAAAGTTTGTAGACTTCTCCTTTCAATTTATTTAAGCTATCAACTCCCATAACAACACATGGAACTTTGTTACAGAAATCAACCACCCGCTGGCTAAAAGGCAAATTTTCCACACATCTCTTTGAAAACTGTCTTTCCTCAATTTCAGTTTATGCCCTCTGAAGTTTGTAAATCTGAGCAAGAGGAAGAATCTCATCAGCAATGAGCCTGCTCAATTCATTCAAGGCCTTATACACCTCAATCAGATCACCTCGCAGGTGCATAGTCTCCAGTCACTGCAATTTTCAGAATTTAAGCCTTTCTTCATATGAGCACCCCTTTGTCTTCCTCACCAGTCTTGTTGCCCTTCTCTGTAGTCGTTCCAGCATCTCTACATCCTCCGAAATATGAGGCTTCCAGACATGTATGCAGTACACTCAAAGTGTGGCCTGACTTTTTTTTTTTTTTTATGAAAACCCCCAAACACAAAAGGTATCAAAACCTATAGTACTTAGTACCGTGCATGGGTTGAAGGAGAAGTATGGGGGGGGATGCAGGAAACTTTGCTCTAGAGAATAAACATGGGTTTCACCACTTCAAGCCTCCAATAAGCAAAGTGGTGGTATTTCACCGGTTGATGAAAGTCATCTACCACCTAGAAATAACACTAGCATAAAATAATAATAATAACTCTAAATCAAACTCCAGCCTTTCAGTTTCAGAAATATACCTAGTACCACCCTCTAGCATACACAACAGAAAGTATACTTTTTTGAATCTTAAAAAGGTAAATTTGATAACCATTCCAACTAGCCACGGAACACACGATATTTAGAGACAATGAAAATGTAATATTATACACTAACTTTAAAAAAATAAAATTACTGACTATTGTCTTATACAAGGAGATAATCACCTCCTTATCTGGAGTAACAAAATTCCTGTATATCATTAACAACACTCCATAACCTACTCTGGAAGCCCATCTGCACCAGGGATGCCAGATTTAAAATTGTCTCGCGGGACAAAAATAAAAAAAAATTGCAGCAATTTTTCTCAAGAAAATTTTTTCACAATTAACAATTTTGACATATCATTTTTAATTTCTAATCTTCATTTTGGCCATTTAAAAATGTATCCAATAAAAAAAAAAATAATAAAAAATAATTGAGTTAAATTTTTATTTATACTATAATCCTAAAAATTATTCAATATTTATCACTTGATTTCATTTCATTAAGAATGACTAAACCTTGATTTTTAAAAAAAAATTGGAATTCCAAACAATTCATTCCGAAATTCTGTTTTATCATCAACTCGGCCTCCAGATTTTTTAGAATCAACCTATTTCTACCTTTACGCCAAGCACTCATCATTAGACTAAAAATCCTTTCAGATGTTGCATTTGCATGCGGAATAGAGAAAATGTATTCGATAATTTTTAAAAATTGTGGAGAAGAATTTTTTTAAAAAAACAAACTCGTCTTTGATCACACGGTAACTGCCTTTCAATATCTGTTATTTGCCATAAATCTTTTTAAGAAGATATATTCTTCAAACAGCAAATCTTAATCTACTTCTATTTTAAATGTGTTAGTGATTTCTACGATTTCAGGAAATGCTGGTATGCTATGCAAAGATAAGTTAGAGAGAATTTTATATTTGTGGTCATTGGAATTAAACCATTTCTCTATATATTTTATAGCCATATCAAATAAATTATTTGCTTCCATTTTAAACCGTTTTGAAGCATCTAGGTTATCACAACTTTGGATAATTTCATGAACATTTGCTCCATAATAACATTCATTCTTATGCTCAATCAAGGACTGCCTTACATTATTCATAATTGAATATACTTAAACAATCGTAACATTATTACCTTGGAGTTTTTTTAGTGCTGGTTGAAAAATTGAACATACATTCTTTACAAATTTACATATGCCTCATGAACCTCATGTTCAAAAAAATGTCTCAATATAGGTGCTATGTTATTCTTGCTCATAAAATACAATTTAATAGGTGAAAATTGGTCAACAGTCGCTCAATAGCCGGTAAAAGAGTCAGCCACTTGTTGGTATATGCCGTAACATTTCATTCCATTCTGTTTCTGTCCATTCGAAAAAGTCTTTTAGTTCAGTCGTCTTTTTTGTTGAAGAACTAAATTCATTAAATATTTTAATAACAATAGATTCTATATCAATACTGTCAAAATAATTTTTATTCTTTTTATAATGAAAGATAAACACACACTCAAGATACAACTAGCTTAGACCAGCAGACAGCACTGCCATCGTTGATCGCACTATTTACGCAGACGCTTAAATCTAAAAATCCCCGAGCGGCTTGAGGGGATTCCCGGACATCTAACGCATCCCATCAGCATTAGCATGCAACTCACCCGCCAATGTCCGAAATTCATACATATTAGGAAAGAAATACATTTCATAACAGCATCCATCACTTTTTTATGGCATTATTTTATTATTTTACAGTCAAAATCTGTTAATTTTTTACCTGCAGGACATTTAAATGTTTATGCGAGGCACAGGACAAATCACTTTTGTAGGGGACTGTCCCACGCATGGCAGAACGTCTGGCATCCCTGATCTGCACTGTTCAGAAACTTCATATCTGACTGCACATATATATGGTTCATTCATTCTCCACTACCCTGAGTGTAACACCACCCACTTGGTACATTTATCTGGGATTACTGCTACCCATTTGCAGCCCTTTGCATTTGTCAATGTTAAACTTCAGTTGACACTTCTCAACCCATCTGCCTAACTTTTCTAGATCCTTTTGCAGCAGCATACTGTCATTACAGTTATTAACAACCCTGCCAACTTTGTATCATCTGCAAACTTTGACATTAAGCTTGATAAACCTTCATCAATATCATTGAGTAATATATAAAACAACAATGGGCCCAACACCGAACCCTGGAGGAAACAACTAATAACATTAGTCCAATAAGAGCAGTGTCCATTGATTGCCACTCTCTGTCTTCTCCCACTCAACCATCCTTTTATCCATTGTAACAACTTGCCCTTAATGCCATACTGCTCCAATTTGTACAGTACCCTTCCATATGCAACAGTATCAAAAGCTATCCTGAAATCAAAGTGTATGATATCAAAATTATTCTTTGCATCCAGTTCCTTTGTGATCACGTCATAGTATCCAATCAAATTGGCCAGACAAAACTTCCCCTTATCAAACCCATGCTGTGTCTGAATTATTACTGCAGTCTCTTCTAGATGATCCTGCAGTGCTTATTTAACCAGTGACTCCATTATATTCCCCGGAATAGAAGTAAAACTAACAGGTCTGTAACTATTTGTGTCACCCTTTGGTCCCCTTTTGTGAATTGGAGGTACATTTGCACATCTCCAGTCCGTGGGGCCTTCCCCTGAGTCCAAAGATGCTCTCATAATTATGGTTGCCTAAGGGTTTGCTTACTTACTTTGCCATATCTCTAATATAACTGGATAGATCCCATCCAACACAGGTGCCTTTTTTAGGTTTAACTTCAACAATTTCTCCTCCACTTTGCTCTCAGTTATTACAAAATCATTTAACTCCCTGTTAGAGTTTGATACACATCTGGCCTTCTTCTCATTGAATAACTCCTCGTGTGGAATGTAGAGGCAAAATACTCATTTCGTTTGACAGCTACCTGAGAATGATCATCTAAAATCAAACCATTGATGTCAAGTGGACCAATTTGATACATCCCCCCCCCCTCCTTTTAGAGTTTATATAAGTAAAGAAATCTTCGCTGTTTTTCTTTGCATCGTTTGCCAAACACGTCTCATAATCTGCCTTCGCTTGCCTACCCTCCTTTGTGACTTGATTACAGACTAGCTTATATCTACCACAGGCTTCTGTGTTGCCTGATAATTTATACACATCCCATGCATTTTAGTTCTCTGCCACATTAGTTCATCTGACATCCATTTGGGCCTAAACATAGAACAGTATTTCTTAGTTGGAACAAAAAGCCTAGTAGCTTCCAAGATTACGAAACAAAAACCCTTCCCCTATCCTTGATGGTAGTTACATCTTTAAGTAAATCCCACATCAGTACACTGTGATCAGTGCCACCTAGATTCTTAATGAATGAAGAATCACTGCTGATAATCAGATCAAGAGTATTACTTCTTCTGGTTGCCTCTCAAACATGTTGATGTAGAAAACAGTCATCTAATAAATCCATAAAAGTCCAGGCAATATCTGGAAAGTTAAAATCTCCCATTATAAGACATTCTGATTTACTGGCTCACTCTATTTCTCTGCACAATTGCTCATTATACCCATCAGATTCATTAGGCCTATAATACACACCTACTCTCATTTTCTCTTTACCAGTGTTTAGCATTAGCATTAGTAGAGGCATATGATGCAAGAAAGCAAGCTTATTCAGCATCAGCCAAAAAAAAAAGAAAAAAAAAAAAAAAACAACCACTACTCCCATTTCACCCCTCAATTCGTTCGAAATACCTGTCCAGCTGAGCCTTAAATTTGTTTAGGCTATCAACTTCAACAACAAGCGATGGAAGTCTATTCCACAAACCAACTGCCCGCTGGCTAAAGGCGAATTTCCGCACATCTATCCGACATCCGTCCTTCCTCAATTTGAATTTATGCCCTCTCAGGTGATTATTCTGAGCAAGAGGAAGAATTCCATCGGCATTGAGCATGCTCAAGCCATTCAAAGCCTTGTACACCTCTATCAGATCACCTCGGCGATGCCTAGTCTCCAGGCTCTGTAATTTGCAAAACTTAAGCCTTTCTTCGTAAGAGCAACCCTTTGTTCCATTCACTAATCTTGTTGCCCTTCTCTGTACTCGTTCCAGCAGCTCTACATCCTTCTTGAAATGAGGCCGCCAGACCTGTATACAGTACTCAAGGTGTGGCCTGACCAATGCCTTATACAAGGGAATAATCACATCCCTGTCCCTGCTAGAAAAATTCCTGTATATCATTGACAAGACACCATGAGCTACTCTTGCAGCTCATCTGTACTGCTCAGAGAACTTCATATCTGCCTGCACAATTACCCCCAGGTCCTTTTCATTCTCTACCACTGTCAGCGTAGTACCACAGAGTTGATACGTTGATCTGGGGTTACTGTTTCCCATATGTAGTACTTTACATTTGTCAATGTTAAACTTCATTTGCCACCTCTCAGCCCATCTGCTCAACCTTTCCAGATCCTGTTGCAGCAGCATAGTATCAGTAGTGTCCTTAACAACCCTGCCAACCTTTGTATCGTCTGCAAACTTGGACATTAAGCCTGATACACCATCATCAATATCATTTATAAATACAGAAAACAACAATGGACCCAACACTGAACCCTGAGGAACTCCACTAATAACATTAGTCCACGTTGAGCAGTGTCCATTGATTACCACTCTCTGTCTTCTGCCACTCAACCATCCCTTTATCCATAGCAGCAATTTGCCTCGAATGCCACACTTCTCCAATTTGTGCAGCAGTCTTCCATGCGCAACAGTATCAAAAGCCTTTCTAAGATCCAAATATATAATATCAAAGTTAATCCCTGCATCCAGTTCCTTTGTGACTACATCATAGTATCCAATCAAATTGGTCAGACAAGACCTGCCCTTAACAAACCCATGCTGTGTCTGAGCTATAACTGAATTCTTGTCCAGATGATCCTGCAGTGCTTCTTTAACCAGTGCCTCCATTAATTTTCCTGGAACCGAAGTTAAACTAACAGGTCTATAATTACTTGTGTCAGCCTTTGATCCTCCTTTGTGAATTGGGGTTACATTTGCACATCTCCAGTCCATGGGTACCTCCCCTGAGTCCAAAGAAGCTCTCATAATTATGGCTAGGGGTTTGCTTACTTCCTTTGCTGCCTCCTTTAATATAACTGGATAGATCCCATCCACCCCGGGTGCCTTTTTTATGTTTATCCTCAACAATTTCTCCTCCACTTTCCTCTCAGTTATTAGAAAATCATCTAGCTCACTGCCAATGTTTACTTCACCTACGACATTCCCCTTCCTGAATAACTCCTCATGTGTGAATGTAGATGCAAAATACTCGTTTAGATTGTTAGCCACCTGAGCTGGATCCTCAACTGTTGAACCATCAACATCCAGTGGACCAATCTGATTCATCCCTTTCCTTCTTGAGTTTAAATAGGTAAAGAACTCTTTTCTGCTTTTCTTTGCATCCTTTGCCAAGGATTTCTCATAATCTGCCTTTGCCTGCCTAATCTCCTTTGTGACTTGGTTACAGACCAACTTATATCTATCATAGGCTTCCACGTCACCCATTAATTTGTATGTATCCCATGCATTTTTCTTCTCTGCCATATGTCTCATTAGTTCATCTGACAACCATTTAGGCCTGAACCTTGAACAATATTTCTTGGTTGGTATGTAAAGCCTGGTAGCTTCCAAGATTAGTTCCTTGAATGCTTCCCATTTTGAATTTGCTGTTGGTAACATCATCAGTTGGTCCCACTGTATAGAATTTAAATACTGTCTCAGACCAGCATAGTCTCCTTTACGAAAGCAAAAACCCTTCCCTTTACCTCTGATGGTAGTTACCTCCTTGAGTAAATCCCACTTCAGCACACTGTGATCACTGCCACCCAGTGGTTCATTTATCTGCAGATTCCTAATGCATGAAGAATCACTACTGATAATCAGATCAAGAGTATTACTCCCTCTAGTTGCCTCCCGAACATGCTGGTGTACAAAACAATCATCCAATAAATCCACAAAAGCCTTGCTAGTGTGTGAGTGACCAACCCACAAATTCCAGTCAATATCTGGGAAATTAAAATCCCCCATTATAAGACTCTCTGATTTACTGGCCCACTCTATTTCCCTGTACAGTATCTTATTATACTCATCAGAGTCATTAGGCCTATAGCACACTCCTACTCTCAATTTTGATTTACCTATGCTTATGTCACACCAAACTGACTCAACACTGCACTGTCCAGCGATGTCAACTGGCTTCACTTCCTTGGATTTTATGTGTTTTTTAACTAATAGCATAACCCCTCCTCCCTTCCTATCCTGTCTATCCTTTCTGTAGACGTTGTACTCCCCAAATTCCAGTTCTGCATTCCTTATATCTGTGTGACACCACGTCTCTGATATCCCAACAATATCTGCCTTTGATGTTTTGAGTAATACCTCAAATTCATCAAATTTATTTACTAAACTCCTAGCATTAGTGTACACGCAAGTATACATGCACCTGTTTCTATTCTTAGCTACCCTAACACAACCCATGTGTTTACTTGTACCGCAATGACTTCCAGCAGTCTCTGAAATATCCTGCATCTTGTTTTTCAGGCTTCTGCTCATTCCAATAGAAGCAGTGCAAGAATCTCTTTCACCTCTGCCCGTGGCTACTGTTAATCCATTAGTCTTTGTCTCCCCCCAAGCTAGCAGTTTTCCGACCCACCTAACACTGCCTCGATAGCATCAGCAAATATTCTTGCACCCTTTCTATTTAAGTGTATCCCATCCCTGTAGAAGCAATCTCTCCTGTTAACAAGTACAGTCCAGGCTGAAAAAAATTCTACCCCTTCAGCCTTGCACAATCTTTCCAGGGCCGAACTGATCGACAAGGCTCTCATCATATACTCCCTCCTATCGTGTCTGGGCAGAATTGCAGACACTTTCAAATTCAACCCTACATCACGGCTTTTTTTCAACAGTGACCTGTACTTGTTAAGTAATTCCGCTGGTCTCCTACTCTTAATATCATTAGTGCCAACGCGTACAACTATATCACCTTTTGTGCCCTTAAAAGATGATATCTGCTCTACAACGTCATCAACCTTTGCCCCTGGCAGACATACCCTGGTCCTGTTCCACCTATCCTTTTTACAAAGCATGTTCCCCGTTTCCCTGACAATTGAGTCACCAACAACTACTAGTTCCTGTTGGACCAGCGCATTCTGCCTTGGGGGCTGCCTCTGTGTTGCAAGATGACCAAGTCCAAGCTCTGGTGTTGATGTGGGCAGCTGAGAGCTTGATGGGCCCCTCAATTTATTTCCTTCGAGGGCATCCACCCTGTCCTTCAAGGTCTCATATAGGCCCATAACAACGCCGAGTTGTCGCCTAATTTCCTTGCACTCCTTGCATCGTGCACACACAAAGACATCCCCCATGGCAGTATCATGTCCCGTACCCGATTGCTCCGCAAACATCAAGCAAACAGTGCATCTTAAAAGGCCGTGATTCAGGGGGCAACCGCCCCCCTCAGTTCTCCCCTGAGTCACAGCACTCCAATTAGCTTGAGCCTTTTGCTTTGCTGCTCTGGTCAGAGTCATGATTTCGATTTAAATGTCAATAAAATTACAATTTCAGAACAAAATTAAAACCTTAAACTTGTATCTTAACACAGTTATAACGCTATATTTATTTTTCGGTATCGAGTGTTATCTACGAGTTCCCTTTATATAACTTCCGTATCAAGTATGTATTAATTATTTGCTACGTTTGTACTCTAAGTCGTTATATATATATAGTTAAAAGTAAAATTTAATTGACAATGAAGTTTAACAAGATTAATAGATGTACTGATTAATTCACAATATTATATTATGCACTATACTATACAAAGCTAATGCTATCGAATTCCGGATATGCTGTATCGCGCTTCAGTAACGAGTGTTATCTACGAAATCCCTTTATATAACTTCTGTATCAAGTTATGTATTAATTATTTATTTTTACTAATTATTTATGTTCCGTAACCTAAGTGGTTATGTAAAATGCCCACATTTTTCATATTAATTTACAGATATTTCCCATGCATTTCTCCCCCCCCCTTTGCTGTGCCCCTTCTTGCTAAAGAGTTGTTTTGACCGTTTCAGCAGAAAATATAAATGCCAATCGTACATGAGTAACCGCTATCAGTTTCTTGTCAAATATAGAATGGTAAAATTCGACTTAGTTGCTTTCTCAGTTATAAATTCCCTTTGCCATTATTTTCCTAACTGAAGATAACAGTCGCTACGTAGAAGTAAGTTCACAAGTCCACGAAAATACGAGCTTCGCTCTCCCTGACAAATACTGGTCAGTGTGTCTGATGTTGACCGCGTGAGAAAAGTGTCCCACGCTAGTTCAAGCTCGGTGTGAGGCGAAAGTTCATGCGATAAGGAGCATATACCCTGGTGGACGATGAGCGAAAGAGTTTTGTTTTGTGGTGGCTTTTGGGAGAAGCAGTCGGTTAGTTAGTCTGTATGAGAGAGAGTGAGAAAATACAGTAAGTTTTTGGAAACGGGAATTATGTTACAGAATGACTGTACAGAGAGAAGCTTGAAGAACAGCGCAAGAAGATACAGAATGAGCGAGCGAAGATAGCAGAACCCGAAGGAAGGCTGCGAAAGCACGGAATCCCCTCGCCGAGTTCCGCCCCCCGTAGAATGAGTCATCCGTACTTAGGTAAGTTATCCCACAGCTATGCATAAACCTTACTCCTCAATAATATAATTAATTATGTTAGCATTGATAAATTGTAAAATGTCTTAATACTGCTATCTTAAATAGCGCATCACTTAGATTGTCAGTTTCACAAATTAACAATAGGTAAATGATGTATCTTAAGCATGCTATCCTAAATAGTGCAGTATTTTTAGTATTGACCCCATCATGTTTGTACAACCATTATGTCATATGCTAGTCCTTGCCTGAGATGAAGTATCCACACGAAGAACACCTATGTGAAGAACCCATTAATTTCCAAAACATCAATAAATGCTAAGAACTCTTAAATACTTCCATAAAGTCAGTTTATATTATTGTAACCAAATGATTTAGGATTTGCTTGTCACTGCCGCTAGGGCAGTAGTTTTCATACATGTATCAATTCTATAGTGGAGTATATTAAACTATATTTTGTTTTAAACATATGCCTCAGGCCTATCCTCTATTCACACGAATGAGTAAGCAAAGAATTATATAATAGAACTGATACCGCGGGTACTCGAATTTCTACCTATAATTGGAAAGAGTTTGAGTATTTTCACAACGCCTGATCGAAGCTGCAGTTCCTATTCCCTTGAATAGTTTACCGAGGGCCGAGATCATTGTCCTAATATGAAAAACCACTAGACAATCACATGAGTATACTGGGGTTATCATTGAACAAATGATTAAGGAAGGAAAGTGTCCCGCCATACAGATGTGTTGTCCAGAGAAGTCCGAACGAACGAAAGTAAGTAATTAATAAGCAAGCAAGAAGCATAATAAATAAAAACACCCAGTATAACACTTGTGCCAATTGTGTCCAGGATTAAATATTTTGCGGGATGAAAAACTGTCTACACAGAAGAAGAAGTCACAAAGAGAAAGAATCTAAAGGGATTACTGATAAGTAGTAAGATTGTTGATTTCGTGCACTAAGAGAATAGGTAGGAGGCATTACTCCTTTGCAACAACACAGGACATCTACACTAATTAATAAATTATTGCTATTTTTATAATTAGATTTAATAAACAAATGACTACATGCTATAACACACTCTTGTTTTAAATAAGTGATTACTAACATCATAATTTTGTTTCAGCAACAGGTAAGTCACATTATTTTGGAAGACAGGGGCCCAAAATTAGCAATTAAATTTCCCAATTCCTAGTAAATTTAAAAAAAAAAAAAAATGGAGGATCAAATTCCTCAAACAACAGGAATATCATCCCCCCTACCTCAAACACAACAGCCACCACCCACCCCAGAACCAGACAGACCGCATTCAGCGAATATCGCAGGATTTTTAAGTCTTGTGCCATTATTCTTTGGCAAAAATGATGAAGGCCCTTCAGTCCAATTGTTTTTCGAAACTTTGGAGAGTGTTGGAGAATTAGCACTCTGGGGACACAGAGAACTTTTGGCAGTCTCGAAATCTAAACTTCGCGCTTCGGCAGCCGACTTTTTAGCCCAATCCTTTGAATTACGCGGGGAAAAGAATTACAACATATTTAAGAATGCTTTTTTAGCTCAGTTCGAAAAAACGGAACCAATTATCACTTCCCTCCAGCAGTTCGCCAGTGCTGTGCAAGAACCTTCGGAAACCATTGCGAGTTATAGCGCGCGCGTGAGGAATTTGGCAAGGGCAGCTTTCAAAATTCAGGGAGAGACACCTGAAGTATTAAACATTTTAGACCAGGCAATGCTGGCCCAATTCCTTAGGGGCATATCTGGAAAAATTAGAAAAATGGTGCTCACACACAATCCTTTAACTTTTTCACAGGCAATTGAGATTTCGAAAAGAGAGGAAATTAATGACCAACTTACTCACACAAAAACTGTCCCTGTACATGTTATTAATAGTCCTGTAAGGGCCGAGAATGAACGGGAGCGACAGGAAAATAATCCCAAACACATTCTTGAACCCATTCAAGATCAAATACGCGACTTACAACAATCGTTAAGTTCATTATCAGTAAATCACGCAACAATCAACAATTTAGAGACACAAATAGCCGCCCTGAGTCAGCAGATGCAAACTATGAAGGTGGGCAAATTTTCCCCTCCCCACGGTCAAGCAGCATTAGGCGCTACCTACCTCCACTCGGACAGCGCAGTAGATCCGCTAACCGACGCTAACGTGACCTTCAGACCAGAGGTCGTTGACCGCCCGGAAAGACGCATAATCTTGCCATACTACGGCCGGCAGCAGGCAGCCAGAAATATGGTAAAAAATCGCGAACGAAGGGAAAGACGCATTTTTGACGACCGTCCGAGCTTCCATCAACCCACTCAACTTTTCCGCAGTCGCCCGTGCACGAATTACGAAACGGACATGTACACTGCATCCCCAAAAATTAGGACGCCCTATGCTAATAATCAATATTGTAATTTTAATGAAAATCGAGATCAAGCTGCCAATAGAATGTATTATGCTGATCATAATAGGAGTAATATAGACTCTTATTCTAGGATAAGGAGAGGAACATATAGGAATGAGCATATTCAGGGGCAAATTCGGCCAAAAACATTTCAGGGCAGACAAAATAATTATACAAATACTGGAAGCTACAGGCGAGATAGAGATAGAAATTTATGACTAAAAAGGGGTTCTAAACTTAATAGGAAGGATTCGCGATGTAATAAAACCCTTTTGCCAACCCCTAACTTTAGTAAAGTTAGTAAGCCAGAAGTCAGAGATATCAGAACACAACATGGCATTTACATTCTGGAGGATAATACTAAACTACCTGTGGTATTGGGTTCTGTACAAAACATTAAAACTAGATTTCTTTTAGACACAGGTGCTGGCGTTTCTTTAATGAGTGCAGATTTATTTAATAAAATTAAAAATGATACATCGTTAGATTTCAGACCTCCAGAATTAACTGTAACCGGAGTTTCGGGAAATATTGTGCCAATACACACTACAGTAACTGCTAATATTAAATTAGATAAGGCAACTTTTAGGGAGAAAATTCTGGTTACTTCAAAAAATTTTAGTGGCAAATATGATATCATCCTCGGCTTGAACATATTAAGGAAGTTTTCATTCAGCTTAGACTTAGGTAAAGGGATCATACGATCAGTTCCATTAGGGATTTGCCTGAGGGAAGAGGATATTCGGCAACAATTGGTGGATTCCACACCCACAGTTGCTAAGCTTACATGTAAACATGTGCTCCCAGCAAGCACAGAACAGGTGGTAACAGTATCTTGTGACCAGCTTGCTGCTCCTCCCAAACAACTAGTATTAGCAGGGCCAAATTCAAACTTAAGCCGGGATGATTTGGCAGTGAAATATTCGGTAGACCAGGTAGATGAAAGTGGGAAAATATCTGTGCTCGTCGCCAATTTAACAGCGGAACCGCTGCATCTTCCAAAAGGGTTTGAGTTTGATTTGGGTTTTATTGGCGCATTAGCAACTTAGGCTATAATGCGCCAAGACCAGGTCATGTATAAAAGAGTAAACTTTCAGTGACCTAATTAATTAGGTCACTATGTCAAAAAATTTAGCAAATGTATAAAAGGTAAATCAACAAAAATTCACAATAAAATGTAAATTTTATATATAAGCGAAAACGTTTATTGATTTTAAAAAGCTAAAAACAGCAGACACGTGGTCATTGTCGGATAAAATCTGGCTGAGTGTATAAGGCTCAGCCAGATGACTAAAAGCGGTAAAATAAAAATCACGTTCAGGGGTAAAACGTGGACACACGGTTAAAATGTGATAAATAGTTAAAATGGTGCCACAGTTCTCGCACATAGGACAGTCATCTGCCCTCAGCAGAAAAGCATGTGTAAGATGACTGTGTCCTATGCGGAGGCGAGCTAAAACAACTTCCTCTCTGCGGTTCCTGCGCAGACTAGACTGCCAATGTCCGATTACAGGCTTTATCTGATAGAGCTTGTTTGTGACTTGCTCATGCCAAGATTGTTGCCATTGGGAATTAATCTCTTGGTGTATTATTTGCCTGTAGTCTGTATAGGGGACTAACAGGCAATACGTGTTTTGGGGTTCTGGTGATCTGGCCGCAGCATCAGCCAGTTCATTTCCCCTGATCCCAATGTGGCTTGGGATCCAGCAGAAACGGATATCGAGTGAACTCTCAAACAAAGAATGTAAAGTCTGCTGAACCCGGGTCAATATTGGATGAGGATTATATCTCATCCCCGATAAAGCCTGCAGTGTACTTGAAGAGTCAGTGTACACCATACATCTTTGATGCTTCCGGGTTTTAATGTGGTCCAAGGCTAGCTCTATAGCATACAACTCAGCTGTATATATGCTGCATTCGAGGGGAATCTTCCAAGATATAGTACAATCTGGAAAGACAGCAGCAGATCCTACAGACAACTCTGACTTCGAGCCATCAGTGAACACAGGCAAGAAATCAGAGTAATCGGATCGATGGGCAGCATAGAGTTGTTGGTAGACAGAGGACGGAGTTATGGCTTTACCCCAACTTTTTATGGAGAAGTCACATGATGGTAAGCGAGCATGCCAGGGTGGAAGTAGATGCCTTTGTGACTTTGCAACATTGTCTACCGTAATGTTGAGCTCTCTGAGCAGATCTTGGACACGGATGCCAAAGGATCGGTTAGCAGTCTGACGGGTTTTATAAAGCGTTTCCCATCGTGACTCAAAAACACAAGCCCAGGTTGGGTTGTCTGGCAGGGATTTTAGTTTGAAGGTATAGTTTAGCGACAATTGCTTTCGTCGGAGCAATAGTGGTGGTTCACCTGCTTCGACGTATAAACTCTGGACGGGAGATGTTCTGAATGCTCCAGTTGCAGTACGGATGGCTTGGTGGTGCAGTGGGTCTAGCCACCGTAGTACGCTATTTCTAGCCGATGCGTACACTTGGGACCCATAGTCTAATTTTGAACGAACAAGTGTACGATAAAGACGCAGTAAAGTGCATCGGTCTGCCCCCCATTTATTTGAGGAGATGGCACGAAGGAGATTCAATCCCCTCGTGCACCTTGTTCGCAGTTGACGGATGTGTGGTAAAAATGTCAACTTCTTATCGAATGTGAGACCTAAGAATTTTGTCTCAGGTACTACTGGAATGATGTGTTGTCCAAGTTTGAGTTCTGGTTCAGGGTGAAGGTTCCGTTTGCGACAAAAATGTACGCAGACGGTCTTCTGTGGTGATAGCCTGAAACCATTAGCCATTGCCCAAGTTTTTACATGGTCAATGGCATGCTGCAATTGTCGTTCAATAACCCTCATGTTGCATGACTGACAGAAGATGGTAAAGTCATCAACAAAGAGGGCGCTGTTTACGGTTGGAGGAAGTTGTTCAGTAATAGAATTAACTTTGATAGCGAAAAGCGTAACACTTAACACTGACCCTTGGGGGACTCCTTCTTCTTGACAAAAAGATTGAGAATAAACAGAGCCGACACGAACTTGGAATGACCGATTCAATAAGAAATTTTTAATGAAGAGGGCTAGATGGCCCCTCAGACCCAGATCATGGATATCCTTTAAGATTCCAAATCTCCAGGCCGTGTCATACGCTTTTTCGATATCAAAGAAAATTGACACCAGGTGTTCACGTTTAAGGAAAGCATCTCGGATAGATGTTTCCAGTCTTATAAGATGGTCAAGTGTTGACCTGTTCCTTCGGAAACCACATTGAACTTTGGAAAGGAGGTCATTCCCTTCTAAATACCACATGAGACGGGCATTCACCATCCTTTCCAGGATCTTGCACAAGCAGCTTGTCAAAGCAATGGGACGGTAATTACTCGGAGATTTTGGATCTTTTCCTGGTTTTGGAAACGCAAGCACGATTGCCTTATGCCAGGAGTTCGGAAACTCATCTTCAAGATAAACTCTGTTGTACAAACAGAGCAACTGATCCAGAGATTGGGACGAAAGATGTTTTATCATCTCATAATGGATGTCATCCGGCCCTACGGCACTCGCCTGGGATAGTGATAGTGCCGCTTTCATTTCCCATTCAGTGAAGGGTTGATTGTATTCTTCACAGTTCTTTGACGACAATTTCAAAGGTTGCCTTTCAACATTTTGTTTGAGGGCCAGAAACTCAGGGTGGTAAGATGTTTTGGCAGACACTTTAGCAAATACCTCCCCAAGAGTATTTGCAATTGCAGTTTGGTCTGCAATTGCAGATCCATTATACTCCAGAATCGAAAAAGGGTGGGATATATATTTCCCCTTCATTTTTCGGACTTTATCCCACACAAGCTTAGATGATGAAGCCTGATTGATAGAAGATGTGAATTTGATCCAAGATTCCTTCTGACTCTGACGTCTTACGTAACGTGCTTTCGCACATGCACGTTTGAATGTTATTAAGTTATCTGCGGTGGGGTACCGGCGAAAAATACCCCACGCCTTGTTTTGAGACTTTCTTGCTGCAGTGCAATTGGAATTCCACCAGGGTTTTGGAAATGGTGGAAACCGAGACGAAGTCTTTGGTATTGCAATTGCCGCTGCTAGGACAACAGCGTCTGTAATGTACTTTACCGCGTCATTAATCGGTTCCTTGCTGACTGTGTTGATATCAAATAGTGCTAGATTTTTGAAGGCATTCCAGTCAGCGTGACCGATCTTCCACCGTGGCATCCTGGACGGGTGGCATGGTCTCCCTTTACAAAGGGTGGATATCACGGGGAAGTGGTCACTGCCATAAATATTGTCTTCAACCTCCCATGTACACATGGGAAGGAGAGAGGGCGAGCATATAGAGAGATCGATCGCGGTAAATGTACGGGTAGGCATGTGGCAAAAGGTGTTAAGTCCAACATTTAGAAGGGCCAGGTCATTGTTTTCAAGCATGTGCTCTATAGTCCGACCCCTTCCATTAATGTCTACACTACCCCACAGAGTATTGTGTCCATTAAAATCCCCTAGTAACAGAAAAGGTGGCGGCAATTGTCTAATGAGATCATCAAGGTCTGCCTGGGGGATGTCATTCCCAGGTGGCAAATAGATGGAACAAACAGTTAAAAGAAACCCTACAGTAACTTGAACTGCTACAGCCTCTAAGTTGGTGGTAAGTGGTGTAGCTTGAAATGGGATGTGGTTACCCACAAGGATTGCGACGCCTCCGTGGGCAGGTCCATCCGCATCTCTGTCTTTTCGTATAACGAAAACGTTACGCAAGTATGGGTCCTCATTTGCCTTTAAATACGTCTCCTGTAAGCAAAAGCAAGTAGGCTCATGCTTACTCAGGAGCGCCTTGATGTCGTCACTATTTCGACGGAATCCACGACAATTCCATTGTAGAAATTTAAACTTTCCCATTATTTGGATTTGTTGGGTCCATCAGGTGGTTTCCGAAGGGCTGAGGGCTTCATTTTCTCAGTCCTGGCTTTATCTTTCTTTGGAAACACAGGTCTTTGGCCTGTGTCCATATCTTCTTCTGCAAAGATTTCCAGAACTGGGTCATCCGATACCTCCTTATCTTCGACATCCATTGTTTCTCGTATTGCAGGTGACCCTTCCGATGTTTGCACCTTTACTTTACCACTTGGTTTTGGTAGTGGTGGAGCATTAGGAGGTACGGAAATAGGAGTGGCAGCTGACTGTGTTTTTTGGGTGGGCTTTTGTGAATGCAATAAATAGCGTGCAATCGGAGTAAATGACTCTTTTGGTGGTATAGTCATCTCCGTTTGTGTACCGATGGTGCACTTTGCAGAAACCTTCTGGGCGTATGAAGGTTTCCCGCTATTTATTGGTTGAATGCGTTTTCTGGCCTCCTGATAGGATATGTTCAGTTCTGTTTTTATTTTTTGAATTTCTTTCTCGTCCTTCCACTTCTGGCATGCTCTAGAATAGGCAGGGTGTTCTCCTTGACAATTTATACAAATTGGTTTGGAAGCTGAACACTCCTTGCTCTCGTGGTCTTTCGTACCACATCGAGCGCAGGCAGGATTACCACGACAAGCTGTTTGTGAATGGCCGTATTTCTGACATCTAAAACACCTCAGTGGGTTCGGAATGTAAAGCCGCACTGGGCAGTTTAAGTAGCCTGCCTTGATGGAACTTGGAGGCCGTGGGGTGTTAAATGTTATGATGAGAACTCGGGTAGGGACGAGATTCCCATCCTTCCGCATTGATATTCTCTTGACAGCCGTCACTCCTTGGTCTTTTAATTCAGAGCAGATCTCCTCTTCAGAAACGTGAAGAAGATCCCACTCTGAAATGACACCTCGTGAAGAGTTCAATGTTTTGTGGGGGGTTACGCTGATCGGTATTCCCCCTATGGATGTCGCGTTGAGGATTCTGTCTGCTTGCTTCGTGCTTGAAGCTTCGACTAAAAGATCGCCAGAACGCAGCCGTTTTACAGATTTCGGTGATCCAGCCAACCCTTCTAATCCTTTCTGGATGAAGAAGGGTGACATCTTCCCAATTGACTGCTCTCCGGTAGAATGGAGAATGAGGAAAAGCGGTGTTATAGATGGTGTTTTATCCTCAGTTCTGGCTCTTTTGGCAGTATTGGTGTCAGTATTATCATCTCGGTTAGGTAGGGGCCTTGTTGGGGCCCCAGAAGAAAGGGGATTTAAATTACTCATATGAGTAAAGAGAAAATGTCTGATGCCTAAGTACCTCACCCACCACGGAGCCCTACGAGGGGGCGCCCACTCGTGAACTAGCAGGTACTGCGTACACGAATGGGACGCCGAGTTCGCTTAGAACACCATACCCACGTTACCAATAAGTCTTTATCCCGTCCCAGGACCATAGGGAGGGAGACTTACTGGAACGCAGTTGACCCTAGCAGTATAAAACCACCCGCCGATTGATCCCAGTCGAGCCGGTCCGGGACCACCCGTCTCGTCGAAGCAAGGGCCAAAGTGGTGTATTAAGGCTGGGCCCCTCAACCACCAGGATCCCCCTTTCCGCTTCCACGGGTCGCGGCGCACGGCTGCACACGCCGGATTCCAATGTTGTAACCCTGGAACCAAGGTATGGGCGTTGGATCCCAGTGATGCTAATCTGGAAAACCAGCAGCATCACTGGGAGGTCCCCTCACCACGTACAGGTGCCCACGTCGAGGGGTCTTCCAAAAGGCATGGGTATTGCGTGTCTGGAGCACCTGAATCCTCAATCAATTAACCCTAAGAGCCAGGAAAGAGGCAAAAGGGAAGTTTCTCCAGTGACCATACAGGACTTTAAGCTTGATCACCTGACTGCCGATCAAAGACACCAATTATCAGACCTGTTACGCAAATACTGGGATGTGTTTGCCAAATCACCAGCCCAACTAGGCAACTCAAAAGTTATCCAACACAGAATTAAATTGACAGACAACATTCCTGTTAGACAAAATGCTTATAGAACCCCCTTTTTACTAAAGGATGAGATTCGCAACCAGGTCCAAGAACTCCTAGATTCAAACATCATTGAACCCAGCTGGTCTCCGTATGCCGCGCCCATTGTTCTGGTGAAGAAGCGAGGTGGGGGATACAGGTTATGTATTGATTTTAGGAAACTTAACGCCAAGACGATCTCCGACGCATACCCGATCCCTTCCATGAGTGAGATACTTGAACTTCTGGGAGGCGCGCGCTACTTCAGCTCTTTGGACCTCGAAGCCGGATTCCACCAGATTGAAGTGCACCCCGCGGACCGCCACAAGACAGCTTTTACTACAGGGGAATCGCTGCTACAATACCGGCGCATGCCTTTTGGGTTAAAAAACGCGCCATCTAGTTTTGTGAGAGCAATGGGGCTTGTCTTGGATAATTTACAACGAGATTCCATTTTCGCTTACTTAGATGACATAATCATAGTGTCGAAATCTTGGTCCTCACACCTTTCGAAGCTTGAGAAAGTTTTCCAGCGCCTGAGAAAGTACGATCTGAAGCTGAAACCAAAGAAGTGTGAGTTCCTAAAAGAGCAAATAAAATACTTAGGTCATCTCATTGATAAGGACGGTGTCCGTCCCGATCCAGCGAACGTGAAGGCCGTTCGAGAGTGTCGAGAGCCAAGAACAATGAAGCAAGTGCGATCGTTTCTTGGGATGACAGGATTTTACAGAAAGTTTGTCCCAGAGTACGCAGAGATAGTCAGGCCGCTAACCCAACTTACAAAAAAGAACACCCCCTTTTTCTGGAACAGTGCCGCCCAAGAGGCCTTCGACAAGCTGAAGGTCGCTTTGACCACACCACCCCTATTGATTTACCCTGACTTTTCTAAACCATTTTTTGTGTCCTCTGACGCATCTAATTATGCAATCTCGGCTGTGCTAGAGCAACAAGTTGACGAAAATCAAAGACAGCCAATCGCTTACGCCTCCAGACTACTAAAGAAAGCAGAGACTATGTATAGTACCACAGAAAAGGAAGCTTTGGCAATAGTTTTTGCGGTATCACAGTTCAGACCATTCTTAATAGCCTCCAGTTTCACACTAATAACAGACCACCAACCATTAAGCTATCTTCTTCACTTAAAGAATCCATCCCCCAGATTAGCTCGCTGGAGTATGCTTCTACAAGAATACAATTTCAAAATTATATACAGGCCGGGTCGACTTCACTCAAATGCCGATTTCCTTTCAAGGCCAGTGTTAGAGGAAGAGGAAAGACAAAAGGGGCTTAAGAAACCCAAAACTGCTGAATTAGTTGCTCCTATAGCAGCAAATCCCACCATAGAGTCACTGATCATGCCGCAACAACAAACCAGAACTTTGATTAGGAATCTCCAAAGAGAGGACCCTAATTTGCAGGAGTTAATTGAGCAATTAGAAGGAACACTACAGGCAACAAGCAAAGTCCCAGATTCCTTCTATCTGAGTGAGGACAGGATACTGTATCACTACACTTTACCTGACCATGGAGCTACTCGCTCAGAGCCCTGTGAACAGTTAGTAGTTCCAACCAGCTTGAAAGCAGAAGTGTTGAAGTCCTGTCACGACGGTTTCCTCAGCGGGGGCCACCTGGCCCTACACAAGACGTTAGAGAAGGTTAGAAAACACTTTTTCTGGCTAGGCCTTTTTGGCGACGTCAAGAATTATGTGGAGACTTGTCCATCGTGTTTGGAGCGTAGAGGGTATAACCCTAAGGCAAAAGCAGCCCTGATGAGAGTTCCTAATGAGAACTCACCTTGGGTCCGAGTGTCCTTGGACATTTTGGGACCCCTTCCAATGACTTTGAAAGGGCACAAATATTTACTGATGGCAATAGACAATTTTACCCGTTACGCAGAAGTAAGCCCGCTTTATACCCAGAAGGCTGAGGAAGTGGCCACAGCTTTCATAAACAATGTGATCTCGAGACATGGGATTCCTAAATACATCCTAACAGATCAGGGCACTAACTTCATGTCATCACTGTTACGACAGGTGTGTAAAAAGCTAGATATTCATCAGCTTCATACGAGTTCCTTCCACCCCCAAGCCAATGCAAAGGTCGAACGTCTAAACCGCACCTTGGCAAACATCCTGTCTCATGTAGTGAACGAGTCTCAAACGGACTGGGATGTCATGGCCCCACTAGCAATCGCTGCGTACCACGCGACAACTCATAGTTCCACACAGGAATCACCAAACTTTTTAATGTATGGCAGAGATTTGGTGTTGCCATCTGACTTATGGCATTCCAAAGAGAGACATTCATATGCGTCTTTGGAAAACTATGCAGAACTATTGTGTGCACGCCTTCGCAGATCCTATGAAATCGTCTCCCAACACTTGGAAGAGGCAGTGCAGAGGCAAGAGGATCGTAGAGCATCCGTTGCAGTAGACAAAAACATCCGTGTAGGAAGCCTTGTTTATCTTTTTACCCCTAAGATAAAACCGGGCACTACAAAGAAATTGGCTCGATTGAGCACAGGTCCCTACCGTGTGATCAGTCAGCCATCATTAGTGAATTATGAAATACAGCACCTGTATAACCTTAAAGATAAACAAATTGTGCACGTGGACAGATTGACAAAGGTTATTGACAGGAAAGTGTTTCCCGAATTGAGAGTAGAGGAATCAGAGGAATCAGAAGATAGCAATTCACCAGACCAAACAAGCACTCCATCAGTGCCCAAAGAGACATGGATCTTTGATGAACCTTTAGTGGAGGATTGTGATCTTATCCCACCTATAATTCCCCGACCAACAAGGATCAATCCGACAAGCTTACCCATATCAATCCCATTGTCATCCCTCCCACAAAGAAATCAGGAGGGCCAACCAAGGACAGATCAGTTAGTAAGACCAGAAGGAGCTGTGCAAGCACCTACTCAGACCCACGGATATAATTTACGTAGTCGCGACCGAGTAACTCATGCCCCACCAAAGGAAATTGTGGTGTCCCAGTCACAAACTGAGGAATTAGTACCAGAGACAGCTTCAGTGGAAAGAGCAGATACAGTGGTTGACACTCCCAGCAATGTCGCTGAAGCAGAAAGAGGTGTCACCCCAGATCAGAGTAACAACACTCAAGCAAACACAAGCCAAAGCGAGCCACCAGATAGGATAGAAAGAGCAGTTCAGTGGATATTGGGTCCACATCTTGCTGAGAGATACCTTCGACCAAGCGATGGCAGTAGTTCTGATCTGGCAGGTATTCTGAGAGATGCCTGGAGAGACTAAAGTGAGGATAGTGAAGTGTATCGATTTCAAGGAGAAACAAGCCATAATTACAGTTACTAGCAAAGTGAATGCTTTGGCAAGACAGTTGTGTACACCGAACGACCAGTTTCAGAACCAGCACCAGTAAAATTTAAAAAATAATAATAATAATAAGATTGGTGACAGAAAGTGGAAGCGGAAAAAGGATTGAGAAGTATAAATGGCACAGGTGGAAACACAGAAGAGAGAAGATATGAAAAAAAAAGGAGAGAAAAAAAAAAAAAAATCTTTTTAGCATTCTTGTAAGGCATTCAATGTACAAAAGGTTCGATTCCGAATCAGTATCTAATAGCTAAATCGGGGAAGGAGGAAGGGATATACACCTGTATACACATCCCCTGCATAATAATGCATGAGATGAAAGGGACAGAGAATACTGAGAACTATAGGAGCAGATGTGAAGAGCAAGCACAAGTCTTTTTTTTGAGGAGAGAATGAGGAATGAGTGGGAATTTAATTTGCATTTCTGCTTAAACTGTGGTAGGACCATTGAGAAAAGGTTTCTTTTTAATTTACATATCACTTTACCAGTACAAAAAAAAATTTATGACATCAGGAGATCAAGATTTTAGATAAGTAGATCATCTTCCTGTACTAATGTGAAAAAAAAAAACACTTGTGTTATTTCAAGAGAAAGAGAGAGGGGATAAGCGAAGTTATGATAAGAAAAGGATCAAAGTACATAACTGACCACAGAGGTGAAGAAATTGATCAGTTTTGTTGGATTCTGGCAGTGTGTTTTATCAGCAGCCAGATAAATGGATGGCAAATTGAATGACATGGCACAAGTAGGAAAATAGAATTAATTTATCTTTATAAATCTCACGCAGAAGCACGAACCACTCCAATGAACCTTGAAAAAAAAAACCAGAGATTTTGTATCCGAATTCTATTCAAATATGACCATTGAGCTAATACTATTAAAGCAAACACCTTTCTCCACCAAATATATCTAGACTTTATGAAATTATGCGGTATAAAAATGGAGAGAGGAAGGATACAGGTGGCTGAGGGAATGTCCGGAAATCCCCTAGTCACTTTTTGTTTTCCCTCTCTCTCATTGCACATCGAAATCCAAAAGTCAAGAGAGAGGATCCTAAAAAAAAAAAAAAAAAAAAAAGGAGAACAAGAGGGAGATAATATTTGGTTTCTTTTGGAGAGAGGATAGGGCAATTGGCCTGGGGACGGCTGGTTCCTCCCAGTCACTAGTTGTTTTTATCACTTTCCAGAGAAAAAAAAATTTAAGTGAATAGGAGGTAACTTCTGAACTTCAAGATCTAGACTTGGGATCCATCTTCTTGTACTACATATATATAAATAATATATATTAAAAAAAAAAAAAAAAAAAAAAAAACTTTACTGTGGAAAGAAATCCTCAAAACAATATTAATCAGAATTCTAATTCCGTCAATAATTTCTTTTTGAATAACGTTTACCTACTAATGAGAACTTCATCATGTATGACAGTAGGGAGTAAGTGATAGTGCATTAATGTAAGAAGATCAATATAGAACAAAACATATAGGTAATATTGACTATAAAAAAAAAAAAAAAAAAAAAAAAACAGAAACAAGATTGCTGAAGTAGTGTACTCATGTTCGTGCCTTCAAAAATCCAGACTGCTGATAAACAAAACATTGTGCTAATTAGGAGAATCGAGGGCTATTTTAAAATAAGAGAATGATTTCTAAAGTTTTTGTTTTCTGATGGGGATATTATTTTTTTTTTTCCATGCATGGCATGTTTGATTTTGCAAATGAATTGAGTAATTCGTCTTCGGAGAGGTATGCAAGGAAATCAAGAAAGTGACATTTGAGGTTGTGAGTGAGAGCAGGAAGAATGAATGAAAGGTAAATGTGGAGTATGTATGGTACCAAATACTCCCTCACCCGGGATTCGAAAGTATAAGGAGGAAAAGATGTGTAAGTGGGGCAAATCTTTAGTATGGAAGAGAGGATGGATGGAATGCATAAACAGAAGTATTTTCTTCACTAACTAGTCGTGTTTATCCGTCCTTGTTTAGTTGCGATGGTGGAGTTTCACAGGTCTGTACGATGCCTCATCGCTAGAATGCTGACCTTCCTCCTAGCACCTTTACGTTGGATACAGAGGGTGACCACCACAGAAAGGGAGATCCCAGCGCCTAATCAATCCATAAGTCCTTGTCAGGAGTCTTCTGGAGCTGAGCTGATTCTAACCCCGCAGCAGCTTTCCCAGCAAGAGCGGAAACAAAAGGAAGTAAGGCGGTCTCAACCCATGAGGAGGAAACTTAAGGCAGCCCTGGAAATGCGTTTTCCCTGCCACTATGAGAACCATGGCACGAGAAGTTTCCTAAATTGGAAAGGTGAGGTGCAGGTTTCAAAACATAGACTTGGGATGGTGAATCGCTTTGTCCGCCCAACCTGGTGCACACCTGCCCTTCCCCGGTCACCAACGACACACCCCCTTGGATCACTTCCTCCTTTCTCGAAGTGGATCGTCATTGATTTTCTATTTGCCAGTAACCAAGAAAGTGCACTCAAAGTAGAGGAGATTGCCCTAGTAAGTTGGGACCATCAGTATATTGCATCAACCCCAAAGGCAGGAACGTTTGCATCTCAGCATTTCGGATCATGGTTAAGCATCCTTACGAAGCCATACCAAACGATCATAGCTATAGGAGAAAGAAAGGCACGAAGCCTGGAAAAAGTCCTTCCCTTCCGGACTGTGGTGGATGCTAAAGTCTTCTCCTGTCCCGATCCAGAATTCTTGCCTGATGCAAGAAACAATCCCTTTCATTTTCCCTGGAACCACCCGGCGGACCACTGTGCAGTCCGCACAGTGAACCTTTGCACCCAGTGGCTGGAATTCATCGGTCTAGTGAAGGCAAGAAAAGCTCTTCCTGAGAACTGAATAGTGAAAGTGGTTTACCACAAGGCCATGTGTTAACAGCCAAGAAACACAAGGCCAAACGTGGAGACAGAAGAGATTGTAATTCCATTCATTTCTGTGTAAGGAGATTGCTAAGGTCTACAATATTCAAAAGAAAAATTATATATATACATATATATATTTTATAGACCTAACTTTAATATTTTTATCAGCTTTACATATATGATATTTCTTTTATGTATGTTGCAGTGTTCCATTTTAGTTATTAGTTCATGTCTATGTTATTGTGATGTTTAGTTACATGTATACAATTATAATGTACTTGCTTAATTAACTTCAGATGCTTTGTGTCCATGACCTAAGGACAGTTACTAATTGTGTGATTGTTTATGTTTTATGTCGTGCCTGTGAGCCAAGTAAGGACTATGAACAAAAGCAGTGCCCAGAACATTCCTTGGAGGGATAAGCTCCTTTTGTGTGTCTCCAGCCTGCTGAAGAATAACCTCACCGAATCATGGACTACAGAAGAACTTTTTCTTTTACTGCCTGACAACCTCAGCCTGGAAGTCCAGATCTGTTTTCTGTTGTGCTTCAAAATGCTCACTTATTTAAACCAGGGAAACTGTTAACTGAAGCACGGACTTTAGTGGTGGGAAAAAAAAAAAAAAAAAAAAACAATTTCTCAACAGATGGGTGCAGACAATGGCCTCCATGTGGAGAGCGAACAGCATTGAGAAGTGTGAATACATTAAGTCCACACAGTGAACTAAGTGCTATACGCTTTGTTTTGTTTGTCTTGTATTTTATTTGATTATATCCATATAATATGTTAGTAATTAAGTTTCTTTTACATACTGTAAGAGGAGGAATGTTTATGTTGTCCCCCCCTGACAAAAGTCAAAGCCCCAGTAGGGACGTTGAGAATTTCAGTCTTAGTTGTGTACCCCGACTGAAATCCTCAGCGGTAGTGGCGAGGAGTGTAAAATGCCCACATTTTTCATATTAATTTACAGATATTTCCCATGCATTTCTCCCCCCCCCTTTGCTGTGCCCCTTCTTGCTAAAGAGTTGTTTTGACCGTTTCAGCAGAAAATATAAATGCCAATCGTACATGAGTAACCGCTATCAGTTTCTTGTCAAATATAGAATGGTAAAATTCGACTTAGTTGCTTTCTCAGTTATAAATTCCCTTTGCCATTATTTTCCTAACTGAAGATAACAGTCGCTACGTAGAAGTAAGTTCACAAGTCCACGAAAATACGAGCTTCGCTCTCCCTGACAAATACTGGTCAGTGTGTCTGATGTTGACCGCGTGAGAAAAGTGTCCCACGCTAGTTCAAGCTCGGTGTGAGGCGAAAGTTCATGCGATAAGGAGCATATACCCTGGTGGACGATGAGCGAAAGAGTTTTGTTTTGTGGTGGCTTTTGGGAGAAGCAGTCGGTTAGTTAGTCTGTATGAGAGAGAGTGAGAAAATACAGTAAGTTTTTGGAAACGGGAATTACGTTACAGAATGACTGTACAGAGAGAAGCTTGAAGAACAGCGCAAGAAGATACAGAATGAGCGAGCGAAGATAGCAGAACCCGAAGGAAGGCTGCGAAAGCACGGAATCCCCTCGCCGAGTTCCGCCCCCCGTAGAATGAGTCATCCGTACTTAGGTAAGTTATCCCACAGCTATGCATAAACCTTACTCCTCAATAATATAATTAATTATGTTAGCATTGATAAATTGTAAAATGTCTTAATACTGCTATCTTAAATAGCGCATCACTTAGATTGTCAGTTTCACAAATTAACAATAGGTAAATGATGTATCTTAAGCATGCTATCCTAAATAGTGCAGTATTTTTAGTATTGACCCCATCATGTTTGTACAACCATTATGTCATATGCTAGTCCTTGCCTGAGATGAAGTATCCACACGAAGAACACCTATGTGAAGAACCCATTAATTTCCAAAACATCAATAAATGCTAAGAACTCTTAAATACTTCCATAAAGTCAGTTTATATTATTGTAACCAAATGATTTAGGATTTGCTTGTCACTGCCGCTAGGGCAGTAGTTTTCATACATGTATCAATTCTATAGTGGAGTATATTAAACTATATTTTGTTTTAAACATATGCCTCAGGCCTATCCTCTATTCACACGAATGAGTAAGCAAAGAATTATATAATAGAACTGATACCGCGGGTACTCGAATTTCTACCTATAATTGGAAAGAGTTTGAGTATTTTCACAACGCCTGATCGAAGTTGCAGTTCCTATTCCCTTGAATAGTTTACCGAGGGCCGAGATCATTGTCCTAATATGAAAAACCACTAGACAATCACATGAGTATACTGGGGTTATCATTGAACAAATGATTAAGGAAGGAAAGTGTCCCGCCATACAGATGTGTTGTCCAGAGAAGTCCGAACGAACGAAAGTAAGTAATTAATAAGCAAGCAAGAAGTATAATAAATAAAACCCCCCAGTATAACAGTTATATGTATAGTTAAAATTACAATTTAATTGCCAATGAAGTTCGACAAGATTAATAGATTTTACTGATTAATTTTCACGTAGCAATGGCGGCCGTTTATGAACGGTAAACACGTGGATTTGATACCCTTTCCGATACTAAGTAATACCTACAAAATCTCTATCTAAGTTATTTTAACTTTAAGTACCGTAAATAGGAATATAAAGCTACTCTAGAAATAAGTTAATATGTCAATTTAAACTAATAAGGCAGAAAATAAATCAGAAAAAACTTCTCTATTCCAAGAGCGGCAGAAAGGCACGTCCGTACTTCAACAACAACTTCAACCGCAACTGTCACACCACACTGATTTAACATTGCATTGTCCACCAATGTCAACTGGATGCACTTCCTTAGATTTTGTGTTTCTTAACTAACAGCATAACCCTTCCTCTGTTCCTGTCCTCTCTATCCTTTCTGTACACATTGTACTGATTATATCCATGTTGCATCCATCTCTGATATCCCAACAATATCCGCTTTTGATGTCTTGACCAGCACTTCAAATTCATCAAATTTATTTACTATACTCCTAGCAATGGTGTACATGCAAGTATACATACACTTATTTTTACTCTTAGTTGCCCCTAACACAACCCATGTATTTACTTGTTCCATGATGACTCCCAGCAGACTTTGAAATTCCCAGTACCTCGCTTTGCAGGCTGCTTCTCATTCCAATAAAAGCAGTGCAAGAATCACTTCCACCTCTGCCTGTGGCTACAGTTAATCTATTAGTCTGTGAATCCCCTCAAGCTAGCAGTTTTCTGACCGACCTAACACTACCTCAATAGCATCAGCAAATATTCTTGCACCCTTTCTATTTAAGTGTATCCCATAGTTGTAACTGTAAGTTCCATTGAAATAACTAAAACAAAGGAACTTTGAAGGAATATGGAGAAGGAAAATGAAGAAAGTTAATCGTATGAGAATAGCTCTTTTTTTTTTTTTTTGCAATTTAAAACTTACAACCATATCTAAAGTAAAGTACCAGGAAACACTGTGACACAACCAAACTTTTATAGGTTCCTTCTAGCTGCTGCTGCTTCTAGGATACTCACCACTGCAATCTGAACAGGAAACTGTGGCTAAACTACTGCTTTCCATAGAGATCATAACATTGAAAAATACCGAATGCAAACACTGTCCACGGTCATAATGATCAATGAAAAATCTTGATATCCTTTGATCATGAAGCAGCTCTGGCTTCAAGAATAAGCAACTGCAGTGTGCACGTGTGCTTGTCATTGCCACAGGAGCTAATACAGGTTTATACACCCATATGCTTAAAGTTACCCATCTCCTTACAAAATAATGATGAATTTTACATGAATATAAAATTAAATTTTTTTAATTTGTGTTCCTAAATAAAACGAACACATAAAATGAACCACTGATCTTTGGAACTAGAACCCATCATACCAGTTCTCGTGAAAATGAGAAGATAATAGTGCAATTACTTCTCTTTAACCACACCATCAAAATCTGTCAAATATTCCTGGTTTGATAGTTTTTAACATAAATAAGAAAACATTCCTATTTATGTTATACCAGCAGCATTTAATTATATAAAATCATAATTTTTTAATCAAAAAGCAAAACAAAAAATCCCATTTGATTTACACTATGCCAATGTTCACACATAATGTACAACTTTATTATGTCAGTCAGGATTAAGTAGAAATAAATGAAAAATCAGCATCATGCAATATCTTAATTATCAAGGCTAATCAGGAGTTGCTGAAATAAAGTTTTCCATATCGCTGCTGAAAGACCTTTCAAATAACTCGAATAATAATACAGGTATCAAAATTTAGTAAATGTATATTTGTTTCATTTTATTTTTAAAAACAAGAAGAGTTCTATAAAAATTACCAATAACATTTAATGAGCAATTGTGCCAGTCCCTCAGATCTCATCATAACTGGTGTGTGTGTGTGTGTGTGTGTGTGTGTGTGTGTGTGTGTGTGTGTGTGTGTGTGTGTGTGTGTGTGTGTGGAGAGTAAGACTTGTATTAGCTGTGTGTGTGTGTGTCAATGTATGTGTGGGTATCTATTCAGAGATGGAACTGTCATCTCTGAAAAATTGATTTCTGTTGTGTTCTGTACTAAAATAATGCCTGTATGTTCTAATAATAAAGGCATCTTCCTTAAGACACCTCACAAATATATGCATACAATACAATGTGGCCATACAAACAAGTATAGGTATTGTCAGTTTATGCTTTGGTTGCAAAAAGAAAATACATGCAAATTAACATCATGTTAAAACAACATGGTGTTAAATTTCATGTACTGCAATTAACACCATGGGTAAAGATTTTTACTCTTACTTTGAGTAAAGATTTTTCTACATGTGATATAGCTATTCATCTGCACTGTAATCAATCCACAATTTTATCACTTCTTTCTAAGCTTCCTGAAACATTTGCTTCGAAGAGAAAAGGAAATTAAAAATTGTTTGTCTGCAGCATCCCATGACAGAGTATCAGAGTTTTGATACTCTGTCATCTCCAGTTTTGCCTCAAACTGGAGGGCTTTATCCAGAGATCTAAAAATGGCATGGGAAGAACACATGGGAAGAACACACAGCAAAGACAAGTTATTTCTCCATGACCAAACAGTGATTTCACCACCTGTCTCCCATTTGGAGAGTCCAAGTTCAAGTCTTTTCAGGAGACTGGAAGAATTTTTAAAGGCCTCATTAATCAGAGATATAATTGGCTGATCTCAAACAAGGGAGAAGGGTTCCCCTGTGAGTTCAGGTTTATCATCCCACACAACATGCAGTCTGCCTGCGACTTCTACAGCCATAATACACAATGTCACAAATATGGCTTAAGTTGTTGATCAATGAAAAAAAAAAAAAAAAAAAAAACCCCAGCAAATAACAGGTTCTTTTGCAGTCAGGAGAAAATTATCACAACATGGATTTAGGATGCAGCACCTTAGAAAGAAGCCACTGAAGTGACTGACAGAATGATAACTGAAAATTTAAATGGCACCAAAGACCATGAAAAGCAGTCTACACAGCAATTGAAATCTGTTGTTTTCCCTGATTAAAAATTTAACTTGCATGCCTCTGATGGGCAGCAGTTTGGAAGGACAAGGTAAGGTGAATTCCACTCAGACACTTGAGCATTCATTCTGAAATTATCTGCAAGTTACTGTCTCCAACTGCTTTCCATTTAACACACAAATAACTCCACACTTTGAGTACTGTGTACAGGTCTGGAAGCCTCATTTTAAGAAGGATGTAGAGTTGCTTGAGCGAGTACAGAGAAGGGCAACAAGACTGGTGAGGGGGAACGAATGGATTCTCTTACCAAGAAAGACTTAAGTTCTGCAAATTTCAGCATCTGGAAACTAGGCAGTTGTGAGGTGATCTGATCGAGGTGAATAAGGCCTTGAATGGGTTGAGCAGGCTCAATTCTGATGGAATTCTTCCTCTTGCTCGGACTAAGAACCTGAGGGGACATAGATTCAAATTGAGGAAAGGCAGTTGTAGAATAGATGTGTGGAAATTTGGCTTTAGCAAGCGGGTAGTTGATAGCTTAAATAAATACAAGGAGAAACTGGACAAACTTTTGGAGCAAAAGAATGGGTGAAATGTGAGGTTTTTTTGCTGATGCTACACAAACTTGCTTTCTTGCATCACATGCCTCTACTACTACTAGTATTTTCCAGAATGACAGTGTCCCTTGCCAAAGTACTGCTGGGTACAAATGTCAGTCACCTGCTAGTATCTTTAATAATTTAAATTAATGTTTTCATTGTGTTTTTTACTCAACAGAATTACATAAGATTACATAAGAGACAAGTCCATTTAAGAGATTTTGATGGTCATTCGTGTATTAAGAATTTGCAGATAAAGGAACCACTAGGTGGCAGTGATCACAGTGTACTGATATGGGATTTACTTAAAGATATAATTACAGTCAGGGGTAAAGAAAAGGGTTTTTGCTTCCGTAAAGGTGAGTACAGTGGTCTCAGAAAGTTTTTAAATTCTGTACAGTGGGACAAACTGACAATGTTACCAACAGTAAATTCTAAGTGGGAAGTATTCAAGGAATTAATCATGGATGCTACTAAAAGTTTCATACCTATTAAGAAATATTGTTCAAGGTTTAGGCCTAAATGGTTATCTAATGAACTAATGAGACTCATAACAGGGAAGAAAAATGCATGGGATGCATATAAATTATTAAGCGACTCAGAAGCCTTTCGCAGATATAAGCTAGTCTGTAATCAGGTCACAAAGGAGGTTAGGCAGGCAAAGGCAGATTACGAGAAATCCTTGGGAAAAGATGATAAGAAAAACAGCAAGGATTTCTTTACTTATATAAATTCTAAAAGGAAGGGAATGAATCTGATTGGTCCACTTGACATTCATGGTTCAACTGTTGATGATCTTGCTCAGATAGCAAACAAACTGAATGAGTACTTTGCATCTTCATTCACACATGAGGAATTATTAAGGTTTGAAAATGGCAGAAAGTTATCAAATTGTAGCAGGGTGCTTAATGATTTTTTAATAACTGAGAGCAAAGTGGAGGAGAAATTGTTGAAGTTAAACATAAGAAAAGCACCTGGGGTGGATGGGATCTATCCAGTTATATTAAAGGAGGCAGGAAAGCAACTAAGCAAACCCTTAGCCATAATTATGAGAGCATCCTTGGACTCGGGGAAGGTCTCCACGGACTGCAGATGTGCAAATGTATCCCCAATTCACAAATGGGGATCGAAGGGTGACACAAGTAATTACAGACCAGTTAGTTTAACTTCTGTTTCAGCTAAAATAATGGAGTCACTGGTTAAAGATGCATTGCAGGATCATCTAGACAAGACTGCAGCAATAATTCAGACACAGCATGGGTTTGTTAAGGGAAAGTCTTGTCTGACAAATTTGATTGGATATTATGATGTGGCTACAAAGGAACTGGATGCAAAAAATAATTTTGATGTGATATATTTGGATTTCAGGAAAGCTTTTGACACTGTTGCACATGGAAGACTACTGTAAAAATTGGAGCAGAATGGTATTAAGGGTAAATTGCTACAATGGATAAAAGGATGGTGAAGTGGGAGAAGACAGAGGGTGATAATCAATGGGTGCTGCTCTTCGTGGACTAATGTTATTAGTGGAGTCCCACAGGGTTCGGTGTTGGGTCCACTGTTGTTTTGTATATTTATCAATGATATTGATGAAGGTATATCAGGCTTAATGTCGAAGTTTGCAGATGATACAAAGGTTCGTAGGGTTGTTAATGACAGTAATGGCAGTGTGCTACTACAACATGATCTAGATAATTTGGGAGGATGGGCTAAGGAGTGGCAACTGAAGTTTAACCTTGACAAATGCAAAGTACTGCATATGGGTAGAAGTAACCCCAGAGAAACGTACCAACTGTGTGGTACTACAATTAATGTGGTAGAAAATGAAAAAGACCTGGGAGTAATTGTGCAGGCAGATATGAAGTTTTCTGAGCAATGCAGACAGGCTGCGAGGGCAGGTCATGGGGTTTTGTCAATGATATATAGGAATTTTGCTAGCAGGGAAAAGGAAGTGATTATCCCTCTGTATAAGGCAATGGTCAGGCCATGCCTTGAGTACTGCGTACAGGTCTGGAGGCCTCATTTTAGGAAGGATGTCGATTTACTTGAGCGTGTACAGAGAAGGGCAACAAGATTGGTGAGGGAAATGAAGGGATCCTCTTACCAAGAGAGGCTTAAGTTCTGCAAATTGCAGTGGCTGGAGACTAGGCACCTGCGCGGTGATCTGATTGAGGTGTATAAGGCCTTGAATGGGTTGAGCACACTGAATTCTGATGGGATCCTTCCACTTGTTCAGATTACGAACCTAAGGGGGCATAAATTCAAATTAAGAAAAGACAGGTGTAGAATAGATGTGCGGAAATTTGCCTTTAGCTAGCAGGTGGTTAAATGCTAGAACAAGCTTCCATCTGTCGTTGTGGAAGTTGATAGGTTGAATAAATTTAAGGAGGAACCGGACAGGCATTTGGAGGGAATGATGTGATTTTTTATTTTATTTTTTTATTTTTTTGGCTGATGCTGCATAAGCTCATACACATGCTTTCTTGCATCACATGCCACTACTACTACTACTACAAAATAGCCCTTCAAGAAGTGAGTCATGATTTGCATGTGTGACATAATCAAGCTGCAGATGGGCACAAAAAATGAACTATAGTATCTAAAATTATCTTTCACTAGCCAAGCACAGCTTAAACTGTTTAACTGTTTGCAATTAGCTGTGTATATGTGTGTATGCAGGGCCAGCTTGAGGGTAGGTGGCACCCCTAGGCCAGTTTGGTTTTCACAGCCCCTGATCATTTTTTTTTTTTTTATTTTAAATTTTTAAGCTTTATAAATTTTACAAAAGGGGCATGTCGTAATAGAACATATTTAAAAAATCCTACATAAAATTAAAATTACAAACTTTTATTTACAAAAGGTATATAACAATAAATTATTCGAAAACTAAACAAAAACTTTCTTTAATAAAATATTTAAAATTATACTTATAAAACAGGTGTATAATAATAATAAATGTAAAAATTTTGCAAAAACAAAGGGGGTTATTGTTATTTGGTTTTTAGGAGCATTAGCAACTAAGGCCATATTGCTCGGGGATATGCGGTGGTCATTCCCTGACCTTTCCGCATCCTCCGTATTTGGTGGTGACGGGCTCGAACCCCGGTCTAATCAAGAAGCTTGTGCTACGCACTGCTGCTCCTTCCCACCTGGCTACGGAGGCGCCTAAACAAAGGGGGTAATTCAAAAATTGCTCGTCTAGAGTTTAAAACAACCGCCTACTATGATTTAACTTGTACAAAAGAAGAATTGTTGGTATCTCAATTTGAAATAAGCATTCGTTAAATGCTGTACTTTCTATAGAGCCGCACTTGAAAGTTTGGAGTAATATCAACTACAGTTTGCTCGGAAAGTATTGCTTACTATGCCTAGTGAAGGAATAGTACGTACTGCATTGGACGATTGCTTATGCCATGCGCAAGCAAAGTGGTTGTCTACTGTAGCCTACCGCAAACTCCGCATGTTATATGAAATAGGTAATTCCTTTCATACAAACGCTCGTTTGGGCGTCGTGACTGTACATTTGGATAGGTTTGGCGATCTCAGATTAAAATAAAAAATTACTTTGTCTACGCACAGAATTATTATTAATGAAGAACCATGTTACACAATGGTATGTATTTGTCGTATATGTATATTTCTGTGGTCTCGGTAAATAAGCAAATAAGTCCAAAAACTCGAATTTGCAGGAGAAGAAAAATAAACTTCACACTCTTATATAAACATGCATATATCTGAATATACAAATATTTATTACTCACGCTAAAACTACAATAACGAAGATATCTGCATGTCACATAATAGTAAATAATAAATACTTTATTAAGTGCACTTATCTCATTTTTGACAAATTAGACTTATCTGCTTGTTCACAGAGACCACAGATTTAATAGCCCGAATTCAGTAATTTGTGTGATTTATTCATTCAAAAAGCATAATAATAATTAATTTTGATATTAAAATAAAATTAACTTTAATGCATAGTTTATTTTTAGTTTTTGATTTATCTTATATTTATTTCTTTTAGTTGCACAGTAAAATGAGTAGTGCAAGGGAAAAAAAAGTTCGTCAGTATTCAGAGGAATACTTAAAATTTGGTTTCATACCCGCTGTCCACGATCAAAGGTCACCTTTTTGTCTTTTAATCAAGGAGAGAATTTAATCAAACCATCAATATCAGCATTTCTTAAAACAGTTCTAGAAAAAGATGACAAAGACGTGAAAAGCTATGCCACTCAATAACAATACTGTTAGCAGAATAATAGATGAAATGAGTGAAGATATTGAAATACAACTTGTTGGAATGCTGAAAACAAGAAAATTCTCAGTGCAAATGGATGAATCAACTTTGAGAGACAGTGGAGCTGTACTGATAACTTATGTAAGATATATTGATAAAGGTAATTTTGCTGAAGAAATGCTATTCTGTAAATCATTAGAGAGCACCACTACCTCCAAAGATATATATAGTAAGCTAAAAAATTACTTAGTCGACAATAATATACCAATGAAAAATATAACATCTTGTGCTGCACATGGTGCTCCTAATATGATGGGCAAGAAAAATGGATGCTTAAAACTGATGAAAGATGAGAATCCAGAAATGCTTCTTGTGCATTATGTTATTCATAGGGAAAACTTGGTAGCTAAAAATATTTCGCCTGTTCTTCATGAAGTACTAAAATCAGTTATAAAGTGTGTCAATGCTATTAAAGCTAATGCCAAATGTGAGTGTCTCTTCAAGCTTTTTTGTGAAGAACAAAATGCAGACCATGTGAGACTTTTACTTCACACTGAAGTAAGGTGGCTCTCGAAAGGGAACTGCTTAAAAAAATTTATGGAACTATTTGATACTATTAGTGACTTTTAAGTGACAAACCTGAAATGACACATCTGTTAATGGTCGATGGTAAAGCATTTGTGAGTTATTTAGCCGATATCTTTGAAAAACTAAATATATTAAATAAACAACTTCAAAGAACAAATAAAACTTTTGTTGATGCAAAAGCGAAGATATTTGGTTTCATTACATTTATTGAATTATGTCAAAAATATATTTGTAACAAAAATTTTGAACAGTTTCGTTGGCTGCAAAAATGTGAAGTGACTGATACTGCTGTACTTGTTATTGTCGATCATCTGAAAATTCTGTCCACTGATTTAAAAGAAAGGTTTTCTGATTTAAAACAAATTGATTTTCCAACCTGGATGAGGCAACCAATGTTGGTGGATTTGTCTGATGTATCAATGCAGTACCAAGAAGAACTCACAGAAATGCAAAATGATGAGTCAGTTAAAACTTTATTCAATATAAAAGGAGTGATGGCATGGCTTTGTGATGAAACAGAAATTAATTACCCAAATTCAACCAACTTTGCAAGAGAGCTATTGTTACCGTTTCCATCTTCATATTTAACTGAATGTGGATTTAGTGTCATAAATGATTTGTTACTAAAGAAAAGAAATCGACTGCATATCACAAAACGGGGAGACTTGAGACTGAAGCTGACTAAATTGGAGCTCAATATAAAATCTCTCTGCGGCAAGGATCAAGCACAAGGGTCTCACTAAATTTAGTGCACTCATCTAGAAGTAAGTTCACATGGAATGATGAAATTATTAAACAATTAAATAATAATTACTAAAAATTAAAATATTATAGAAAAATCTTTCATATAAATTATTTTGTACTTGAATTTTAGTTGTCTATTATATGTTTTGAAAATTTACTTACTGTTTTTTTCTTAATAATTTCCTAATGATTTCTTCCTAAAAACCTAAGTTTTGTGTCCTGAACAAGTTGTAATTAGGCTTCATTTAGGGAATAATTCAATTTTTGAATATAAAAAATATGTATATCGGTGTTTCCCAACATTACATGGGAATGTAATGTTGGGAAACATTAGAATCAGAATTTTAGAAAGACTTAGGGGGGGCATGGTAAACAGCATCAGAATTTTAGAAAGACTTAGGGGGGCATGGTAAAAAAAAGGTTGGAAAACACCGGTCTAATCTTTCCTGACTCATAGTTGTTCTCAAATGAGCTTTAATAAATTTCAAGTTTCAAAAAACTCCTTTCTATGCTAGCCACAGAGACAGGCAACGTTAGGAAAATGCGGATAGCAATGAATAGGTTCGGTAAGGAAGATGTAAATTGCTGATCACAAATGAATTGGAGAATTTTCGTGGGTGACATTTCTTCATTCGAATATGAACAGTGAAGATGTCTAATTTCGTGAAGCAAATTCGTTCCTGATATGTCTTTTTCTGCTGTTAAAAGCATTTCTAAATTCATACAATGTTTTAATCCAGTTAACTGCTTAGTTAACTAATAATTAATTGATTAACCGGTTATTTAATTTTTCTAGTTTATTGAATGCCCCAAACTAGTTCACAACTGTAGTGTGATAAAACAGTTTGGTGCAAAAAGTAAAATAGGCACCCCAAAAATAAAATTTTTGATCAAAATGGAGCCCCATGCAATACAGCTCCTGGGACAAAAAATCAAATAAGCAAACCAAAAACAAAAAATGCTAAAAACGACGCCCCTTGCAATACAGCTTGCAATACTTTTGGGGGGGGCACTGTTCGTACCACCAACGCTTCGATTCTCTGGTCCTCTTTAATACTATTACTTTTTTATACGATGTTGACGCCCCAAAGCCATTGTACCCCTAGGCCGGTGCCTCTTGTGCCTAAGCCTAGAGCCGGCCCTGTGTGTGTGTGTGCATGTGTGCAGCTTATATTTCTAAGATCTCTAAAACCACACATGGCCACCAACTGAACAACACTAGCATAATAACCAATGCTTTCTATCTAGCGAGTCCCAAATACTGAAGCACTGCAGAAGTCTAATGGCTATAGATGATGGAAACATCAACACAAATAACCAAACATTTAACATCCCCCCTCTGAATGAAACAAATGCCAATGACATTCATTGAATTTGAAAAATGGCATCACCTTGGCTGCTTCAGAAAATATATATAGTGACAAAAGTCTTAAAAATTATACTCCATGATTGATTGTTGATATAAAGTTCTGCTTTACTTTTTGGAGACTGGAAGTTCATCTAAATTTAAGCAGGGGTTTGTTCTGATCCTTTCAAGAAATTGGCAAATTGAAGGATGTGAACATGGATTATTTTTTTTTATGCTAGGTAAGCTTCCTTCCTTGTATCCTTTTGGTAATAAAAGAAGCAATACATTCAAAAAGAATATTACTACAAAAGTGTATTGAGTGAACAGTTGAGCTTATTAGCCTAATCACCTTCAAAGTACCTTCCTTCTGCATGTGCATGCATGCGCGTGCACGCGCACACACACACGCTTAGTCTTCCTAAGCTTTAAAACGTTCTTTAAAATCCTGTTTTTTTAAGCACAACATAGGACTGCTTCAATGTTTTCTTTGATGTCAACAAATTGGATTTCACAATTCCTTCAACTAGCAATGCCACTGCTCCATTTAACAATAATATAGCTGAAGTGAGTACAGGTCGACTGTCACTAATCCGGCAGCGTTGGGACCTGTGGAGTGCCGAATTAGTGAGTTTCCTGGATCACCGATGGTTATTTTAGCACATACAGTTTATCCAACAGCTAACCAGCTCATCCTGCCTTTAACACATTGACTGCCAAGCTAGTTTAAGAAAATATTTAAATTTTTAAATGTCGCATATATGTGGACAACGTGGCCCAGTAGGTTACTTTATTTATTGAGAAGCTGTGTCTGCCACATACGTGTGATGCTATTACAGCATATGTATGAAGATCGTTTGTGATTAGTTTATTGCACGCATGACGAGTGCTGCAATAAAACTAATTGTGATAAAATAAACTCTCAAACATCACAATAAGTTTGTAAGTATTGTTAGATATTTTGTTTGTAAAAAGAAGTTTGTCAGCGCGTTGTATTATCTATCATACTGTGTTGTGTTTTTCCACAAGTTTGTACACAAGTGTGTTGTAAAAAAAATAAATAAAAAAATCTAAAAAAGAATGGCTAAAAGAAAATCATTAAAATAAGAGAAACTGAGAGAAATTGCTGGAATTTACAATTAAGCAGAGTTAAATTTCTCACAGACACACCGCTGTCAAGTTTTTTTCAGAAGTTCAACTTTATCTATTATGGACAATGTACAGTGTTTGCACTTTACACCACGAGAAGAACTTCCTTTATGCACTGGAACCATGGCTGGGGCTAAATGTGAGCAGGTTATAATAATAAATGCAAAAAAACAAGTGGGAATGGCTTGCCAGTGTTTACGAGTTCACACCAACAGCTGATGCTGCAACCAACACCACCAAAACAGTAGCGGCAGGTCGGTGCACTGACCCGGGAAATTTGAAATTACGCTTGCAGCAATTACGTCCGAATTAGCAGTGGAACCAGATTACCGGTGGCTGGATTAGTGATGGTCAACCTGTATTAACTATCTACAATGGAACATTTCTCCAAATGCGGACCAGATGAGTTTAACTGATCAAGCTCCTTTTCATTACACTGACTACTATTTACATAAGAACACGCATTAGGAGTTTGAAAGGATATTTATGAATGATTTCTGTTCTGTATGCTACATTTGCAATCGTCTATTTGGAAAATGAAACAAAAAAACCATCAACTAAAAAAGATGCACCATTGATAAGCACTGCAGTTCCCGATGTTGACATTGACGGAATCCATGTGTGTAATAGCTGCAGAGGATCAATCACTTAAGAACAACACTATTCCAAGCACTAAGTCAAACAGCTTTGTCTACCCAGAAATTCCATCGCATTTACCGAAGTTGGATTTAATGACAAAGAGGCTTATTTCTCTTCACTTACCGTTCATGTAAATAATGTGCCTGGAATAGTGTTGTTCTTAAGCCTAAGAGACACATACAGTCAATACAGCATTCTGGGCCAAATGATAGATCAATGTACCTGTTTCTGCCAAAACAATGGTCTATTGCTTGCCAAGGGAGATTGACTGAAACATGCACATTGATCCCTTGGCCCAGAATGCCATATTGTCCGTATACATGTCTCAGGCACCTTATTTGTGCATATAAAATGCAAGAAAATATACAAGTCCAGCTATTTGATGGGGTTAGTAAGAAAGTGAGTGGTTAAAGTGTGGCTTCAAATTTGGTCGACACGCCTTGCTATCGATTGTATCAAATCACGGAAGTAATTCTTTGATGACAGTCACATGTAAATTAATTTAGCTAAAGATGATATAAGCGAAGCTGTTCTGATCGAGGAAAGTCTCGTGGCCCAACAGCAAATGTTGTTGTGGAGCGATGATAGATATATTAGAATCACCCCAAGAGAAACTAACGTATTGCAGAGCTTACTGTTTGACAAGCACACAGAGAAACCGTCCTTTCCCAGCATTTATCTTGGACAATTCTGAACGTTCAGAGAGAATTTACATGCAACTCCATTCATGACGGTGACGAGCGAGCTCAGATGATCTGACTGGTTACTCCATATCATCTCTTTTACGTAGCAACGAAGGTAATGAGATTGAGAACGAGAGATTCTTAGATGGTGGTTTTCAAATACATAAGTAAAGATACAAAACTGACCCGTGAGCAAGTTCAATCCAAAGAATACATTAACAGTTGTATCGTGGCCTTCCTAAAGACAATTCCAAACTCAACCGACTACTGGGCTCAATGTAAGCGTAATCTAATCATCATGATTAGACAGCTCAGTAAACCTACAATGTTCTTGACTGAGTGCCACTGAAATCAGTTGGCCACACTTGCATCAGCCATTGTACAAGCTACAGAATAAGGGGAGTGATATTAGTGAGAACAATGCGAGCGACATTGACTTTGCAAAAGGCGATACTAGTGAACGAAGATGCTGTATCTTGTGCGATACACTTCAAGAAGATTCTGGTTGTAATTATGAACATATTGCAGTAAAGATGTTATAGCCTGTTTGGTCAATTTTATGTGGTCCACATTTTTCAAGCACATAGAATTTCAACATTATGGTAGTCCACATGAGCATATTTTGCTGAGGCTAAATAATGCTCCCAAAGATCCTCTGAGCGAGAACACGGAAATGATGTGTCACAAAATCGTTATTTCTATGCAAAATCGTGATTTTCAGTTTGTCGATCAAATCGCTGAACTGGAAATAACGTAACTGGACGTCATTGACACCTCTTTCGTCCCCTTGGAATTCACTATTCTGTCACAATTTTGAGACACATCATTTTTGTGTCGCAAATTTGTCATTTCCGGTCTTTCTGTCAAATCAAAAAATTGGAAATTATGTTATCTGATGTCACTTCCGTGTCACAGAACCCTAGGATTATGTGAACCACAAATTAAGAAACTGCTGGTTTATGATATCATTCATTCTTCTTCCTCATCATCAATTATAATATTTAACTAAAATCATCTTAAAGTGAAAACATATACAAGATTTTTAAAAGCCAACTGCAAACAAATGAAAACAGCCAGGCATTCCTAAATGCCAACTAATGCAGCTCTTGTGCGTATACTATATTCTTCACTAAAAGAACAATACATATAATAATACCTAACTCACCTTGAGAGTTTTTACAGCAACTGTCATGTTATATCGTTTCCACACAGCTTCATACACATCTCCATACTGTCCTCCCCCCAATTTATGCTTCATAACAATGTCTGTCCTATCTATCTCCCATTCATCTGGCTCAGGACTAAGGGCAAAAACGGTTGGTTTGTTTCTCTTGGGAGCAGGATAAAGAAGTAATGTAATGAGTCCATCAGCATGCATGGAATGGTGGTGGACCAATTCTGCCAGAGTATTGAATCTGCACTCTGAAGTAACAAAAACCTGAAATTTTTTTTTTTTTTTTTTTTTGTTAAACTCACAGAAATTAAATTTAAAGTGGCATTTAAATGAACATTAACAAATATCAGGAAGCACATAATCAAGTTCCATTACTAAATTTAAGCAAATGTATTCTTCAAGTTAGTTTTTAAGTTTTGTATCTAAATCTCTATTAATATTAGAGCTACGTTTTATTTCTTACATATATTTCTCTTTTTTTTTTTTTTTTTTTTTTTTTAACCAGCTGCTAAATTTCATGTATTCATAAATATCTAAAGACATGAAAAACTGTATTCAGCTTTATATATATATATATAGCTTAATTAATGGGAAAATAAATAATAAATTAACTACCAATAGCAAGGCAAACACAAAAACTAATAAAAATAAACCCATACATAATAAAACGAGGGGGTGGGGGAATCAAGACACAGGATACTGCAGAAGGAACACTCCTAAAATAATTTAGAAAAGTCAAAAAATGCGATACCAAATAACCAAAATTTTAGAATATGGCAATTTAATTATGTGAAATATCACTAGAAAAAAGAGAAAAACCAACTACAACTTGACCAACAAAATAAAATCACATCTGGTGAGTATGGGTTTGTCACACACAGGGTCCTGAGCTGGATATCATCATTCTTCTTCTCTTTCTTAATGATTCTCCCCCTCTCTCACTCTCACACAGGGTAACTTGGGAATTTTCTTTGGATGGTGCAGCATAAGCCTCAGGCTTCCTTGCACCATATGGCTAATAATAATAATAGACTGACCAATATGACCAAATTAGGAAAATCTGGACAGAGGACAACAAGGCCAATCAATGGTCAGAGAATCACTGCATTAGCGAACAGTAGGCGAAATTAGGAATGTAATTAGGATAGATATAGACACTCCTTCCTCATATTACATTAATAGCCCAGAGTGTGGAAAAATTTTAGTTGTAAAAAAGTAAACAGTATGTGACTGAAGAATATAAAGATCAGGTCATCTAAGAGGGCGAATTCCTATCCATGTTAGTAATGGCCCTGGGCATGGTAGACTTGTGTATCCATAAGTAGTTGTATGTATGTCAATAAGTAACAATCTTATAATTATAAGATTATAACACCAATAGTTCAAGAATAAGACAATATTGTTAAGTAGAAGGTTAATTATAATTACAGTCGAATCTCGTTAACAAAGTTCTTCAAGGGAACCAAATTTTTCACGTTTTGTAATAATGAAGTCCGCCAGAAGGGTCAATTTATTTATTTTTTTTTTTTTGGTACATATAATATATATATTGTAGAATAATAATATATAAATAACAAGATTACAGCAAGATTACAGATAGCATCCAAGACATTCCAATTTGGCTACAAATTATCTCCTCCTCCTATGTTGCAGATCAAGAACCTTATGAGGCAGGCTCTGTATGCTCTCTTAAGGTTATAAATAATGCCTTGATCAGGTGGTTGCATTAAACTGGTGGTATTGGCAGGTAAAAAACAACAGCTGTATATTTGTCAACTTAGGTCACTCGGCAGAATGTACTGTACGATCTAGAATCATCAAAATGTTCCTTTTTCTGAAGCTATTCTTCTGTCCACTTTTGATAACTAAGGCTAAAAATATTTGACTGTTAGCCAAGCACTTCTATTGGCCTCATACTCACAGGGAAGTTGGTTAATGCTTTAAAACATTTTGGCTTGGAAAACTTACCAATCACAAGTGGGCGTAGTTTGGTTCTGCCATCTGAACTGCAGCATAACAAACAGTGAATCTTTGTTTGCTAAATTTTCCACCATGACAAGACTCTCCTCAACAGCCGATTATAAAATAAACCTGTCTCGCCAAGATTAAAAATATCCATTTCCTCCTATTTTTCAAGAATGGACCTTACAGAACACAACCAGTCTGTAGCCTTTTCTTTGTTGACTAATCCAGACTTGTTGCAAACATTTCAAGAAACCAATTTATTCCTGTCTTTAAATCTTTGGAGCCAGCCACATGGAGCTATGCTGCATGCATTTGAAGTCACTAATTCCATGTTGCTGAGCTAGATAATTTGCCTTTTCTTGCAAAATCGGACCTGATATTGGCAAATTAAATGCAGCATTTGTTAGTACCACTCTAACAGTTTTCTTTCAAGCTCCTCATGTTTTGCACCACAAATTCATTTCCTGTTTTTTTATCGCTGCTCCAGTGTCACACACTTCAAGTCTTTTTCGGTTTTTCTGTATTATAAATAAAGTTTATTAAAGGGATGTTGTATTCCTTTGCAATGTCCATTTTGCATCTTTCCATCCAATCAGCCTCTTGTATAATTTTCAGTTTAATTCCGTCCCAGGCTTAATTCCATCCATTTACGTTTTGTTGCCATAACACTGCTAGATAAGATTTAGCATAAACAAATTTTAAATTAATTTAAAGACATCAGTTGAGATAAAATGGCACAAAAAATAGATTGCTATACATAGTATCAAAAGACTCTTTGAACTGGAGTAACAAATGCATGAATGCCAATTCAGGACATTTGTTACATTAATAATCTGATTTTTTTTTTTTTTTAATATTATAAATATAATTTTTTGAAAGTGTTTTTTATTAATAATTAGTAAATTATACATATTACAAGATTTATGGCATGAATGCCACGAATTCCATCTCTTTGAACTGGCCAGAAAACCAACAGTCGTATGAAGGATCATTTGGCTGTTGGCATTCATGGCAAGTAGATGAGCCTATTGGAGCTCTTCATAGCGACAGCAGCAAAGAAGCATAAATAAGAGGTGAGTGGAGCAGGATTTCAAAGGTTATTTGATAGATTGTAGAGTTTCTTTCGAAAAATTTTTTTTTCTCTGTAATAATTTAATTTTTTTAATATTATAAATATAATTTTTTGGAAGTCTCTTTTATTAATAATTAGTAAATTTTATAATGGTTATTACAAGATCTGCCTTTAACATTTCATCAGAGGGTATCATGACTTGTACGGAAATAGCCGATGGTGATTTCCGGGCAAGTCATGATTTTATCCTTTGCAGAACCTGTGGCATGAATTCCAAGGTCAATCTAGTGGATAATTCTAGCTCACTTGGAGATTCTTTTCTTTGTCACCTTTGCAAGGAGTGCACCAATCTTAAGTTAAAATTTGGTGCATTGCAAGAACAATTTGAGTCACTGAAAGAATGGTTCTTGCCCTCGAAAATAATGTAACAGAACTCGTAGGGGATTCAAGACCCTAGTAACCTGCAAAGTGATGCACTCCTGAGCCCAAGAACAGAATAACCAGGTGCAAACTACTCTGGTTCAAAAAGTCTTAGTTTTATTAGGAGATCCCATTGTCAGAGAAACAGGAAATATTTTTTTGTAATAAGGGTAGGTGGACTAGAACCATGGTATGTCTTGTTGGGAGCAACTATTAATGACATCACCAACAGACTGTCAGATTTTAAGGGGAGTAATGATATTAAGCATTCACAATATGATGGGATATATTTAAACAAAGGTGGTGCAAGAGTTTTTGGCAGTATTATTGAGGATACCTTAAAGGTTAAGGGAAACTGCTAGTTTGGAGGGGACAAGGTTAATATAGATACACATATATCTGATAATATTGGTCTAGGTAATGCTTGTTTGTTACCGCAACAGAACATATTAGCAAGATGAGAGGGCGGCTAATGCCAGGAAAGTTGTTGTTAGATTTTTTTAGATTTGCATTAATGCACTAATTACTGTCTGATATTTTCTTTTTTTTTTCTTACAGGCGATAGGGGTTCAGATAAGGTGATATTTATTTATCAATTTTAGGAAAAGAAAATTTTCATCCATGTTCTCTCGATCTCCTAGAACACACTGTCATGTTAACTGGTTGCAATTATGAAAATTAGAGGGAAAAGCTGTTTTCCGTCCTTTTTGATATTGCGGGCATTCTATGATGATATGCTTTACTGTTAGGGCATAAACAATTACTGCATTGTGGAGAGTCACTCTTTGTTAGTAGATAGCTATGAGTGAGGAAAGTATGACCAATGTGTAATCTGGCTAGGATGGTTTCTTCCTTTCTGTTTCGTCTTACGCTGGATTGCCACTGTTTAGGTTCTCTCTTGATTTCAAAAAATTTATTATTTGTTTGATCTTTCCACATACGTGTACACAGTTCTTTATATGTATGTTTGATAAAGGACTTATGATCACTATAAGGAGCCCTGAAATTAGATGGCATCACATTTGTAGCAATTTTAGCAGCTAAATCTGGCTGCTTGTTTCCTAGGATTCCAACGTGTCCAGGGATCCAACAAAATATTAAGAGCTGTCCATGTCCATGAAGTGCTAATAACTGTGCCCAAATTTTCTGTAGCAGATGATGACTAGGGAATGATTTTTGGTCTGTAGAGCATTAACAGCCCTTAATGAGTCCGTATATATAATGGATTTAGCGAACGAGGCTTCTTTTATATTCTCTAGGGCTAGTAGAATACCATATAACTCTGAAGTATAAGTACTGCATTCGGATGGGAGCTGTCTGAAGATGGTGGCATTTTGTAGTACTACAGCTGTGCCAACTTTATTACCAGTTTTGGGTCCATCTGTGTATAGTTGAATGAAACTACTAAATTCGGTGGAGTGAGCCATACGTATCTGTCTAATGTTGGAGAAGTTATTCTTTCCCCATTGCTAAAAATGTCTATCAGTATGTACCGGAGGCATTTGCCATGGCTGGGTTTCCATTATTATTAGCCAAATGGTGCAAGGAAGCCTGAGGCTTATGCTGCACCAGCCAAAAAAAAATTCTGTACCTCTGAGAGAGAGAGGGGGGGGGGAATCACCAAGAAAGAGAAGTATGATGATATCCGGCTAAGGGCCCTGGGTGTGCCAAGTCCATACTCACCAGATGTGAGCCCCTGGGGTTAAATGCTAGTGTCCTGAAGAGTGTTAGTAAACTTCAGGCTCCAGCTTGTGATCAAAGCTTGAAGCCTAATGCCAGAAGGTTTTTGAAATGTTGTTTAGTTTGATAGAGATTTCTCCATTTTGGCAAGAAGAGGCATTGCCACATGGGATGATGTGGGAGACTGCTGATTTTGGCTGCATAATTTAGTAGCAGAACTTCTCACCTAAGGTGTAACGGTGGTTCACAGGCTTCGGTATAGAGGCTTAAGATTGGTGATGTGCGAAACTCTGCATGCAACTCTTAGTGCACTGTGATGTACAGGATCAAGCCATTTAAATACACTTGGCCTGGCCGAGTGATATGCAGGAGACCCATAGTCTAACCGGGATCTGATAAGTGAGCGAAATAGATGTAACAACATGTAACGATCTGTATGCCATGACATAGAAGAAATTACTTTGGGAAGATTTAGTTTTCTAAGACAACTTGTACGAATATGTTTTATATGTTCTAGGAAGTTTAATTTTTTATCAAGTATTAAACCAAGAAATCTAATACTAAGCTGGAAAGTAAGACAATGAGAATCCAACTGAAAGCCTGGATCAGGATGTAAAGAATGTTTGCAAAAGAAGTGCACGGCAGTCGTTTTTGGTTTAGGAAGCCGATATCCATTATTTTTGGTCCAAGAGACTAGTACAGGATCGAGCCATTTCAATACACTTGGCCTGGCCGAGTCACATGCAGGAGACTCATAGTCTAACTGGGATCTGATAAGTGAGCGAAATAGATGTAACAACATGTAACGATCTGTACCGCATGGCATAGAAGAAATTACTTTGAGAAGATTTAGTTTTCTAAGACAACTTTTACGAATATGTTTTATATGCTCTAGGAAGTTTAATTTTTTATCAAGTATTAAACCAAGAAATCTAATACTAAACTGGAAAGTAAGACAATGAGAATCCAACTGAGCCTGGATCAGGATGTAAAGAATGTTTGCGACAGAAGTGCACGGCAGTCATTTTGTGCACGGAAGAAGTGCACGGCAGTCAAATATCTGTATGCAGTTTTTGCCAGTCGTGTTATAAAGTTTTTAATTTAATAGAATAAAGAGATGCCTTGTCTGGTAAAAGAAATTTATTGAATCCTAGTGCAATATTCAGAGGATGGAATCTGGTAAAAGCCGCCCTAATGTATACAGCTATGAATATGCCTCCATCGACTATTACTAAAACTATGAAGAATGCTAATAAAATAAAACAATCAATGCAAAGTGGTAGGTAAATTTTTTGGTGCCTGGAACCTAACCCTGTAATTTCCGATTGACTCCATTATATAAAGGGTTCCATTTGTGCCTGTCACCCCAGGAAACTAACCCTGACGTAAATCGAGGGCTATATATATATATATATATATATATATATATATATATATAAAAACCATAAAAATAAATTAGAATAAGAATTAAAAATAATAATAAAATAATAATAATAATTCCAGCAGCATGGCAAGACAGAAGAGTGAAAATAGTAGACAGAAGAGTGAAAATAGTGAAAATTAAACTTAACGATCAAACCAACAGGGAGAGAAGAGAGGAGAAACAAGAGTAAAAATATTGCAGCAGAAACTCTCTAAAATAATTTAGAACATCTAAATGTAAAGATAATAAAATAATAATCCATTAAATTTCGAATGCCAATTAAATAGAAATTTAATGGTGCCCCCTCTGACAGGCACCAGGTCCAAATTTATGTGAAATCTCACCAACAGGGATGTAAACCACTACAATAAAATAAACCAAAAATAGACTGATCATTACGCACCCATCTCAACAGAGGACCACAAGGCCAATAATGGTCAAGGAATCGCTGCATTTCGATCACTAAACAAATCGCTGCAAAGACGAGTCGAAAGATGAGTCCGCCACATTAAAAATAGAACAGATACGAGCATTCCAATGCAAAAATAATAATAATAATAATGCTGCTGGCATTATTATTATTTTTTTTATATTTTTAAAATTCTTATTCTAATTTATTTTTATGGTTATAAAAATAACTGATGCTTGAAATAAATATTTCAAGCATCATGTAGAGGAATATGTTTTTTTTTTGCCTCTGACATTTGCTTTACCTTTTTATTTTCTTTTTATTATGAAAGATTCAGATTTTCTACTATTTCAAACGTTATTCAGATATGTATAATTATATAAGTGTGTGTGTGCATGCGTGTGCGTGTGTGTAATTAGAAATGTGTCAACACATTTACACTGCTCATTAAAAATTATGAATCAATAATGGAGACAATAATACAAAAAAACTAAAAAACTATTGGAAAAAAACTTATGAATTTAATCATACACCACACTAAAATTCAAAATTTTGAGAGAAAACTAGTCTAACTCGAACAACATGACCTGTAACAGTTGCAATAATAATAGTGGCATGTGAGGCAAGAAAGCAAGCGTATGAGCTAATGTAGCATCAGGCAGAAAAAAAGAAAAAAAATCCAATTTCACACAAGGACTTCCTCTAAAAGTTTGTCCAGTTCCTCCTTGAATTTATTTAAGCTATCAACTTCCACAACTACAGATGGAAGTTGTGGAAGCAATTAACCACCCGCTGAATAAAGGCAAATTTCCACACAATTATCTTTCCTCAATTTGAATTTATGCCCCCTCAGGTTCATAATCTGAGCAAGCAGAAGAATCCCATCAGAATTCAGCATGCTCAAACCATTCAAGGCCTTATACACCTCAATCAGATCACCTCACGGGTGCCTAGTCTCCAGCTGCTGCAATTTACAGAACTTAAACCTTTCTTGGTAAGAGGACCCCCTTCGTTCCCCCCCCCCTCACCAATCTTGGTACTCTTCTTACATGCTCAAGCAACTCTACGCCCTTCCTGAGGCTTCCAGACCTGTACGCAGTACTCAAGGCATGGCCTGGCCATTGACTTATACAAAGGGATAATCACCTCCTTTTCCCTGCTAGCAAAATTCCTGTATACCATTGACAACACCCCCATGACCTGCTCTGGCAGCTTGTTTGCATAGTCAGAAAACTTCATATTTGACTGCACAATCACTCCCAGGTCTTTTCATTTTCTATCACCCTAAGTTGGTACATTCCTCTGGGTAAGGGTGACACAAGTAATAACAGAACAGTTAATTTAACTTCAGTTCTGGGGAAAATAATGGAGTCACTGGTTAAAGATGCATTGCAGGATCATCTAGACAAGACTCCAATAATAATTCAGACACAGTTTGTTAAGGGAAAGACTTGTCTGACAAATTTGATTGGATACTATGATGTGGTTACAGAAGAACTGGAGGCAAAAAATAATTTTGATATCATATACTTGGATTTCAGGAGCTTTCAACACTGTTGCACATGGAAGAATACTGTACAAATTGATATTAAGAGTAAGTTGCTCCAATGGATAAAAAGGTGGTTGAGTGGGAGAAGACAGAGTGGTAATGAATGGATGCTGCTCTTCGTGGACTAATGATATTAGTGGATCCCCTCAGGGGTCAATGTTGTGCCCACTGTTGTTTTGTAAATTTATCAATGATATTGATGAAGGTATATAAGGCTTAATGTCAAAGTTTGCAGATACAGAGGTAGGGAGGGTTGTTAATGACAGTAAAGGTAGTGTGCTGCTGCAACAGGATCTATAAAATTTGAGCAGATGGTTGAGAAGTGGCAACTGAAGTTTAACATTGACAAATGCAAAGTACTCCATATGGGTAGAAGTAACCCTAAAGAAACGTACCAAATATCTGGTACTACACTTAGGGTGATAGAAAATGAAAAAGATCTGGGAGTAATTGTGCAGACAGATATGGATGTGTGAATTTTTTTTTTTTTTTTTTTTGGCTGATGCTACATAAGCTCATATGCTTGCTTTCTTGCATCACATGCCTCCATTACTACTACTACTAATTATCAGGAAAACGAGAAATATATTGTGCAAAAAGAATAGGTGGAACAAGACCGGAGTATGTCTGCCAGGGGCAAAAGTTGATATTTTAGACCAGATATCATCTTTTAAGATGAACAAAAGAACAATGATAACATTGTACACGTCGGCGCTAATGGCATTAAGTGAAGGAGATCTGTGGACTTACTTAGCAAGTACAGGTCAATGTTGAAAAAAAGCTACGATTGAAAGTGTCTGAAATTCTGGCCAGACACGATAGGAGGGAGTATGTGATGATAGCCTTGTCAATTAATTCAGCCCTGCAGAGATTGTGCAGGGCTCATCAGGTAGTTTTTTTTCAACGTGGCCTGTTCTTGTTAACAGGAGAGACTGCTTCTACAGGGATGGGATACACTTAAATAGAAAGGGTGCAAGAATGTTTGCTGATGCTATCGAGGCAGTGTTAGGTGGGTCGGAAAACTGCAGCTTGGGGGAGATTCACAGACTAACAGATTAACAGTAGCCACAAGCAGAGGTGGAAATGATTCTTGCACTGCTTCTATTGGAATGAACAGCAGCCCAGAAACCAAGTTGCTGAGGATTTCAAGAACAGCTGGGAGTCAATAAACAAGTAAATACATGGGCTGTGTTAGAGTAACTAAGAGTAAGAACAGGTGCATGTATACTTACATGTTTTTTTTTTTTTTTTTTTGGTAGTTGTTGGCGCATCGGCTTCTGTGGCCATAGTGCACCTCCCAAGGTTTTTGCAGTACTTTGATCCAAGCCCGAGGCGGGATTCGAACCCGTGACCTTTGGGTTGCCAGGCAGGCACCTTACCCACCTGGCTAGCCCGGTCGGCATACTTACATGTACACCAATGCTAGGAGTAAAGTAAAGTAAATAAATTTGATGAATTTGAAGTGCTGGTTAAGACATCCAAGGCAGATACTGTTGGGATATCAGAGATGTGGTGTCACTTAGATATAGGGGATGCAAAATTGGAATTTGGGGAGAAAAATGTGTACAGAAAGGATAGACAGGATAAGAAGGGAGGAGGGGTTGTGCTGTTCATCAAGAAACACAAAATCTAAGGAAGTGCATCCAGTTAATATATACGGACAGCACAATTTTGAGTCAGTTTGGTGTGACATTAGCAATGGGAAAGCAAAAATGAGACCAGGAGTTTGTTATAGGCCTAATGACTCTGATGAGTACAATGAACAATTATACAGAGGAAACAGTGGGCCAATAAATCAGAGTGTCTTATAATGGGGCATTTTAACTTCCCAGATGTAGACTTGTGGAACTTATGCATTGGTCACTTGTACAATTTTGTGGATTTGTTGGATGATTGTTTTCTACAGCAGCATGTTAGAGGGGCAACAAGAAGGAGTAATACTCTTGATCTGATTATCAGTAGTGATTATTCATGCATTAAGAATTTACAGATAAAGGAACAACTCGGTGGCAGTGATCACAGTGTACTGATGTGGGATTTACTTAAAGATGTAACTAGCATCAGGGGTTAAGTAAATGGTGTTTGCTGTTATAAAGGTCGCAGAGATTTCGGTTTTTATTTTTTAGGAGCATTAGCAACTAAAGACATGTTGCTCCGGGCATATGCAGTGGTCATTCCCTGACCTTTCCGCATCCTCCATGTTTGGCGGTCATGGGCTCGAATACCGGTTTAATCAAGAAGCATGTGCTAAGAATGAGAGAGACCTGGGGTAATTTTGTAGTGAGATAAGAGGTTTTCTGAGCAGTGCAGCCAGGCTAACAGAGTAGGTCATGGGGTCTTGTCAATGATACAGAGGAATTTTGCAAGCAGGGATAACGAGGTGATTATCCCCTTGTATAAAGCAATGGTCACCTGGAGTAGATGTGTGGAAGACTCATCACTTCAAGAAGACTGGAGAGGGGAACAAAGGGGTGCTTCGTAAAGACTTAAGTTCTGCAAATTGCAGCTTCTGGAAACTAGGTACCTGCTATGTGATCTGATTGAGGTGTATTAGGCCTTGAATGGATTGAGCAGGCTCAATGCTGATGAGGTTCTTCCTCTTACTCAGATTACAAACCTGAGAGGGCATAGATTCAAACTGAGGAAAGACAGTTGTAGAATATGTGTGCGGAAATTTGCCTTTAGCCAGCAGGTAGTTGATTGCTGGAACAAACTTCCATCTGTTGTTGTGGAAGTTGATAGCTTAAATAAATTCAAGGCAGAACTAGACAAACACCTGGAACGAATGGATCAGTAAAATGGGAAGGGGTTTTTTTTTTGGGGAGCAATTTGCAGAAATGAAGTCTTTCTTGGTAAGGGTACGCTTTCGTTCCCTCACTTATCTTGTTGCTCTTCTCTGCACTCATTCCAAGAAATCCGCATTTTCAAATGAGGCTTCAAGACGTTAGTAGTAACAGTAGAATTGGTAAATGATGCAAGAAAGCAAACTTAAATGGCATCAGCCAAAAAAAAAAAAAAACCGCCAAACACACACACACACACACGCTTCACCCATCCTTATCCTCCAAGAATTTGTCTAGTTCTTTTATGGAGTACTCAAGATGTGGCCTTATACAATGGGATAATCACCTACTTATCCCTCTGGAAAAATTACTATATTTTGTTGACAAAACCCCTAGCAGCCCATCTGCACTACTTAGAGAACTTCACATAATACATAATTACTCCCCTATGCCAAGCATGGTACCTCACAGTTATGTAATTCTGGGATTACTGTTACCCATATGCAATATCTCACATTTGCCAATGTTAAACTTCACTTACCACTACTCAAGCTCATCTGCTTAATTTTTCTTGTTGCAGTAGCATACCTTGATTACTGTCATGAACTAGTCTGTCAACCTTCATATTATCAGAAACCTTAGACACCTGATATGCCTTCATCAATTTTGTTACTAAATATTGAAAACAACAATGGGCCTATCGTCGAACCCTGGAGACTACACTAATAACATTATTCGAAGGAGAGAAATGCCTACTGATGACTATCCTTTGTTTACTCCCACTCAACCACCATTTTATCCATAGCAGGAACTTGCCCATAATGCCGCACTGCTCCATACTGTATAGCAGTCTTATGTACAACGGGATCAAACGCTTCTCTGAAATCTTAGTATATAATGTCAAAATTATCGTTTGCAACCAGTTCCTTCATTACTGCATCAGAATATTCAATCAGATGAGTCAGACATCTTCCTTTAACAGAACACCCCCAGCGGCTCACATCTGGTGAGTATGGGCTTGGCACACCCAGGGTCAAACCTCAGGCTTCCTTGCACCATATGGCTAATTATAATAATAATAATTAATCCACGACATGACCAACATATAACTGCATTCCTGTCTAGTAGTTGAGAACTGCTTTTTTTTCCCTCCCTCCTTTTACTAGTGACTCCATTATTCTCCCTGAACTGAAGTCAAGTTTACTGGGCTGCAATTACCTATGTTTCCCTCCAATCCTCCTTTCTGCATTGGGGATTCATTCGTATATCTCTAGTTCGAAGGGACTTCCCCTGAAAAATGCAAGGATGCTCTCATAATTATTGCTAAAGGTTTGCTTACCTCTTTTTGCTACCTCTCTTAATATAATTGGATATATCCTATCATCCTAAGTGCCTTATTCCCATTTAGTCTCAGCAACCTCTTTTTAACCTTTCTCTCAGTAATCACAAAATCATTTAGACCCCTGTTAGAATTTGATATACTTCTGGCATCTGCATCACCAAAAAAATTCCTTATGTAAAAGTGTAGAGGCAAAATATTTATTCAGTTTGTCAGCAGTCTGAGCATGATCATTAATAGTTTAGCAAGTGATATCTAGAGAGCCAATGTAAGTTCATCCCTTTTCTTGAAGTGCTAACATAAGCAAACAATTTTCATAATATGCCTTAGCTTGCTTAACTCCTTTAACGACTTCATTGCAGAACAGTTTATACTTACTGTAGGTTTCTGTGTTTTCTGATAATTTACAATCATTCCATTTTTCTTCTCTGCCACTAGCCTCATATGTTCATCTGACATCCACTTAAGTCTACACCTCAAAAAATATCTCACTGTTGGTATAAAAAGCTTAGTAGCTTCTGTATTACTTACCAAATACTTCCCATTTAAATTTGCAGGTAACCCTGACAGCTCAACTAATACTTGAAATTCATCAAATTTGTTTACTATACTCCTAGCATTACTGTATACACATGTATATACAGTATGCACTCTTTTCACTCCTAGTAATCCAGAGAGCCCACATATTTGCTTATTCTATGAGGACTCCCCCCCCCCCAACAAGCCTTGTAATTCCTGACATCTTGTTTTCCAGACTGCTGCATGTTCCAATAGAAGCAATTCAAGTATCACATCTCACCTGAAGCTGCTCTTTATCTATTACTCTGCTTATCACCCCCTCCCAGAGATAGCATTTTGATGACCTACCCAACACTCAATAGTATCAGCAAATACCCTTACATCCCTTCTATTTAAGGGTATCCCATCATTGTAAAAACAGCTTCTCCTGTTAACAATCACAGACCGTACTAAGAAAAGTTATACCCCATGAGACTTACACAGTCTCTCCATGGCTGAATTAATAGGTTCTCATCATATACTCCCTCCTACCATGTCTGAGCAGAATTAGACATTTTAAATTTTAATCCTAACTCACGACTTTCTAAACAACGGTCTTGTACTTGTTAAGTAAATCCTCCGATTTCCTATTCTTAATATCATTCGTACTAAATTTCTAAATATTCGCAGCAATAAAAAAAAAGTTTTAAAAAAATTAATATTGGTTTCTGATAATAAGATTCATGTAAACATTATTTCTTAAATTAGGTAAATGATAACTTTTGTCATAAATAACAATGGAATAAATCTCACCTTTCCTTCTTGATCTTCACTAATCCTATAGTGGTAAACTCTGCCTTCGTATCTTAGGGAAATTGACCTCTGACCAGGACTGCTTTCACTCTCCCTTACCAAAAAGCTGCCATTAATACCACTACTAAGAAGATATTCTGCTGCATTCCTAGATATTGGCCCGTGGTACCAAGAGTGCTTTTCCAAGCTGTTTACTGGGGTGATGTAATTACTTGGTACCCATCCTACCTGACCAGTCCGTGATTGAGCCTCGCACCATTCACCTGTCCTGTTGTAAGACAGAACTCTCACCTGTTCTCCTATATAAATAAAGCTTCATGTTAATGCACACAGGGCATCATTAGCAAACTGATGAAAGCTTATATAACATGGCAAAAAAAAACACTAAATGCAAACTCCCCACCTTCATTCATCTGTTTCTTCCATATATTTACCCAATCCCATCTTTCAATTCAGATGAACTTCCCACTACCAAGACCAAGACTATTCCAAAAATCAATTATGTTGAATCAGGGCAAATGTATCCACAACTGTTTTGCAATTATCCCTTCTCAATTTAATGTCTGAAAAATGTCCAGAAAATATTTAAGATGCTCTCAAACTTTAGATTACTTGACCCTTTTCAAGCCACATAAACCTCAATCCAATCAACCACACAAATGCTTGATTTCTGAACAGTAGAATTTATGGAACAAGCTTCCCTTGTTCTGCAAATTGTACCGGTTGAGGTATTCTTAAAAATAACCCAATTAGTTGTTTCTCTTCTCTGGACTTTTTCCAGCAAGGATCATAATATTCCTAAATTGTGGCTATAAAACGTATGCAATATTGAAGATATGAGCTAACCCAGTGTTATTTTAATTTAATTTTATTTTTTTTTCTTTTGTAATGGAAAACTTTAGAATGGGTAAGAAATTGTATCTATATAAAATAATTATTTCATTCAATATTAGTCAAAAAAAAAAAGAAATAGGCCTTGTCTGGCAAATAATTCAAATTGATTACATAATAAAAATTTCTTTTTTATTTTTAGTATATAATACACTTTCTTGTTTTAAAGTAACTCAAAACATCAAATTGTACAAGGTAGACTAAAAAAGCAATTCCTCTTAGTTCATAACTTCAGTGTTAGATGGGGCAGCAAGTTCCAATTATGTTCTCCATTTAACTAAAATGTTTCTAGCTACTAGGTGCACAGCAGCATTATTATATGGTTCTTCATTTACAAGTTATGCTATTTTAAATGAAAGCATCTTTGAGAACATGGTTCAAATAATATCCAGTTATTGAGTTTCTGACTGTTGAAAATAGACCTACTGAAATTCTCTGATGATTACTAACCATGTATAAGGATGAAAGTGCTGATATCAGCACCATTCATCGATGAGTTGCATGAGTCAAAGGTAAGAGAGTTGGTAAAATTGTCAATATTGCAGTCAAAACAAAAGACCAGTAACAGGTGACTAACAAAGTACATAAAGAGCAGATGACTTTGTTAGTGATAACTGTTGGATCAATCAGATATAACTCTAGCTTTAAGAATTTTTAAAGAATGTCTTCAACACATTCTGCCTGAGATCTGCGATACAGAAAGATACATCAGACAGGTCCCGAGTAGGCTTATGAAAAAAATAAAAAGACAAGAGTGAAAGTCAAATTTTGGCCCATTTTTAGAACATGAAATTATCATATTTTTAAAAATTATTGCAAATGGAAATGAATCCAGGATTAGCACTATAATCTAGTGATGATCACTGTATTCTGGGACTCCATGAAAATTTTGGGAAAAGGGCCACAATCAACTAATTTAGGTATGAAGAGGCACTAGACAAACAAATTAGTTAATGTATGTGGCATGTTACATTTCAGGTACATTCAATTTTTTTTCTGTAATAAACAGAAATGAAAATTAAATATAGTTCACTTGGCAATTCAATTTAATTACAAACTGTATAACATTTAGTACTCTCCAACAGCATTTTTTTTTTTTCCCCCTCTCTCTACATATATGTATGTATATAAAAATTTGGATAAATGTAAAAGTTATCAGATCAGATTAATGCCATCAATAGTAGATTGAACATTACATCAGTCTGTAATTTAGTTATTATAGTAAAAGTATAATATGTACTATATAGATACTGAATATCTATATGGTACATAAACATAACAGTATACAGTGGGCCATAAGGACAATAACTTATAAAGACTAAGATAGCCTTGTATAGGTCTCCAATGCCATACCCTGGAAATAAACATATAATTAGTAATAATATATAATTATATAATACAATAATGATTATGTAGCTAATTATTGATATATAGATAAATTGAAAGGAACCTTTCTAGGGCTAACCCCTTTCAATATATCCCACCAATAATTAACAGAGCTATCTGTTTCTGATTGCTATCTGCCTATTTAACTAAGTCCAATTAATAAACATAAAGATAAAGGCTAATTTGGTTATAATTTAAATTTAGCAGCAAACAGGCAAAATAAAAGTTAGCCTGACAGATAACTTCAAAATGAATATATAGAATATAAAAAATAGAGGGCCAACCATAATTTTCAATTTCAGTTAGTAATTTTATTACCACAGCCTTTGTGCAATAAATCACTGAAAGTGTTCCCATCATTTAAAAACACCCTGTATATCTCTTCACAATCACATTCACGAGTTTTATATAACAATACACGTAATGCTTTAACAAATTGTCTAAAGCTAATAACACTACATTAAAACTGTGTTTAATCTATGAATTTTTATTTCCATATTAATAGTATGATAAAAAGAAACAGTTGCCAGATTTATATTTATCCAATTGTAATGGCATTTGGAATAGCCTAACAAATATTTTTAAGTGGCCCAAAATATAAAATTTCATGAAAATTTATTCACTGGGAGTCCCTCTGTTACATACAGATGGACGGACATGGTTAATGCAATAAGGGCATATGCATCTATGTCTTTTTTATATATATACAAAGGGTACTAGGAAAGTTTTGCAATACAGCTTTGTTTATTTAATTTTTTCAAAGTAATTTCCTCTACATTCAATACACCTCTCCATCCTCCGAAACCAATCTTTAAACCAGTTCTGCCAAGTTTCACTAGGGAGTAAAGCACACTCGTTGTCCCAAGCCCGTAGAAGGTCCTCATCACTGGAAAACCGCCTCCCTTTTAGCTTCATTTTCGCATGCGGGAACAGTGCAAAGTCGCAGGGAGCAAGGTCTGGACCGTAGGGAGGGTGCTCGAGAAGTTTCAGTCCTGTCGTGGTCAAATATTCGGTGCAGGCTTTGGTGCGGTGAGCTGCAGCATTATCGTGATGGAGGTACCAGGTGTCCATTCTTAACTTTGGCCGCAGGTTCTTCATCGATCCAATGACTTTAGGCAGGCATTGTTCAGTATACCACTTAGCTGTGACTGTCTTCTGCGTGTCCAAAACGACACGTTCCACAATTCCACTCGATTTGAAAAATACAGCTATCATTTTCTTCTTTACAGATCAGGATTTTCTGACAATTACGGGTGTGTCGTCATCATCAAAGACCCAAACTTTGTTTTGAGCCTTGGTCGACAGATCGTAATAGTACAGCCAAGTCTCGTCACCTGTCACGATGTTGTTCACATACCGAGATTGTCCCTTATCAAACTTTTTTAACATCTCCCGGCACCAAGTCACACGTTGTGTCATCTGCTCTTCAGTCAGTTGATGCGGCACCCAGAGAGAACAAAGTTTCTTCACGTGCAAATGATCTTGCAGAATCGAACGAATTGCTGGTGCATTTAGGCCCAAAGTATCCTCTATCTGTTGGTAGGTCACTCGCCTGTTTTTGTCAAGCATTTTCCTCACAGCAGTAACGTTTTCCTCTGTAACTGATGTTCGTGGCCTTCCCGGCCTCTCAGAATCCTCCAGAGTGAAATTTCCCCTTTGGAATTCTCTATACCACCTGAATATCATTGTACGATGTGGACAATCATCATCTAGTGCAAGAGTCATTTCTTCTAAGCACTGGTCTATGGTTAAACCACGCACGAAATTATACCGCAAAACTGTCCTTATCTCATTTCGTGACCACGATGCCATCGCAAGCACTTTACACTCTCACTACTAATGAATAACTGAGCCCATCGACTTGGCGCGGCGGCTACTATGCACGTATGAACCTGTCTCAACATGCAGCAACAAGCAGCTTCCTGTGATTCATTGTTGCGTCATATTGCAAAACTTTCCTAGTACCCTTTGTATATATAGTATAATAGTAACAGTTACAGATGTATTTAGAATAGATATTCATGAAGGATTATAGACCTGGGGTACTACTATATATATAGTAGAAAGAGCCCAACGGCCATAAAGAAATGTAGATAATGAATATGGCAAAGGGAGAGTAGGTAGTCTAACAAAACCGGAAGTTCAAATTATGGAATAAAACAAAGGTACCTGTCAAATAAAAATAAAATTTAAATGTACTTAATGCTTCAAATTCGATGATTTTAACAACTTTAACTTTGAAGATTTCATCTTCAAAGTTCAGCCATCAAAACCAAAGGAAATACAGCAAGAAGCAAGGCTTCTGTTTCTAACATGAAATACATGTAGCACGTGGTAGATACAAAGAAACCAAGTTATAGATTGAGCATATATGGAAGCCAGGTTAAGGGCAGGGGTAAATATATGGAATGCTGATGTATATTTTCATGACTGACCCAACAGAGGCAGAGATAGAAAAAAAATAATAAATGCAAGAAGTAAAATGTAATAGCAAAAACTAAAATAAGGTGAAATAAGGAGTCAAAGTAGAGGATCAAAGATGCTACTTACTGTCGTATCATGCTAGAGTCTGATTGTTGACCAACACGCTGCATTGGAAATGAAAAAATAAGTGCTAACTCTTGTCAGAGTAAATATATAGTATGTTATAGTGACCTCAGGCATTGGAATGCAGTAAGTCATACGAGATTAAAATTGCTAAGTGTAATGTGAAGATCAACATTAAGCACGATTAAATAGTACGTTCCAGATAGCAGAGAAAAGATAACTGTCAAAGTAGCGTAACGTAGACACTGAACAATAGCATCTTGATACTGGGTTCGTAAAACTAATGGCGCAGAAGAAATAAAATGTAGGGTACCACAGGACAGTGGAAAGTAATATCAGGAAGTAATATATTCCCTCTTTCTCATTACTTTCCACTGTCCTGTAGTACCTATATTTTATTTCTTCTGCACCATTAATTTTACGGATGCAATATCAAGATGCTTTTCTGTTATATGTTGCTTTTTTCACATTATACAAAGTTCAGCATCTACATTACGCTGCTTTGACAGCTATCTTTTCTCTGCTATCCTGGAACGTACTACTTTTCATCGTGCTTAATGTCGATCTTCACACTGCACTTAGCAATTTTCATCTCGTATGACTTACTGCATTCCAATGCCTGAGATCGCTATAACATACTATATATTTACTCTGACAAGAGCCAGCACTTCTTTTTTTTCATTTCCAATGCAGCGTGTTGGTCCACAATCAGACTCCAGCATGGTACAACATTAGGTACACTGGTGTGTAAAACTTAAGGACCAGTCAGGTTTTCACCTGTAGCTTCTCATAGGAGTGGCCTGGATATGGAAAAAGCATACCAAAGGAACCTTGTGAGGTACAGAAATTATGAAGGAAACAACACCGACACAACAACGAAAACAAAACGGTACAGAGGGACTTTATTCAAAAATGGCAACATAGCACTGGCTGCAATGATACAGATGCATCACTACCAAAGAGGGAACAGAAGGGACAAGGTGGTCCTCAGTAGGACACATGGCCACCCCTAATGTCGATGCAGGCTTTGCACCACCTGTCCATACTTAGAACAATGTTGTTGATAAGTTCTTGTGGTAACATCGTCCATTCCTCTGTCAGCGCCATCTTCGGCTGGTGAACATTTTCTGGTGGGTGTGGACTTGCCGCTAGGTGTCTCCCAAGAGCATCCCATATGTGTTCGATGGAATTTAGATCGGTGGAACAGGCAAGCCAATCCATATGAACAATATCCTCACTTTCCAAAAGCATATCAACAGCTGCAATGCGATAGGATGTGGCATTATCATCCATAAACACGAACTTGGGGCCAATGGCACTTTGGAACAGACACACATGGGGAAGGATTACCTCAGTACAGTAGCATGCACCAATTACAGTATTACCTTCTAGTATCTGGAGTTGTGTGTGTCCACCCAAGATAATGCCTCCCCAGACAAGAACACCTCGACTGCCATATCGATCCCTTTCAGTGATATTTGTAGGGTGATACTATTTGCCACCCTCTCGCCAGATTAGCTGACATACAGAATCGCTGCTGAGACTGAATCTACTCTCATCAGTAAAGAGTACCTTACCCCATTGCGCTGCTGTCCAGTCCTTGTGTTCGATGCACCACTGTAAAGTGTCTCTGATGGGTAGGTGTTAAAAGGACATGGCGTACTGGCCGTCAGGCAAACAGTCCACCTTTCTAGAGTTGCCTGGCCACAGTAAACCGTGATATCTTGCATCCTGTTCTCCTGTGCAGCTGGTTTGCGATGGATACCGCTGTCTGGTGTCGGTCCCTCTTGGCCTGTAGGGGTATATAGCAGTCATCATTGGGCGTTGTTTTTCGTGGACAACGACCACCACTGGTCCTTCTAACAGCTGTACCTGTCGTTCTGAAGGCCAACCATGCATGGGCAATATCGAACTCTGCAGCCACACTCCTCGCACTTTGACCTTCCTTGAGCTTCCCAATTATTCAACCCGGGTAAAGTCATCCAGATGTTGTCTACTGGCCATTTCGTTGTCTGTAGCACTGCATGAAACCAATCAAACGTCTGTAACAATCGTGCTCACCATTTGGTAATTTTCACATAACTGCTGAACTGCTGCTTTTATCTGTTTATGTGAGCCTCTCAACACGATTCAAGCTTTCTACTGAACGGCCACAGTTATGCAAATCATCACAGGCTATTTCATTTGATTTTGTGGTTGTAACCTTTAGAAATAGTGTTGGTCCTTAAGTTTTGCACACCAGTGTAGCGTCTTTGACCCTCTGCTTCGATTCCTTATTTCATCTTATTTTAGTCTGGAAACTAGTATTTCCTCTTGGAAATACTGGTGAAACTGAACTCATACTGACAAACAATAAAACAATATTCACTGCCTGCTCAATCTTGAACCATTTTAATGTTGGAACAACCATCACTTACTGAAAGCAAAAACCAAAATTGCTAGAAATTTTGATTTTTGCTTTCAGAAAGCTAGAAACAACAAAAGAAATTGGTCAAATCAACTAAAGTGAAGAAGATAGACACTAAAGAACTATTGGAAAATCGTCAAAATGTTTGAACTAGAACTATCCGATAATGAAGAAGTCATTGAGGTATTTTATAGATACTGGCTATGCCCTTGTGTCTACTGTACAACAAGAAAAACCAGAATATCAAAAGAAACAATTGCCATGATGAAAAAAAGAGACAAGAAATGAAGGAAAGTGGTAACATAAAAAACAAGGCAGAATACGTATAAAATGTGCAAAGGCAATAAGAAAGCACATAAAAGAAGGAAAATACACAAGTTCAGCGACGTTCTTGTCAGAAGAACACTAGAAGAAAATTAAGAGCTAAAGAAAGCAAAACAAAAAATGATCGCACATAAGAGTCAAAATTTCGCTTCGAAGCTTGAGGATGGTGCAACAAATACCAAAGCATGTGGAAGAATTTTATTCAAATCTTTATAAGGAAAAAGACAACAACTAGATCCAACACCAGATGCAGAAGCAGTACCATGAATTTTGGTAGAAGAAGTAGAAGATGATATAAAATCAGTGCAAAACGCTAAAGCAGCAGGACCCGATAAAGTCACTATTGAAATGCTGAAAGATGGAGGCCAGCTGGCATGTAAAGCTCTAGCCAAACTATTTTCAAAATGCCTTCTACTGCCATATAAAGAGAGGTATCTCAGACATGCTGTGAGAATTAAAATCCATCCTCTAATGATAGCCATTGGCATTAAGAGCAATTGGTGTAAGAGTGGAAGTTAGGGGATTCACAGCATATCAGAATTTGGTAGAAGTATAGAAAATATTTTGCAGAATACACTAAGATTAAGAAAATTGATTGGGGTGGGTGGGAAATAAAACATTGATAGAAATAGTACTAAACTCTGCCCTTGAGTAATGTAATAGCTGGCTTAGCATAAAAAGGTTATGAAAGTTTAAAGTAAACTGAAAAAAAGTATACAAAAACACAGTAAATACAGAAGCCCATAGTTTGGGAAGGGGTGCGCTGAGAAAGTGTTGGCATTAGAAGTGAAAAATGACACAAGAGAGCAAGCTTACAGAAAACCAGCCAGAAAAAAAAAAAAAAAGAAAGAAACTTCTCCATCACCTCTAAGGAACTGTAATTCTTCCTTAAAATTATTCAAATTATCTGCTTGCACAACACCCAACAGAAGTTAGTTCCAACAATGTATTGTCTGAGCAAGAAGGATGCCACCATGCATTTAGCTTGCTCAATCCATTTAAAGCCTCAAATACCTCTATTATATCTTCTCACATGTGCTTGATTACCAGATGTTGTCATTTTCAGAACTAAGTCTTTCTTGATAAGAGTAGCCTTTTGTTTCTCTCACTAATCTCTTTGCTCTTCTCTGTGCCCATTTCAACAGAATATCATCCTTCATAAAATTATGAAGGATGGTGATTTGTTGAAATGTCCACACCTGTATACAATAAACAAGATGTGATCTAACCATTGCACTATAGAACAGCTTAATCACCTCCTTTATCTCTGCTGTCAAAATTCCTGTATATTATTGGCAAATACCCCATGTGCTTGTAAAAATTCCTATATATATCATTAACAAATACCCCATGTGCTTGTCAAAATTACTGTACATCATTGGCAAATATCCCATGTGCTGTCTTAGTAGCATGTCTTCCCTGCTTGGAGAACTTCATGTCTAACTGCACAATTACCCCAGCTTTTTTTTTGTTTTCCACTATCCTGAGTGTAACACCACACAGTTGGAAGGTTAGTTATTCTGGGATTACTGCTACACTTTACATTTATAAATGTTAAATTTCAATTGGCACTTCCCAGCCTACCTGCCTAATTTTTCTAGATCTTGTTGCAGTAGCATTCCCTGATTGCTGTTATTAATCGCCCTGACAACGTTTGTCATTTGTTTCATCTGAAAGGTTCGACATCAAGCCTCTGTCAATATTATTATTAAATAATTGAAAATGATGCAAGAAAAGCAAGTTTATAAAGCATCAACCAAAAAAAACCTTTACTACTCACCTCATCTGTCAATACCCTCTAATAATGTCTAATTCTTTCATAAATTTATTCACACTTTCTACTTCCACAACAGATAGCAGTCTGTTCCAATAATCATTTACTCTCTGAATTAAAGCAAATTTTTGCATATTTTTCCTGCAGCCATTCTTTATCAAATTAAGGTTATATCCTCTTGTGTGCATTGTCTGGGAAAGAATTGGAATACCATTATCATTAAGTTTATTCAATCCATTTCAAGCCTTATATAATAAATAAAGTACACTCATAACTAACTAGTTTCTAAACAGTGCAATTTGCAGAACTGAAGGCTTTTGTGGCAAGTCCTCCTTTCTGTTCTTGACTAATCTGGTTGCTCTTCTATGCACCTGTCAGAAGAGATCCATATCTTCTTAAAATGAAGCTTATAGCACAATACTCAAAATATGGGCATAACCTTATACAATGGGATAATCACCGCCTTGTTCCTGCTGGCAAAGGTCGTATATTTCTGACAGAAGCCCATGAGCAGTTCTATCAGCCTGTCTGCACTGCTTGGAGAAACTTCATGCCAACCTAAACAATTACCCCCAAGCTATTTTGTTCTCAACCACTCAATGTAATACCACCAAATTGATATATTATTCTGAGATTATTGCTGCTATATATTATTCTGAGATTATTCTGAGATTATGCCAATACTTTGCATTTACCAATGTTATAACTCACTTGCCACTTCAATACATCTGCCTAATTTATCTAGGCCTTGCTTTATTATATAGAACTATGCCTTCATTCCAGTCATTAACCAACCTCTCTATTATCTGCAGACTTGCACAATAAGCTTGATGTCTTATCAATATTGTTAAAAAATACTGGAGTAACGGGCTCAGCATTGAACCCGTATATTCAAGGAAGAACCGGACAAACTTTTGGAACGAATGGATAGGTGAATGGGAATTGGTTGTTTTTATTTTTTTTTGGCTAATGTATAAGCTTGCTTTCTTGCATCATATACTATTATCCATACTAGTATACACAATACTATCCTACTACTAATGCTAATATACTCTATTAGTCAAATAAGCCCAAAAACATCAATGCCTATTTGTAACCAACCAGTCTTCTGCCACTCAACTATCCACAGAAGAAACATGCTCTAAAAACCATGCCTCCGTAGCCAGGTGGGCAGGAGCAGCAGTGCACAGCACACGCTTCTTGATTAGACGGGGGTTCGAGCCCGTGACCACCAAATAAGGAAAATGCGAAAAGGTCAGGGAATGACCACCGCATATCCCCAGAGCAATATGGCCTTAGTTGCTAATGCTCCTAAAAACCAAATAACAAACTAACAAACAAACCAATTTGTACAGCAGTACAGATTCTGACCTTTGATCAAAGGGTAGAAAGATTTGTTTACCACTTGTTATTACCATTTGTCTACCACTTTTGCTACTTCTTTTAATATAATTGGATAGATATAATCAGCTCCAGGTGCTTTATATGCTTTTGGCTTCAATTTTCTCTTCCACTTCTTCTCAATTATAAAAAAAAAATTCATTTAGCTCCCAGTTATAATTTGGTGTACTTCCAGCATTCCCATCCCTAAAAACTTCTTCATGGAAAAATGTAGAAGCAAAATATTTATTTAGTTTGTCAGAAACCCAAACTGGATCATCGAGACTTATACCATTCATACCGAACAAGAAAATGCTGTTAAATCTCTTTCCTTCTAGTGATAATGTAAGCAAAGAATTCTCTGCTACTAAGACAAGATCACCACTTAACAAATCCAAGGACTTCTCAATCTGCCTTAGCCTGGCTAACTTCTTTAGTTACCTGATTGCAGACTGGGTTGTAACTGCTGTAGGATTTCATGTCCTCTACTAATTTATTTCATCATGCATTTTTCTTCTGTGCCACTAGTCTCATCACATGTCTGAATCCTGAATTGTATCTCTTAGTTAGTATAAAAAGGTTAGTAACAGCTATAATTACCTCCACGAAGACCTCACACTTAGAATTTGTGGTTGGTAACGTCATCAGATGAAAACAGCAATGGACCTAATAATGAACCCTGGGGGGTGGGGACTCCACTAATAACATTAGTCCCATTCAACCATCCCTTTATCCACAGTAATAACTTACCCCTAATTTCACACTGTTTCTATTTTGAAATAGCAGTCTTATGCAGTGCAGTATCAAAAGCTTTTCTGAAATCATAAGTATTTGATGTCAAAATTATTTTTTTTGCATCCACTTCTTTAATCAAATTGGTCAGACAAGATCACCACTTAACAAATCCACGGTATGAATGCAGTATCACTGCATTCCCATCTAGACAGGAATCCTGCATTATTTCTTTAATGAGCAACTCCATAAACTTTCCCTGGAAGAGAAGTCAAACTAACAGGTCCATAATTATTTATCTCACCCTTTGATTGCACTCTGTGAGTTGGAGATACAATCGCACATCTCCACTCCATAGGGAACTCCCTGATTACAAGGATGATGTCACAATTATGACTAAAGGTATTTTCACCTCTTCTGCCTCACTCCCTTAATATAAATTGAAAGATCCCATCTATTCCATGGTGCTTTTTTTAAATTTAGCTTCACACAATTTCTCTTCTTCTTTCCTCTGAGTTACCACAAAATCATTTAGCTCTCTGTTAAAATTTTAAACACTTATATCATTACCATTCTTAAAAAATTCCATGTGTAAATGTAGATGCAAAATGTCTACTCTGAGCAGGACCAACAAAAGTGAAACCATTCATATCTAGTGGACCAATTTGATTCACCCCCTTCTATTGTTTACAAAAGTAAAGTATTTGCTGCTTTTCTTTACATTTTTTGACAGAGACTTCTCTGGCAAAAAATGCAATCTGCTATCAAACTAATGGAAAGGATGTTAGGCAAACTAATGGAAATCATCTTGCCTAACATCCTTTGTAACTTGTTAGCAGAATAGTTTCCATCTACTGTAGGCTTCTGTATCACCTGGCATAATTTCTCTGGCACAAGTTTCATCACTTCATAAGAAATTAATTTAGGTCTAAGCCTTGAACTGCATCTCTTAAATGTTATAAAAAGCCCACAGTAGCCACCTTTACTAAAGCAAAAGTCTTTCCTTTTGCCCTTGACAATAAACTTTAAGTAAATCCTACATCAATATACTATGATCACTGCTACCCAGTGGATCTCTTATTTACATACTCTTAAAGTATGAAGAGTCACTGCTGATAATCCATTCAAGAATATTAGTTTCTCTTGTTCCTCTTTAAACATGGTGTAGAAAAGAATCGTCCAATAAATTGACAAAAGATTTACACCGTGTGTGATCAACTCACAAATTCCAGTCAGTATCTGAAAGATAAAAATCCCCCATTATAAGACTTTCTGATTTACTGGCCCATTTTATTTGTCTCCATAGCTGTTCTTTATACTCATCACAGTCATTTGGTCTGTAGCAGACATCTACTCTTATTTTTGTTTTCCCAGTGCTTAGGTCACACCTATCTGATTCAACACTGCACTTGTCACCCAGATCAAATAGATGCACTGCCTTAGATCTTAAGTGCTTCTTAACTAAGAGCATTACTCCTCCTTTCCTTCTGTCCTTTCTGTATACACATTGTACTCTCCATGTTCAAATTCTGCATCCCTAATGTCAGGATGATACCAAGTCTCTGATATCCCTACTATGATGACTAAAAACCAGATTACATAATCAAATACCTTAACATCTTTATTTACTATGCTCCTAGCATTAGTGTACTCATAAGTATACACGAACCTGGTTTTACTCTTAACCCTAACACAGCCTACATATTTGCATCAGGCACTGAATGACTATAACTGCATTCCTGTCTGGATGGTCCTGCATTACTTCTTTAACATTCACTCGACTATTTTCGGTGGAACAGTAATCAAGCTAACAGATTTGTAATTACTCACTTTATCCTTTGATCTCCCCTTGTGAATAAGAGAATTTGCACATCCCTAATCTATAGAGGCCTCTTTGAATCAAAGCATGCTGTCATAATTACAATCAATGGCCTGTAATTATGACTTTCCACCAGCTCTGGTCCTTGTTTACTTTAAACCAACAGATTTTCCTCCACTTACTTCTCAGTTATCACAAAATCATTTAGCACCAGTCAGAATTTGATACACATTTGGCATTCCCATCCCTAAACAATTCCTCATGTATGAAAGTATAATTGAAATATCTATTTAGTTCACCAGCAACATGAACAGAATAATCAAAAGTTATGTCATTCTACTGTAATGGGCCAATGTGATTCATCCTCTTCTTACTTTTACATAATTCAAGACGTCTGCTACTCTTTTTTTTGCATGCACCCATGCAACTTCTACCTTGTGACTTCTACCTTGCCTAATTCCCTTTGTGACTTGATTACAGACTAGTTTATATAAACTGCAGGTTGCTATCTTCATTTTTTCTTCATGCATTTTTCTTTGATACCAGTTTCATCTTTCAAAACTTCTATGATTACTTCCCAGAATGCTTCCCATTTAAAACTTGTAATTCGTAACATCAGTTTGTCCCACTCTATAGAATTTATAAACTTAGTGTTAATGTGTTAGTGGAAATAGGAAAATTACTGCAATACCTTGGTTGTTGTGTAAGAAGTGATAAAAAAGGCTGCCACAACTGGGTGTATAGACACGAGAATAGTTAAGTACACATGCTTTGAGTGACTGTGGTTCAAGCTTACCTGGTTACTAAATAAGGTGCTGTTCCTTGTATTCTCTCTATCTTGTGAACTCCTCTGACCAGAGAATAAACAGAAAATTTCTGTTTAAACTTCTCTCCCAGAGTATAAACAGAAAATTAAACAGAAACAGAAAGAAATATTATAGGAGGGGAAAAAAATTTTTTTTTAGAAAACAATTAAATATGGGGAAAAAACATTAAGAAGTTATACGATGAAAAAGGTCTAATTAAAATTCATAAGAAGGCCATAGAATCCAGTGTCTTAAATAAGAAATTCTAAAATCAAATTTTAGCCTTTTTCTCAAACAAAGCTATAATAATAGGTATAAAGTAACTGTTGAAGTAATATTCAGATCCAGGAATTTAGCAGTCAGTTCCAATGTTTTCTTTGTTAAGTTTTAATTCTTTGAGGGGTATGTAAACTCAGAAACATTTTGTATACTAGTATTGAAAATGAGAAGATCATTAAGTATCTGAAAGCAGCTGTTGATAGTTGATTGCTAATTAATAAAAATGAAAAAACAAATGCATGTAAACATGAAATTTCAGCATCCATTGGGTTAACAATGATTTGTTTGTATGTATGAACACCATAAAAAATATAATTATTGAAAATATGCAGATCTATATAACTGCTCCATGTAAATAGCTGGACATAGAAAAGCACAAATAGGCCTGGAGGCATGGCTAATTTTTAAGTAAAAATTTTAAATTTATAAAATTATTAAAAATCGATATAGAGCAAATTTAGACGATATAGTTAGATAATATATTACACATGGTTTAATAAGGAATAGATTATGAGGAAAACTTTTTTTTTAAGAGATAAATACAGAAGAATATGATTCAAATGTGTGTAGATGACTTTCATCAACCGGTGAAATACCACCACTTTGCTTATTGGAGGTTTGAAGTGGCGAAACCCATGTTTAGTCTCTAGAGCAAAGTTTCCGGCATCCCCCTCCCCCCATACTTCTCCTTCAACTCATGAACGGTACTAAGTACTATAGATTTTGATACCTTTCGTGTTTGAGGTTCTCATAAAAAAAAAAAAAAAAAAAAAACTTACATTAATAAGCAGAGAGTAGTCAAACATGCTGCCATTTGTATCCATTCAGCAACAATTCACACAATGAACTTATGAATAAAATGAAATATGGAAAGTACATAAAATTTATTACAATAAAAGGCATAAATCCTTCAACTCAGCTAAATTCATGTGATGCACTGACTGAAACTAAGTGGAGAAAGCGGCCAAATTAATTTACAGCTATATATCTGTGCAATGTGTGAAGGCTAGAAATGCCAATATATATTGAAATTAATACTTTCTGGATATGAGACAGTTTTGTAACTTGTGATTTGATAAAACTTATGAAAGATATTATTTGTATAGGCAACTCTTGTAACACATGGTACTTCTACAACACAGTTTTGCTCTAACACGATTGATAAATTGCGGAAATCCTCAAACAATGTGGTACGTACATAACATGGTTAGAGAATTGTGGCAAACCTCTTATAACATGGTATTTTTGAGCTTTTGTGCGGAGTAAATCCTGCTATTACGTTGTATGTAATTTTTCAATATTCCCATTAATTTTTTGTGAATCCCTGCTGTTGACTCGCTAGTCATTATTAAAAAAAATATATATATATATATTGAGAAAGCCTTGTGTTAGGTTCTCTGCTATTGAACTTGTCCTTGTTTGAGACCACAAAAAACTGCAACTTCAAAGTCATGCAGTTCATGACCTTTAAGGTTTTTGTAAGATTATTTTGATTTTTATTTGATTGTTTATAAACATTTCCAGATATGTATTACTAAACTTTGTTCTTAAGAACCATATTGGAATAATTTCTTTGTTGTGAATTACATTCCGGTCTTAAATTATGCCTAAGGAAAGTAAAAAAGCATCGACTCAAAAGAAACTATTTCTCTAGAATCAAAGATAAAAATTTTCGATCATCTTAAAAAAGGGGGAAGGTATCATACATTGAAAAAAGAATTAAAATGAAGTAACAATCTGAACCATAAAGAAAAATGAACAGAAAATCAGAACTGCTGTTTCTATGGGATCCGCAAATATGACAGCTCTTCCCCAAGTGCCAACTGAGAAAATAGAAAAAGCACTCACTATTTGAATTGATTATAGCAGTAAAAAACAGATCCCATTAAACAGCAATGTAACTGAACAAAAGGCACTAAACTTTAATAACTAAATTAATAACCATTTAAAAGAAAATGGAGAATCTTCTGTTGACCCAGAGTTTGTTGCCAGAAAAAGGTTGGTTTGAGCGATTTAAAAACCACTTCTCATTACATGACATACGAATTCAAGAGAAAAGTGCATCAGCTCATGATGAAGCTGCCAAGAAGTATGCAGAGGAATTTCAAAAAATTATTATTGAAGAACACGGATACACGCCACATCGTTTTCAATGCCGACGAGACAAGTCTTTGGTGGAAAAAAAAAAAGTCCAACAGAACATTTATTTCAAAAAAAGAAAAATGCATTACCAATATATTGGAAAGCAAATAAAAGAGCCTGGGTAACTGCCAATTTATTTAAAGAATGGTTTCTAAATTGTTTTGTAATGGTTGTGGAAAACTATTTAAAGCAGAAAAATATAATTTTAAAGTTTTACTATTGGAAAACATGCCAGGTCATCCAAATGTTGAAGCAATATTCCTACCACCTAATACAACTTCTTCAATTAAGCCATTATATTAAAGGTATTAGATCTACCTTTAAAATTCATTGGGTCAGAAAATCGTTACAATGGATTTTGGAAAAATTTGATTCTGAATCTATTGGGGTGATGGAAACATTTTTCAACTGTGGACTGTATCAGAATCATAGCATTATCGCTCAAAGAAATAAAACTGCCAACAATAAATGTGTGTTGGAAGAATGTATGACCAGAGTCAGTTCTTTCAGGAAATATGGTCGAACTGGCATAAAACTGAATTGGTGCAATAGTAGAACTTGCTAAGTCAGTAGGAGGGGAAGGTTTTGATGATTTGACTACTCAAAACATTCAAGAATTACTGGTAGAAAAAGAGGCTGTCAAAACGATTTAGTGGAAATGGCATCAGAGGTAAACCAAATCAATTCAGAGGATTATAGCACGGATGAAAATTCTGAAGTTCCAAATTTTACACTAAAAAGCATACAGGAAGGAATAAACTTAGCCAAGCAAATAGAATCTTATTTTCTGAATGCAGATCCTTCGACTGAAAGGAGCACAAAGTTCAAAAGAGAGCTTCAAACGTGCTTAGCTCCAAACCATGAAATTTACAAAGATCTATCAAGCAAAAGCAAACAAACCCAGATTACTGATTTTTAAAGAGAGCGAAAGATACATGAAATGTAGATGCTGCAGAAGAAAGTTCAGAAAGTGAAGATATTCTGCAGGAGAGAAAAGGTTCTCCTCTGATTGTGCTTAGCAGTGATGAAGAGAAAGAAAATTAAATGACCTCGTTATCTGATATATTTGTATCACAGTTTGTTCGGTTATTACTATTTTTAATAAAAATTAAGTTTCCAATAGTTATAAAAAAATGTATTTTTGTAAGCTTTTGGAATGTAATCCCCCATCTCCTTTTGTACTGGTTCTTGGTACCGTATAACACGGTTTCCCACTACACAAGATTTTATAGGAACCTAACTACTGTGTTATATGAGGGTTATCTGTATTTTCAAAGTCAGATTTTGAATAGCTCTGTTAAATAAAGATTGATAATTACAAATTCTATCAATTTGATTTGTGTGTGATTAACATGTTCCTACGTATTTTTTAATAATTTTTACAAAGAAACACGACAGAAAGGTATTCCATCAAAATACTAAATATTTTGACTTCCTGTAGTATTTAGAGACCCGGTTTGTTATATAAGAAATGCTAAAATCAAATTCTTGTCTTTTATCAAATAACATCAGACATATAATATCAGGTCATGAAGCACAGCTATTAAGATATTGAGATCCATGAATTTAGCATTATTAGTCGCAGTGTTATCTTTAAGTTTTAACTCTTTAGGATGAGCTTAGAAATGTTTTCGAAATTACTATCAAAAATGATTAGGTCGTCTATGTACCTGAAAACAGTTATGGATAGTTGATTACTACTTAAGAAAAGGTCTTAATAAGAGTGAAGAAATAGGTTTGTACATGAAAATGATTTTAGCCCCCATCAGGATGCCAATGGTTTGTTTGTTGTATATATTAACACCATCAAACATATAATCACTAAATAGATCTATTCATGATTGTTGGTATACAGTATTATTTGTAAGTTTCTCATTTAGTTTTAAATACCCTTTTTAGATCTAAAGACAGGACCGCTTTAAGGGGTGAGCCAGCATGGCACTGGCTCAGGGTGCTGAAGTTTATGGGAGTGCCAAAAATCAAAATAACATATATATAAAAAAAAAAAAACTCACTACAAATCAACAAGAAACGAGAGAACAGTTTAAAAAAGCAATTTATATGAAAAATTAGAGCAAAAAATTTTTACCATCAAAAAAAATATATATTAAGGCAGTTCATCCGCTGCCCAATTATTTGGTATAGCATTTTGAACGGAACAAACATTACAAGCAAAGCCTGCTAAAGGGTCAAGTTGAATATATCACAAGGTCTACCTGCTTCTACATTGCAATTTAATTGATGGGAATTTGAGCAAAATTATTTCGCCTTGAAAACAAACTTAAAGAAACATAGATAAATAAGTAGTTTGAAGGATTTTAATCAAGTTGGGCACATATCTTTTGTATTTAGCAAAGGATAGAACTAATTTCACACTGTGATCGTTATGGTATAACATAACTTAATAGCATATATCTTGGACTTGACAGCAAAATGTATAACATCAGAACTAGATAGCATAATATGTACCACTGCATTAGCTTAGTGTAGTATTGTCAATTAAATTTATTAACCTTATTCTCATTGTTAATCAATTAAATAGTATTTAAACAGAAATAAGGCCCAAGACAAGAGCAGCAAAAGCAATAAGCAAAACGATGTGAGTGCTGTGGCTCAGGGGAAATCAGGAGTGGGCAATTCTACAATCCATCACAGCCTTAAAAAATGTGCAACTTGTGAAATGTTTGGAGACTGTCTGAAACAGGACATGATCTAGCTGTTGTTATTTGTTATTTGGTTTTTAGGAACATTAGCAACTAAGGCCATATTGCTCCGGGAATATGCGGTGGTCATTCCCTGACCTTTCCATCCTCCGTATTTGGTGATGACGGGCTCGAACCCCAGTCTAATCAAGAAGCGTGTGCTACGCACTGCTGCTCCTTCCCACCTGGCTATGGAGGCGCCCATGATCTAGCCAAGGAGAATGTCTTTGTGTGTGCTAGGTGCAGAGAGTGTCAAGAAATTAGGCACCAACTCAGTGTTCTCATGGGCGTCTTAAGAGATTTTGAAAAGTAGGGCAGATGCCCTCGAAGGAATTAAAATGGAAGCCCCATCAAGCACCCAGCAATCCAACTCAATGCTAGAGCTCACTCCTGTGCATCATGCAACACAGCGACAACCTTCAGAGCAGCATGTGCTGATCCTACAAAGCTATTTATTTTGGTGACTCTCACTGTCAGAGAGATGTGCAAAAAAGGATAGGTTGAATAGGATCCAGGTATGTCTGCCAGGGGCAAAAGTTGAAGATGTTGTAGAACAGATATCATCTTTTAAGGGTACAAATGCTGATACTGTTGTACACATTCACACTAATGACATTAAGGGTGCGTGATTTGTGGACTTACTTTACAAGTACAGGTCAATGTTGAAAAAAAGTTGACTTGGGTTAAATTTGAAAGTGTCTGCAATTCTGCACAGACTTGACAGGAGGGAGTAGATAATGAAAGCTTTGTCAATCAATTCGGCTCTAGAGAGAGATTGTGCAAGGCTCATGGGATATAATTTTTCTCAGCGTGGTCTGTGCTTGTTAACAAGAGAGACTGCTTGTACAGATATGGGATACACTTAAACAGAAAAGATGCAAAAATCTTTGCTGATGCTGTGGAGGCAGTGTTAGGTGGGTTGGGAAAACTGCTAGCTTGGGGAGATTATAGCTACAGGCAGGGATGAAGACGATTCTTGAACTGCTTCTATTGCAATGAGCAGCAGCCTGGTAAGCAAGGTGCTGGGAATTTTAGACCTGCTGGGAGTTATCATGCAATGCTATAAATAAAGACTAAAAATAGGTGCATGTATACTTGAATGTACAGCAATGCTAGGAGTTCAGTAATAAATTTGATGAATTTGAGGTGCTGGTCAAGACATCAAAGGCAGATATTGTTGGGATATTGGAGATGTAGAGTCACACAGATATAAGGAATGCAGAATTGGAATTTGGGAAGTAAAATGTGTACAAAAAGAATAGACAGGATAGGAAAGGAAAAGGGGTTATGTAGTTAGTTAAGAAACATAACATCTAAGGAAGTTCATCCAGTTGACGTGGGTGGACAGTGCAATGTTGAGTCAGTCATAAGCACTGGGAAAGCAAAACTGAGAGTAGGAGTATGTTATATTTACTTTTTACTTTATATGCCTAATGACCTGATGAGTACAATCAACAACTGTACAAAGAAATAGAGAGTGGGCCAGAAATTAGATTGTCTTAAGTTGATATTTTAACTTCCCAGATATTGACTGGAACTTGTGGCTTGGTCACTCACATACTAGCAAGGCTACTGTGGATTTATTGGATGAGTGTTTTCTATAGCAGCTTGTTCAAGAGGCAACCACGGGGAGTAACACTCTTGATCAGATTATCAGCAGTGATTCTTCATGGAATTAGAATCTGCAGATAAAGGAACCACTAGGTGGCAATGACCACAATGTGCTGACGCAGGATTTACTTAAAGATGGAAATTACTGTTAGGGGCAAAGGGAAGGGTTTTGCTTTCACAAAGGCAACTACAGTGGTCTCAGATGGTTTTTAAATTCTATACAGTGGAAGTAGCTGAAGATGTTACCAACAGCAAATTCTAAATGGGAAGCATTCAAGGAATTAATCTTGATAGCTACTAGGCTTTTCATACCAACTAAGAAATATTGTTAAAGGTTTAGGCCTAAATGGATGTCAGATGAACAAATTATATTTATGGCACAGAATAAAAATACATGGGATGCATATCAACTATGTCACACAGAAGCCTATGGTAGATATAAGATAGTCTGTAATCAAGTCACAAAAGAGGTTACACAGGTGAAGGCAGATCACGAAAAAAAAAGAAAAAACAACCAAAGAAACAAGCAAAGATTTCTTTACTTTATGTAAGCTCTAGAAGGAAGCGGATGAATCAGATTGGTCCACTTGATATCAACGGTTCAACTGTTGATGATCCTGCTGAGGCAGCTGACAAACAGAATGAGTATTCTGCATTTACATTCACACATGAGGCATTTAGAATTAGCATTAGCAGAGGCATACGATGCAAAAAAGCAAGCTTATGCAACATCAGCCAAAAAAAAAAAAAAAACCCTCCCACCCCCATTCCTTCCAAATGCCTGTCCAACTCAGCCTTAAATTTATTTAGGCTATCAACTTCCACAACAAAAGATGGAAGTCTGTTCCACCAATCAACCACCTGCTGGCTAATAGCAAATTTCTGCACATCTATTCTACAACAGTCTTTCCTCAATTTGAATCTGAGCAAGAGGAAGAATCCCATCAGCATTCAGCTTGCCAACCCATTCAAGGACTTATACACCTCAATCAGATCTCCATGCAGTTGTCTACTCTCCAGTCGCTGCAATTTGCAGACTTTAAGCCTTTCATGTTGTTCCCATCACCAATCTTGTTGCCCTTCTTTGTACTCGTTCTAGAAACTTTACATCCTTCCTAAAATGAGGCCTCTAGACCTGTACACAGTACAGGTTTGGCAATGGCCTGACCATTGGCCTTGTACACTGGGATAATCACCTCTCTGTCTCTGCTAGCAAAATTCCTATATATCACTGACAAGATTCCATGACCTGCCCTGGCAGCCCATCCACACTGCTCAGCAAACTTCATATTTGACTGCACAATTACCCCCAGGTCTTTTTCACTTTCCACTTTCCTGAGTGTAGTCCCACACAGTTGGTACGTTTATCTTGGGTTATTGCTTCCCATATGCAGTACTTTGCATTTTTAAATGTTAAACTTCAGTTGCCACTTCTCAGCCCATTTTCCCAACTTATCTAGATCCAGTTGGAGTAACATATTGTCATTACTGTCATTAACAACCCGGACAACCTTTGTATCACCTGCAAACTTGAACATTAATCCCAATATACCATCATCAATATTATTGATTAACACACAAAACAACAATGGGCCCAGCACCAAACCCTGGGGAACTCCACTAATAATATTTGTCCACAAAGAGCAGTGTCCACTGATTACCACTCTTGTCATCTCCCACTCAACCATCCCTTTATCCATTGTAGCAACTTACCCTTAATGCCATACCTCTCCAATTTGTACAGCAATCTTCCATATGCAACAGTATCAAAAGCTTTCCTGAAATCCAAGTATATGATATCAAAATTATTTTTGACATTCAGTTCCTTTATGACCACATCATAGTATCCAATCAAATTCGTCAGACAAGACCTTCCTTTAAAAATAATCCATGCTGTATCTTAACTATTACTGCAGTCTTGCAGTGCTTCTTTAACCAGTGACTCCATTATTTTTCCCAGAACACAAGTTAAACCAACAGGTCTATAGTTACTTGTGTTACCTTTTGAACCCCCCTTTGTGAATTGGTGATACATTTGCACACCTCCAGTCCATGGGAACCTCCTCTGAATCCAAGGAAGCTCTCATAATTATGGCTAAGGACTTGCTTACTTCCTTTGCTGCCTCCTTTAATATAACTGGATAGAACGAGTCAACCCCAGGTGCCTTCCTTATGTTTAACTTCAATAAATTCTCCTCCACTTTGCTCTGAGTTATTACAAAATCACTTAGCTCCCTGTTAGAGTTTGATAAACCTCCGGCATTCCCATCCTTGAATAACTCATCGTGTGTGAATGTAGATGCAAAATACTCATTCGATTTATCAGCTATGTGAGCATGTTCATCAATACATCTATGTTAAGTGGTCCAATCTGATTCATCCCTTTCCTTCTAGAGTAAATAAGTAAAGAAATCCTTGCTGTTTTTCATTGCATCCTTTGCCAAGGATTTCTCATAATCTGCCTTCGTCTGCCTAACCTCCTTTGTGAACTGATTTCAGACAAGCTTATATCTGCCATAGGCTTCTGTGTAACCTGATAATTTTTATGCATCCCATACATTTTTTTTCTTCACTGACATGAGTCTCATTATGGCAGTGAAGAAATGTCATCTGACATTTATTTAGGCCTGAATCTTGAACATTATATCTTAGTTGGAATGAAAAGCCTAGTAGCTTCCCAGATTAAGTCCCTGAAGGCTTCCAATTTAGAATTCAACGTTGCTACCATCATCAGTTGATCCCACTGTACAGAATTTAAAAACTGTCTGAGACCCCAATAGTTACCTTTATGAAAGCAGTTACATCTTTAAGTAATTCCCATACAGTACAGTATGGGAATTAGTAGAGATCAGTACATTGTGATCACTGTCACCCAGTTGTTCCTTTATCTGCAAATTCTTAATGCATGAATAATCACTGCTGATAATCAGATCAAGTGTATTACTCCCTCTGGTTGACTCTCGAACATGCTGCTGTAGAAAACAGTCATCCAATAAATCTAAAAAAGTCTTGATAGGGTGCCAGTTTCAGTCCCACAAGTTTCAATCACTATCTGGAAAGTAAAAATCCCCTATTATAAGACATTCTGATTTAATGGCCAACTCTATTTCTCTGCACAATTGCTCATTATACTCATCAGATTCATTAAGGCCTATAACACACACCTTGGCGCCTCCATAGCCAGGTGGGAAGGAGCAGCAGTGCGTAGCACACGCTTCTTGATTACACCGGGGTTCGAGCCCGTCACCACCAAATACGGAGGCTGCGGAAAGGTCAGGGAATGACCACCGCATATCCCCGGAGCAATATGGTCTTAGTTGCTAATGCTCCTAAAAACCAAAATAACAACATAACACACACCTATTCTCATTTTTCCTTTCCCAGTGCTTATGTCACATCAAACAGGCTCAACACTCCATTGTCCACCAACATCAATTGGATGCACTTCCTTAGATTTTGTGTGTTTCTTAACTGACTGCATAACCCCTCTTCCCTTCCTGTCCTGTCTATCCTTTCGGTACACATTGTACTCCCCAAATTCCAATTCTGTACTGCTTATATCTGTGTGACACAACGTCTCTGATATCCCAACAATATCTGCCTTTGAACTCTTGACTACCCCTTCAAACTCATCAAATTTATTAACTATACTCCTAGCATTGGTGTATATGCAAGTATACATATAATATCGGTGTGTAGATACACCACAGACACTCTTAAGAAACTACAAAGTAGTTGTTGTAGGCATCATTTGCTCTTTCTCATATTGTGCTCTGTGCCTTCACAACGAGTTGCCATGATATTGCACTACCTTGAATAAGTAATGCTTCACTAATAGAGAAGACTATTGTTACTTATTCTCAGTGAGTACCACCACCCAAAGATGTTTCAAGGCTATTGGCCTATCATCAGTGGGTGGGCAGGTACCCTGGTATTGCAGACATGACGACCCAGTTGTGAAGATAATCACACAATATGAGAAAGGGTGCAAATATTCTTGCACCCTTTCTATTTAAGTGTACCCCATCCCTGTAGAAGCGGTCTGTCCTGTCAAAAAGCACAGAACAGGCTCAAAAAAATTCTATCAATATTTAAAATAACTAAATGCACAAGGCATAATACATTAAGAGTTTAATATCTATATAATATCGGTGTGTAAATACACCATAGACACTTAAGAAACTACAAAGTAGTTGTTGTAGGCATCATTTGCTCTTTCTCATACTGTGCTCTGCCTTCACAATGAGTTGCCATGATATTGCCCTACCTCGAATAAGTAACGCTTCACTAATAGAGAAGACTATTGTAAACATGCACCTGTTTCTACTCTTAGTTACCCTAACACAGTCCATGTATTTATTTGTTCCACTATGACCCCCAACAGTCCTGGACATCTACATTGCCCTGCTTTCCAATAGTAATCACTTTTGCCTCTGCCTGCAGCCACTTAACCTTTTACTCTGTGTATCCCTCCAAGCTAGCAGTTTCCAAACCACCTAACACTGCCTTGATAGAATCAGCAAATATTCTTGCACCCTTTCTATTTAAGTGTACCCCATCCCTGTAGAAGCAGTCTGTCCTGTCAAAAAGCACAGAACAGGCTCAAAAAAATTCTATCCCTTGAGCCTTGCACAATCTCTCCAGTGCCGAACTGATCGATAAGGCTCTCATCATATGCTCCCTCTTGTCGTGCCTGGGCAGAATTTCAGACACTTTCACATTCAACCCTAACTCGTGACTTTTTTCAACACTGACCTGTACTTGTTGAGTAAATAAATCTGCATATCTCTTAATCTTAATGTCATTAGTTCCAACGTGTTCAACAATATCACCTTTTGTGCCATTAAAAGATATCTGCTCTACAACGTCACCGACTTTTGCCCCTGACTACCTGGCACACATACCCTGATTCTGTTCCACCTATTTGGTAGAGAAGTGGAGGATAGAAGCTTATCAAACTCTAGCAAGCAACTAAATGTTTTTGTAATAACTGACAGCAAAATGAAGGTGAAACTGTTGAAGTTAAACATAAGAAAAACCAACTGGAGCGGACTGGATCTATCCTGTTATATTAATGGAAGCAGGAAGGAAAGTAAACGAAACCCTTAACCATAATTATGAGAGCTTCCTTGGACTCAAGGGAGGTCCCCATGGACTGCAGAAGTGCAAATATGTCCCCAATTAACAATGGGGGATCAAAGGTTGACACAAGTAAGTTGAAAAACCTGTTAGTTTAACTTCTGTTCCGGGAAAAATAATTGAGTTGCTGGTTAAAGGAGCACTGCAGGATCATCTAGACAAGACTGCAGCTATAGACAAGATCATCCAGACAAGACTGCAGTTCAGAGACATAGAATGGTTTGTTAAGGAAAAGTCTTGGCTGACCAATTTGATTGGTTAAGATGCAGTCACAAAGGAATTGGATGCAAAAAATAATATTGATTTCATATACTTGGATTTCAGAAAGCTTTTGAAACTGTTGCACATTGAAGACTACTGTACAAATTGGAGCAGTATGGCATTAAGGGCAAGTTGCTGCTATAGATAAAGGAATGACTGAGAGGGAGAAGCAAGGCCGGCATTAGATTAGCCACCAGCAACTGGCACCCTAGGAAAATCATGAAGTCAGTGCCCCCAGAATGCAAGAGAAGTGTAAGCTGAAGTCAGTACTGCACCTATCTGAGGTCTGCACCCTAGGTGGCTGCCTAGTTGGCCTAATGATAGCACCGGCCCTGGGGAGAAGGCAGAGAGTGGTAATTAATGGACACTGTTCTTCATGGACTAATGTTATTAGTGGAGTCTCCCAGGGTTCAGTGTTGGGCCTATTGTCATTTTCTGTATTTATCAATGATATTGATGAAGGTATATTAGGGTTAATGTCCAAGTTTGCAGATGATACAAAGGTTGGCAGGGTTGCTAAAGACAGTACACTACTGCAACAGGATCTAGAAAAGAGGAGCAGATCGATAACCCCAGAGTAACGTACCAACTGTGTGGTTCTACAGATCCTTCAGTTGCCAGATCTTTTCATCCTCCACTACGCTGAGTGTAGTGGAGAATGAAAAGATCTGGGAGTAATCGTGCAGTCAGATATGAAGTTTTCTGAACAGTGCAGACAGGCTGCTAGAGTAGCCCATGTTGCCTTGTCAATGGTATACAGGAATTTTGCTAGCAGGGCTAAGGAGGTGATTACTGCATTATATAAGGCAATGGTCAGACCAAACGTTAAATAATGCATACAGGTAGGGAGGTCTCATTTCGGGAAGGATGTAGAGCTGCTGGAAAGCATACAGAGAAGGGTAACAAGATTGGTGAATGGAACAAAAAATTGCTGTTACCAAGAAAAGCTTAAGTTCTGCAAATTACAGTGTATGGAGACTAGGCACCTGCAAGGTTCTCTGATTGAGGTGTATAGGGCCTTGAATCGGCAGATTACTCACCTGAGGGGACATAAATTCAAATTGAGGAAAGACAGTTGTAGAACAGATGTGCAGAAATTTGCCTTTAGCGTAGAGTGGTTGATTTTTGGAACAAACTGTTGTAGTGGAGGTGAACAACTTAAGTTCAAGGTAATTAGACAAGCATTAGATGAGTGGATGGATGGGTGAAATGGGAAGGGTTTTTTTTTTTTCTTCTTCTTTTTTGGCTAATGCTATATAAGCTTGCTTTCTTGTATGTTATGCCTCTACTAATGCTAGTGCTAATTCAGAATGGTTGAAGGAAATTATGACCCACTTTTTCAACATTTTAAAAATTCAGTCCAGTCACTGAAGTTCATCACATAGCATAACAATTAATTCCAATTTCTGTACAATTTGCATTATGGCAAGCTGCATAACAATTTTATGGATTTTAAAATTTTCCTTACAGATCAGAAAGGCATTTCTGCCATCAATTTATATGAAGTATTAAAATTTCTGTGAAACCATTTTGAAGACATTCTCCACCAATAATCTTGCAATTCATGATTACATGATAGCATACATAACAGTATGTATGACAAAAACTAATAAAGTACAGAAAAATCTGCCCACTCACTGGTCAACAAACTCCACCCTATAATAAGACCTTGGTTACTTTGTTAAACTAACAACATTTATTACTGATAACATTACTACTTTCAAAATTTAGGATTATTGTTCTTACCTTTCTTAAGAGAAAGTTGATTTTCTCCACCTGACTGAAAATCATACAGAGCCACAAACACCTGTGGATCAGCATCTTCTTGTGCCAAAAGATTCTCTTTTGACATCCATCTTGAAGCTGTTTCAACAGTAAGGCCCAGGGCAGGGCTATCATCAGCAAGACCGGGAATTTCTGGAAGGGGGCGGCTTTGGAGAAGAGCCTCTGGAATATAAAAATTACTAAAAATAAATATCCATGCCATGAAAATGGAGTTATTCTTTCTTTACCTTCATATTCAAATAAGAATCTACTATTTAATTAAAAACTACCAAGTGATGTCATCTCATAATTAGTATAGGCCTGACATAGCAAGTGGTAATGTACCAGAGGGCAGCAGCACATGCATTCAAGCAGATCACAGTTAAAACCCAAGTGACTGTCTAAATACATTTAATAATTGTATTCATTGTCAAAATAATTAAACTCCTCTGACCTGGTGGCAATACTGGAGTGAAAATAAAACAATTGCACTAAAGAATAAAAAAAATATTTCATACCATCAAAGTAAAATTTGCAGATTCTAAAGGAAACTGTTTTGCTGATTCCAAAATTACACCTCCACTGAAAGATATACTGAAATGTTAGTAATTTAATGAATGACCAATTGCAAATTTCATACAATAATACATCTGCTATCTGAAAATAATTCATTTCACAATATTGTAATGAAGCACATAATGTACTACACACATTCAATATCCTTAGAAACTGTTTACCACTCAGTTTTTTCTTATAATTCATTTTCTTTACCATCTTAAGAAACTAGCAGTTATCTCATATCGTGGAAAAGTTGTACCAGTGACCTTCGTACAACTTTTCCATCGTGGATACGATGAAAGCACTGCCCTTCCTTATCACTTAATTCTCCCAAATTGAAGGAGAAAAACAGACTGAAATGAAGAAAATGATTTTTCAAAAGCCATTTGGCAGCCCATATCTTTATAACATTGCAGAAAAGTTGGCACCAGAGATTCATAATTATCATCCTTCCTTCAAGAAATCTACAAAAAACAACTTTAAACAATCACTAAGCTGTTAGTTCAGTATCTTTATTGTTCAAGGTTTCAGCCTAAATGGATGTCAGATGAACTGATGAGGCATATGGCAGAGAAGAAACATGCATGGGATACATACAAATTAACACATGACACAGAAGCCTATGATAGATACAAGTTGATCTGTAACCAAGTTACAAAGGAGGTTAGGCAGGCAAAGGCAGATTACGAGAAATCTTGGGCAAGGGATGCAAAGAAAAACAGCAAAGAGAGTTCTTTACTTATGTAAACTCGAGAAGGAAGGGGATGAATCAGATTGGTCCACTTGATATCGATGAGTCAACTGTTGATGATCCTGCTCAGGTAGCTAACAAACTAAATGAATATTTTGCATCGACATTCACACATGAGAAGTTATTTAGTGAGGGGAAAGCCAGAGGTGTATTCAACTCTAGCAGTAAGCTAGAGAATCTTGTAATAACTGAGAGTAAAGTGGAGGAGAAATTGTTGAAGATAAACACAAGAAAGGCACCCGAGGTGGATGGGATCTATCCAGTTATATTAAAGGAGGCAGCAAAGGAAGTAAGCAAACCCTTAGCCATAACTATGAGAACTTCCTTGGACTCAGGGGAGGTACCCACAGACTGGAGATGTGCAAATGTAACCCCAATTCACAAAGGAGATCAAAGGCTGACACAAGTAATTATAGACCTGTGAGTTTAACTTCTGTTCCAGGAAAATTAATGGAGGCACTAGTTAAAGAAGCACTGCAGGATCATTTAGACAAGACTTCAGCTATAGCTCGGACACAGCATGGTTTTGTTAAGGGGAAGTCATGCCTGACCAATTTGATTGGATACTTTGATGCAGTCACAAAGGAACTGGATGCAGGGAATAACTTTGATATTATATACTTGGATCTTAGAAAGGCTTTTGATACTGTTGCACATGGAAGACTGCTGCACAAATTGGAGCAGTGTGGCATTGGAGGCAAATTGCTGCTGTGGATAAAGGGTTGGCTGAGGGGGAGAAGACAGAGAGTGGTAATCAATGGACACTGGACACTGCTCGTCGTGGACTAATGTTATTAGTGGAGTCCCTCAGGGCTCAGTGTTGGGTCCATTATTGTTTTCTGTATTCATAAATGATATTGATGAGGGTATATCAAGCTTAATGTCGAAGTTTGCAGACGATACAAAGGTAGGCAGGGTTGTCAAGGACACTACTGACACTATGCTGCTGCAACAGAATCTGGAAAGGTTGAGCAGATGGGCTGAGAGGTGGCAAATAAAGTTTAACATTGACAAATATAAAGTACTATACATGGGAAACAGCAACCCCAGAGCAACGTATCAACTGTGTGATACTACACTTAAGGTGGTAGAAAATGAAAAAGACCTGGGAGTAATTGTGCAGTCAGATATGAAGTTCTCTGAGCAGTGCAGACGGGCTGCAAGAATAGCTCATGGTGTATTGTCAATAATATATAGGAATTTTTCTAGCGGGGATAAGGAGGTGATTAATCCCTTGTATAAGGCAATGGTCAGGCCACACCTAGAGTACTGTATACAGGTCTGGAGGCCTCATTTCAAGAAGGATGTAGAGCTGCTGGAACGAGTACAGAGAAGGGCAACAAGATTAGTGAATGGAACAAAGGGGTGCTCTTACGAAGAAAGGCTTAAGTTTTGCAAATTACAGTGTCTGGAGACTAGGCACCAGCGAGGTGATCTGATAGAGGTGTATAAGGCCTTGAATGGTTTGAGCATGCTCAATGCTGATGGAATTCTTCCTCTCGCTCAGAATAATCACCTGAGAGGGCATAAATTCAAATTGAGGAAAGACAGATGTAGGATAGACGTGCGGAAATTTGCCTTTAGCCAGCGGGGTGGTTGGTTGATGGAACAGACTTCCATCCCTTGTCGTGGAAGTTGATAGCCTAAATAAGTTTAAGGCTCAGCTGGACAGGTATTTTGAACGAACAGAGGGGTGAAGTGGAAGTGGTTTTTTTTTTTTTTTTTTTGGCTGATGCTGCATAAGCTTGCTTTCTTGCATCATATGCCTCTGCTAATGCTATCCTGTAGCTTTATTTCAGATACATCATCTTACGCACTCTGAGGTCAAATAAATTCCTTCTTTCAGCTTTTCGCCTGTTAAATTGGGAAACACTTTCATCAGGTAGCAGAATGTACTTCCTTCTTTATCCAGACCAGTAATAAAATTCTTTATTAATCCAAGCTTTATAACCAAAGTAAGAAGAACCTTTTTTTGGTTAATATATAACCAGTTAATATATATTACTTCTCCATGGTAAAAATTCCTCTCTCCTTTCTCACTGCTGCATGTTTTTTTGTTGAAAATGTTTTTCTGTTACATGACTGTTCCATAAATATAGAAATCAAGAGAATTTTGTGAAACCTACCTAAAGACAAGTGAGTAAATCTAATTACCCTAGTTTTGTGGCTGTTGTAGAGCTTTGGGCACTTCAGCAACTTCTGTATATGTTTATAAATTGCATGGTTCTGTGGTCAATTTGCTGTTTTCTCCAAGAAACTTGGGTTTTTCATCAATTTGATGAAAAACCCAAATTTCTTGGAGATAAAACCATGACACCTTTGCCTAAGAAAATTAGCCATGTTGTGAAAAAGGGTCATGAGAATTCCTCACATCACTGATAAGATTCAAACTTTGGTCTTTTCCACTGATGTGGGAAGGATGGTGATTAAACCAACTGTGCTACTCATGAGGGCTCCAATTACCTTAATATCACCACCAACATTCAAAGCAGCAAAGTCATTGTACTTCGTTCACTTTCACATGTTTTTTTTCAAGCCAAGAGCATGGAGTAGTGGAACTGATGGAATGCATTTCTGTTGTACAACAAAACTGCTTTGCTGCCTTCACTCTTAAGCAGTCACTCCAAGTGGTCGACCAACAAGTGTTGTAAACATAAAGGCACATGAAAGTAACAACCACTCAGTACTGGAACACTGACTGAACACTACAGCAATGCTTGGCTTTTGTTTATAGACTTGGTACATAGTTTTATTTGTTCTTTGCTTGTGTTAATGTTAGTTTATACATGAAGAAAGTTTTATAAAATTTTCCGATTTGTTCTGATTTACAGCTCAGCACAAATGTAACTGCTTTTACCAATGAATTCCAAACTTTTAATTTTCAACCATTATTTACAAATTTTCAGAATTCTGGGGATGCTGGAATTTGCCAATTTTTTTTTCAGCATTTTTAAAATTATGTCACATTGAATGGATTCTCTTAAGTTTAGGTGGTAGCAAATATGTTAAACTTAATTTTGAGGAATCAATACATATAGACTACTCATTAGGATTGTGCCCAGTTCAATCAGATGTTCAATGCCCAGTTCATTCCGAAGACCACCAATAACTTTACAGAATCACATACTATCTTTTCTAACAAAACATTTTTAAAACACTTGGTAGAATTTTTGATATACTGTAACTATATATCCTACTTCAGGTAACTTCCGTTGTTGTAACCCAGAACCAAAACGTTCTGCTTGCTCTTTAGATTAGCAAAATGCATACTTTTAATTTTCCTAGTTAGTCACATCGTCAGGTTTGTGGTATAGGTAACACAGCATATATGTGGAGCCCAAGCTTTGTCCTGATTACCAATCGTGCAACCAAAGTACAAAGAATATGCAGGTTTAGTAATACAATATTTTTTTTCCCTCTGAGTTTTTGTTGTAAACTGTCCACATACATAGCAGAAAATGTCAGGATAATTCAGACTCTTTGCTTCTGCTTAAAGATTTTAACAATACAATGCTAGAAACGTACAGAAGAAACAAATGATAAGTAAGTGATAGACATGCAGAAAAATTGTACACATATCGACACTAAAATGGTCTCTCTGCTACCAAAAAGGTTGAACATGTAAGGTCAAACCCTTTGCAACATTACTGCATATGCAAACAATACAACAGATCAGTGTCATACCTACTTCCTTTATTGTAGTAAGCTATATATATATAGCTTATATGTATTACAGTCAAACACAAAAACCAGTATGTTTGCGTTCAATTTTCAGAATTATTTTTGAAATCTACACATAGGAATTAGCATTAGCAAGGGCACATGATACAAGAAAGCAAGCTTATATAGCATCAGCCAAAATGGAAGAAAAAAAAACCAGACATGCCCTTCTCATTTCACTCATCCACCCACTCCAAATGTTTGTCTAATTCTGCCTTGAATCTGTTTAAGCTATCAACTTCTACGACAGATGGAAGTTTGTTCCACCCATCAACCACCCGCTGGCTAAAGGCAAACTTCCACACCTATCCTACAACTGTCTTTCCTCAATTTGAATTTATGCCCTCTCAGGTGATTATTCTGAGCAAGAGGAAGAATCCCATCCGCATTGAGCATGCTCAAACCATTCAAGGCTTTATACACCTCAATCAGATCACCTCGCAGGTGCCTAGTCTCCAGACACTGTAATTTGCAAAACTTAAGCCTTTCTTCGTAAGAGCAACCCTCTGTTCCATTCACTAATCTTGTTACCCTTCTCTGCATTCGTTCCAACAGCTCTACATCCTTAAAACGAGGCCTCCAGACCTGTACACAGTACTCAGGGTGTGGCCTGACCATTGCCTTATACAAGGGGATAATCACCACCTTTTAAATGCAAACAGCTGATATATTAGTGGAGTTAAAAATGAAGTGGGCCAGTGTGATATTAACAAGAAAGTAAAGTTTATTCGGCACTATCAAAAAAAAGGAAGTTTATTCCAACAAGTGATTATGCTTTGGCTGAATGCAAATTTCTACACATCTATTCTGCACCCATCCTTTTCCAATTTAAATTTATAACTCCTTGTGTGTTTCATCTGAAAAAAAAGGATAGATGCCATCACCATTTAGTTTACTTAACCTTTTAAAAAGCTTTATATACATCGATTAGTGCCACCACACAGAATGCATGGTTTCTAGACTCCAATTTACAGAACCCTAGTTTTCAACTCACTTTAGTCTACTAAAACCTAAGCCTACACAACATTTTTCTTAAGATCCACTACTGGATTTCATCAAAGCACTACACATTTGGTCCTTGAGGTTGTCACAGACATTCTCTCAGATAGGCCAGACAAGCTGTTCTTGCTACCTGGGAGTCTAAAACGCTGATGGAACTGATATTCGGGTGACACTCAAGTCAAAGTGGACCCAATTTCGGCGAAGTCCGGACGGTCTATGACAGCCAAATCCTCTGCTTGCACCTTCACGATGGTGGGACTGTTAGTAATCCTGGGTATAACCTCCATGCATAAGTACATGGTGGGTGACCACCCAGGTGTGAACCAACGTAAGCAGGGGTCGAGGTGTGGCGCCCACACCACATGGAGGAACGCCGCCCCTCTATGTTACCAGGCAGTACTAGGTGGTAGATGACTCTCATCAACCGGTGAAATACCACCACTTTGCTTATTGGAGGCTTGAAGTGGTGGAACCCATGTTTAGTCTCTAGAGCTAAGTTCCGGCCAACCCTTCCCTATCTCTTCCATCATGCAGTATGATTGATGATTTTTGAGGTTATGATGAATGTCGTGGCGAGATCCAATATTCCTTACATTTCGAGGGTACAGCTCTAAAACGGTGTTCGCAGGCCGGCCGCTAGATAGTACACCGGACCAAACCTATTGGTAACTCTCTAGGAGGCTTCCGGATCAGCTAGTGTATAATCCTGCTACCTCTACTCTGCCAGATAGTGACTGGAGGGAGTCCGAGTAGTGTGTATGCGGGGAGCATTGTCGAGGCCACGCTTTGTCAAGGATCTGGGTATATTCTTACCACATGTACGCCATATCCAAAATTTCATTACTTCACACAGCATGTCACACCCACTTTTTCTTACTATTGAATACGCCATGAATTGTCAAAATAATAGAGCAAGCTTATCTGCGAAAAGATCTAAACCTCCCAAGGACTTCCTAATTCATTTCACAAATATACGTGGTCTTAATTCCAATCTCAATGATGTCCATTTCCACTTGCAGTCTTCCAAACCCCATGTACTTTTTCTGACTGATTCTCAGTTATCAGTTGATTCAACTACTTCTCATCTCAGATGTCCAAATTATTTGCTGTATGATTCCTTTCGCCTCAAAGGTGGTACTTGTGCATATGTCCGTTCTGATATTCCCTGTCAGAGACTTGGCAATTTGGAATCTCCTCTCTTTGATCTTCTCTGGCTTAAAATCTCTCTACCTCATTGTGTCAAATTCATCTGTTGTCTCTACAGATCACAACTTGGTGATTGTCTCTTCTCCAATGGAACCTTTATCTCATGGCTATTCCCAACCTCGTATTGTTTGGCATTACAAGAATGCAAAATGGGATGACCTGCGAGACTTCTTTTCTTCTTTTCCTTGGTCTGATTACTGTTTCAAAACTTCTGATGTCAACGTTTGCTCAGATCGTGTCAGTGAAATTATTCTTGCAGGAATGGAATCCTTTATCCCACACTCCACTTTAAAATCTCGTCCTTTATCTAAACCTTGGTTTTCCAATAAATGTGCTAAGGCTGTCCAAGAGAAGAATGTTGCATATCGTAATTGGCTTGTTTCTAATTCTTCAGTTTCATTTTCTGCCTACACCAAAGCTCGCAACAATTGTAAAGCAGTTATTAATCAGTCCAAACTAGAGTTTGAACAGGCTAAGAGTTGAAAACTTGCTTCTTGCCCTAATGGTAGCCGAGCATTCTGGTCTCTTGCCAAAGCTATTGGCCGCAACTTTTGCCCATCTCTGCTCCCACCTCTGTCCAAACCAGATGGTTCTGTTGTCACTTCAGCCAAGGATAAAGCTGACCTGCTAGCATCCCATTTTTCTTCCAGCTCATGTATTAATGATCTTGGTAAAACACCTCCCACCATTCCTAACACACTCCATTCAATGCCTCCTGTGGTCTTCCGTCAAAAGGATATCAGAAGGATTTTGATGAATCTTGATGCTAAGAAAGCTCCAGGTCCTGATGGTATTTCTCCACTTGTTCTCAAAACCTGTGCTCCTGAACTTACTCCTATTCTTTGCCGCCTTTTTTCACTTTCTTATTCCAAAGGTGTTTTTCCTTCTGCTTGGAAATTTGCTCATATCCAGCCAGTTCCTAAAAAGGGTGAGAAATCCCTCCCATCCAATTATCGTCCCATTGCAATTACTTCTACTCTTTCTAAAGTAATGGAGAAATCAATTAACCGCCAACTCTTAAACTACCTAGAAACCTTCCGTCTGATCAACGATCGCCAGTATGGATTCCGTCAGTGTCGATCCACTGGTGATATTCTGGCTTATGTTACCCATTTATGGACTAATTCAATGGAAAGGTTCGGTGAAACACAAGTAGTTGCTCTTGACATCTCAAAGGCTTTTGATCGTGTTTGGCATAAAGGTCTTCTAAACAAGCTTCCATCTTATGGTTTGCCAACTGTTTTTAGTAATTGGTTATCCAGTTTTCTCTCTGATCGCTCACTGAGGGTAATGGTAGATGGCTCTCTGTCTTCTAACTTCTCCACTAATGCCGGTGTCCCCCAAGGTTCAGTTCTTTCCCCCACTCTTTTCCTCTTGTATATCAATGACCTTCTTCCATTGACTGGAAACCCTATCCATAGTTTTGCCGATGATAGCACATTGCATTCAACTTTCCATTTTGAGAAACCTTGTCCTGCTCAATCAGCTTCAAGTTCTCGAAAATCTGCTGCCAATTCCTTAAATGCCGATCTTCAGGTAATTCTCCAGTGGGGCAAAGACAACTTAGTTGATTTCAACCCTTCTAAAACTCAGTCTTGTCTTATATCTCGCAAAAAGGATTCTTCTGCTCCTATGCTTATCTTTAGTGACACTCCGATTTCTAGGCAAAATGATATATCTCTTTTGGGGATTACCCTGACTTCTAATCTCTCTTGGCACAAGCACATTACAAATATTGCTTCCTCTGCATCTAAAAAACTTGGTTTTCTCTTTCGCTCTCGGCGTTACTTTTCTTCCAAACAGCTGCTCACTCTGTATAAATCGCAAATCCGCCCTGCCATGGAATATTGTTCCCACATCTGGGGTGGTGCCCCCAAAACCTCTCTCAGGCTTCTTGATTCCATTCAGAAGAGGGCAGTTAGGTTAATTAATGATTCATCTCTAACAGAGTCTCTCCACTCGCTTTCTCATAGACGTACTGTTTCTGCTGCATGCCTCTTCTACAGATACTTCCATGGGCACTGTTCTTCTGAATTGGCTTCTATAATTCCCGCTCTCTTTTTCAAAACAGTCCGAACACGTGCCGCCACCAGCCAACATCCATTTACTGTCCAACTTCAAACCCACAGAACCAACTTTTCATCTTCCTCATTTATTCATTCAACTGCCGTTTTCTGGAACAACCTTCCTTCATACGTATTTCCTGAAAATTACAATCCACAGAAGTTCAAGTCCAATGTCAACAAATATCTTCTTTCGTCTTCTCAACCTCCAACCCAAGCACGGTACTAAGTACTATAGGTTCTAATACCTCTCGTGTTTGGGGTTCTCATAAAAAAAAAAAAAAAACCATTAAATTAGCTTTACATTAAACTTTTTAAACCATTAAACTTCCTTCAACATGTCTACAGTGTAGACATGTTGAAGGAACCCCTCCTAATAATAAATATTTATGGGTAACAAAACTATATGCAATCCTCCATCTTGATAATAAACCTTCCTCTCTCTACAAATGGATAAGAGGCTGGAATTCAAATATACAACTCAGGTTTTATTCTGCATAGCTTATTACATGCTTGGTTCCTCCACAAATTTGCCCATGCCTATCTACTCCTCTCTGTAAAGGTTTATCTGAGGTCTGTAAGAGGGAAAAACTGGAAATCCTATTTCTTCTCCTGTTTGGTTTTTTTGGTACATGATCAGCCATCTCACTGTCGCTATTTTCTAACATAATTCACTAGTGATGTTCTACAACAAGGTTGTTTCCATCAAGAGCCATTAATCCTATGTACTCTCCATGTATAGAAATACATTTCTCCCATCTATGGATCAGTTGTTTAATTCCTTGATCATAGAAGTCCGCACTTTTTGCCTGAAACAATGATTCCACTTCATTGATGACTTCCCGAGATGAATCAAAGAGGCGTCCATGCAATGGTTTCTTCATTTCTCAAAACAAGAAGAAGTTGGATTGGATTGGATATTTTACTGGCGCATCAGCTTCTATGGCTATAATGCGCCAAACTTATGATTTATGGCTTATTCAATGATGTCTTTTGTTATGAATTTTATATCAAATTATAGTAGTTAATCCGTTTGAGAAACTGGAAGACTTCGGATATATTAGATTTATCTGACAATATTGTTCTTAATGAAAATGTGTCCATTCCTTTTAAGGATTTAAAGGTAATCTGACGCTGTCGTGTGAAGTTAGGGCAGTCAAGTAGGATATGTTGGATCGTTTGCACTGTTTGACAGTCGGAGCACTGCGGCGGAGATTCGGCTCGGAGTAGATAGGAGTGGGTAACATTGGTGTGTCCTATTCTTAATCTGCTCAGTATAACTTCTTCTTGTCTGTTGGTTCTTGTACTGGTTTTCCATTGTTGTAACAGCGGTTTTATCTGTAATAATTTGTTACCAGCCTGTTCCTGCCATTTTTGTTGCCACTGCTTTTCGCCACTATTTCGAATTGTAGTTTTATAGTCCAGGTATGGTATTTTTATGCTATTGTTGATTGGGCCTTCTGCTTGTTTTGCTGCTTGGTCTGCCTGTTCATTGCCATCTATTCCTACATGTCCGGGAACCCAGCAGAATCTTATGTTCTGCTTTCGCTTTGCTAGTTTTGAAAGCGTGTTATGTATTTTACATACGGTCGGATGGGTATTGGTGGTGCTATCCTTTAAGGCTTGCAGAGCATTGAACGAATCGGTAAATATTATACTGTTGGCGATGTTGGTTAGCCATATATGGTTTATGGCTAGTTGTATAGCCTCCAGTTCTGCCGTATAAATGCTGCACTCAGTTGGAAGTAGTTTGGAAATGATGGTGTTGGGGAATTTGGCTGCAATTCCTACTTTGGTTTCTGTTTTGGAGCCATCTGTGTATATCAAGGTAGAATTACAATGTTGGTCTCTGTAGGCTGCGTGTAATTGTTGGAAATTTTGTGTAGGTAGGGAATCTTTGTTCCATTTACGCATATGAAGATCGCATATCGTTTGAATGGTATCCCAAGGTGGATATGGAATTTTAGGAGAAACTGCTATCTGACTGAGATCTAAATTACGTTGCTGGATTAGGTCTCTTAAATATATGCCTGCTGGTTTGTTAGCATTTGGATGTGCTCTATATAAGTTTTCCAAACTTGGTTCGTGTAGGATTGTCCATGTCGGGTGGTCAGGTATTGATTTTATCTTTGCAGCGTAGTATAACAACAAGTTTTGTCTCCGGAGTTGTAGTGGTGGTTCATGAGCCTCTGCATATAGGCTGTGGACTGGTGAGGTGCGATATGCTCCTAAAGCTGTTCGTAAAGCGCTGTGGTGCACTGGATCTAGCCACCTCAGGGCACTTGGTTTGGCTGAGTTATACACTGGGGCTCCATAGTCTAGTCGAGATCTTATGAGGGCTCTGTATAATCGCAACAGAGTAACTCTATCTGCACCCCAGGTCGTTGCGGACAAGACTCTCAAAAGATTTAGTTTCTTGAGGCAGTTTGTTCTTAGTTGTTTTATATGTTCTAAAAAAGTTAGTTTTTTATCAAGAATAAGTCCAAGAAATTTTATGGTTGGCTTGATTGGGATTAACTGTCCATTAAGTTTTAATTCCGGATCTAAATGAAGGTTTCTTTTCCTACAGAAGTGTACGCCTACAGTTTTTTGTGTTGAGATCATGAAACCATTTTCCTGAGCCCAGTTGCTGACTTTGTTTATTGCACCTTGTAGCTGGCGTTCTATTGTTCTCATGTTTTGGGATTGGAAAGAAATACTGAAATCATCTACGTAAAGAGCTGTATTTATGGAGGATGGTATATGTTGGGTTATAGAGTTTATTTTTATTGCAAATAAGGTGGCACTGAGGACTGATCCCTGTGGTACTCCTTCTTCTTGTAGGAAGACCTTTGAGTGTGTAGTTTGTATTCGTACTTGGAAGGTTCGATGCTGTAAAAAGTTTTGGATGAAAACAGGGAGATGTCCTCTTAGTTTTAAGTTATATATGTCCCGGAGAATGCCATAGCGCCAGGCTGTATCATATGCCTTTTTGATATCGAAGCATATCATGACTAAATGTTGTTTTTTAATGAAAGCATTTCGTATGTTGTTTTCTATTTTAATCAATAGGTCCAAGGTTGATCTATGTTTCCTGAAGCCACACTGCACTGGGCACAAAAGGTTATGGTTTTCTAGGTACCACATGAGTCTTGAATTTATAATCTTTTCCATTAACTTTCCTAGGCAGCTGGTAAGTGCAATTGGACGGTAGCTGTTTAGATTAGTAGGATCTTTGCCAGGTTTTGGGAAAGCGAGGACAATTGCATGATGCCACTTGCTAGGAAATTCTTGTTCCATATAAATTCTGTTGTATAAAAGAAGTATAGATTGTAAAGATTCTTCGCTGAGTTTCTTTATCATTATATAATTAATGCCATCTGGACCTTCTGCACTTTGTTTTGTTTGTGACAGTACCTTATGGAGTTCTGCTATGGTTAGTGGATGGTTATATTGTTCTAAATATTTTGTGGAGAATTTTAAGTTGTATTTTTCTTGATGATTTTTATATTTCTGGAATTCCGGTGAATAGGATGTGGTGGCAGATATTTTGGCGAATGTTTCACCTAAAGCATTTGCTATTTCTTTTGGATCAGCGATGTCTTGTCCTTGCCAGTTGATAATTGGATGTACTAAATTTTGGTATCTATTGTTCATTTTTCTTATTTTATCCCAAACTGTTTTAGTATTTGCAGTTCTATTTATAGTTGAGGCGAAACGTATCCAGGAGGCTTTCTTGCATGCCCGTCTGACATATCTTGCTCTTGCTCTCATTTTTTTGAAATGTATTAGATTGTCTGTGGTAGGATTTTTGCGAAAAATATTCCATGCTCTGTTTCTATCTCGTTTTGCTTGGGTACATTCCTCATTCCACCAAGGCTTTGGGAATAGGGGAAGTTTGGTAGACGTTTTTGGTATTGATTGTTCTGCTGCTTGGCTAATTTGATTTGTTACATATTGTACTGCTTGGTCAATGGTTAGTTGTCGGACTCTCTGTTGTTCTATTACTGCTAAATTTTTGAATTTTTCCCAGTCTGCTTTGTGAAATTTCCATTTGGGTTTTCGTCTGGATTGACATAGGGTGTCTTTTGTTAAAGTGACAATAATGGGGTAGTGGTCACTATGTAATGGTTCATCATGAACTGTCCATTCCAAAATAGGATATAATGCTGGGGAGCATAAAGTAAGGTCTATCGCTGAGCTTGTTCCTGTTGGAAGGTGGAAATACGTGTGTTTTCCACTGTTCAGGAGGATTAGATTTTTGGCATCTATTATTTTTTCTATTTGATGTCCTCTTTTGTTAAAATCAGTATTTCCCCATAAATGGTGATGTCCATTTAGATCACCCATTATACAGTAGGGAGGGGGTAGTTGATCTATTAGTTCTTCTAAGTCTTCGTAATTTATTTCCTGGTTCGGAGGTAAATATATTGATACTATTGTTATTAAACGACTTGTTGCTATACGGACTGCTACTGCCTCAAGAGTGGTTTGTAGGTGGACTGCTTGGACTGGTATATGAGAGTTGACAAGGATTGCTACTCCTCCATGGGCTATAGAATTATTTATTCGGTCTCGTCTATGTATACTGTAATTCTTGATTAAGATTGCATCGTCAGGTTTTAGATACGTTTCTTGTAAGCAGAAACATATCGGGTGATATTGAGAAATTAAATCACGAACATCGTCAATATTCTTACGGAAACCTCGGCAATTCCATTGAATAAAAGTACTACTCATTGTTTTGTTTTAGATGAGTTTTCTGGTTGTTTTCTCGTTACTGTTTTAAATTTTTCTGTCCGTGATTTGTCTTTTTTAGGGAAATATGGCTTTCCAGTGTCCATATCTTCTTCGGCAAATATTTCTAGAACGGGTTCTTCTTGTTGTGTTTTTCCTGCTGTGTCCATTTGTTCAGCAGCATGGTGCATTATTATCGAGGTATCTTCTTTGGTTTTTCCCTGCGGTGGTGAAAATACTATTGGTGGAACTGAGATAGGGGTGTTTGCCGCCTGTTCTCGTTTCTGCTGTTTTGGGGGCATGAGCCATTTGCGTGCCCAGTCTGACAACGATTCATTTGGTGCTATTGTAACGTCGGTTTGTGATCCTGTTGTTTGTTGGTTCTGGGTTATTTGCACTACTTGAGCTATCTGTGCATAGGTAGGTTTCCTTGTGTTGGCTGGTTGTATCGTCTTTCTGGCTTCCTGGTACGTAACTTTGTGTTCTGCTTTGTATCTTTGGATTTTCCTTTCCTGTTTCCATCTTTCGCATTCTCGAGAATAAGCAGTGTGGCTTCCACCACAGTTTGGGCATTTAGGATGCTCGGTTGTGCATTCTTGGTTGGTGTGTTCTCGGGAACCACATTTGGCACATATTGCTGTTCCTCTGCATGTTGTTTGTGAATGTCCGTATTTTTGACATTTAAAGCATCGAATAGGATTTGGTATGTAGGGTCGGATTTGACAAAGCAAGTATCCTGCTTTCACATGCTGTGGTGGATTTGGAGTGTTGAAGGTTAAAATGATATTTCTGGTCTGGATGATTATTCCTTCTTTTTTGACCGTTATTCTTTTAACATGAATGACTCCCTGGGCTTTCATTTCTTGTAATATTTCTTCTTCTGTTATACTGAGGAGATCCCATTCAGAGATTACTCCTTTCGAGGTGTTTAAAGTATTATGGGGTGTAATGGATACTGGGACTCCTCCAAAAGTGGACGTTTTCATTAGTTGCTCTGACTGTCGTATATTGGCTGTCTCAATTAATAGGTCGCCTGATTTTAATCTTTTTACTGCTTTTGGAGTTCCAGCTATGCTTTCCAGACATTTTTGTATCAGGAAAGGGGATAATTTTCCAGTGGACTGTTTGCCCGTAGAATGAATGATGAGATACTTTGGAGCAGGTATCTCATATATATCGGTTTTTTGCCTTTTGGCCATGTTTGTACAAATTTCTTCATGTTCTTGAGTTGACTGGGCCATGTTAGAGGATTTTGTGATTTTGTTGTCAGAATCCATGCTGTTTGCTCCTTTTCGCCCTGGGAGTGAGAGCTTTTCCTCCCAGGTTTCCAGCCCCGCCACGTGGAGGCAGGAGCGGTGCCACCTAGTGACCAAGCGGGAAAAAAAATAGGTTAGTAGGTGATTAATATAAAGAAAGGTGACTTTCCTTTCTGTATTAGTAAGTTTTAATGTGCTAAATGTTATTAATATATACAGTAGGAGTTTAAGGAGATTGCAAAAACTCACACAAAAAATAAGCTCTTTATAATAACTGGCACGCTAGAAAATTCGCTGAAAGGTCGCTCGAATCACTACGCTTGGCACTCGGGGCCCAAGAAGAGGTCTGGCGGTACTAGATCAAAAGAATAGGGTGTGTGCTGCAGTAGTTCAAAGGTGCAATAGACAACAAAGTTGGTGGTGGCAACAGCCATGTGAGCCGGTGCAATGTCTGACAGAAAACGGACACCTTTGGTTAACATTCCACGCCTTTTTCAAAACATCTCTGTAGTATTCTCCAGCAAGTATGTAACCACGAGGTAGTTAATCTGCCTTTTATGTCCCAAAAAACAGAAATCACCTTCTTCACAAGTAGAGTGGTCTTTGCCTTTTTAGGAGGTGTGCTTCCACTGCTTTGACATGTCTTTAGTCTCCGGATCATACTGGTATACCCAGCATTTGTAATTTTTCACAACCTAATCAAAAAAGTACTCAACATCTGCATTACACAAATTCAACAGTTGGAGAGAACATTACATTAGACATTGCTTCTGCAAAGCGTTCAGCAATCTTGGAACCCATCGTGTGGAGACCTTAGACATGTACAAATGGTCATGTAAAATGCTGTGGGCAGACCCATAACTAATTCCCACTGCATTTGCGATGAAATGAATTATCACATGTCTATCATTCAGCAACAGCTGCTCAACCTTTGCAATCGGTCCTTGAGCATGTCACAGACATTCTCTCAGATATGCCAGACAAGCTGTACTTGCTACCTGGGAGTCTAAAACGTTGATGGAACTGATATTCGGGTGACACTCAAGTCAAGTAGACCCAATTTCGGCGAAGTCCGGACAGTCTGAGACAGCCATATCCTCTGCTTGCACCTTCATGATGGTGGGACTGTTAGTATTCCTGGGTATAACCTCCATGCACAAGCACATGGTGGGTAACCACCCAGGTGTGAACCAATGTAAGCAGGGGTCGAGGTGTGGGCACCACACCTCGACCCCTGCTTACACAGAGGGCACACCGGACCGACCCTCTGTGTTACCAGGCAGTACTAGGTGGCAGATGACTCTCATCAACCGGTGCAATACCACCACTTAGCTTATTGGAGGCTTGAAGTAGTGGAACCCATGTTTAATCTCCAGAGCTAAGTTCCAGTGAACCCTTCCTTATCTGTTCCATTATACAGTATGATTGATGATTTATGATGAACATCGGCGAGATTTAATATTCCTTACATTTCGAGGGTACAGCTCTAAAACGGTGTTCGCAGGCAGCAGCTAGTTAGTACACTGGACCGAACTTATTGGTAACTCTTTAGGAGGCTTCCAAATCAGCTAGAGTAGAATCTTGCTACCTCTACTCTGCCAGATGGTGACTGGAGGAAGTCAGAGTAGTGTGTATGCGGGAGGCATTGTCAAGGCCACGTTATGTCAAGGATCTGGGTATATTCTACCATATCCAAAATTTCATTACTTCATACAGCATGTCCCACCCACTTTTTCTCACTATTGAATACACCATGAATTGTCAAACTAATAGAGTAAGCTTAACTGCGAAAAGATCTAACCCTTCCAAACACTTCGGGGCTCACATCTGGTGAGTATAGGCTTGGCACACCCAGGGTCCTGAGCTGGATATCATCATTCTTCTCTTTCTTGGTGATTCCCTTCTACTTTTGTCTCTCTCTCTCTCTCTCTCTCTCTCTCTCTCTCTCTCAGGGTAATTTGGGAATTTTTTTTTTTTTTTTGGCTGGTGCAGCATAAGCCTCAGGCTTCCTTGCACCATATAGCTAATACTAATAATAATAACTTCCTAATTCATTTCACAAATATACGTGGTCTCAATTCTAATCTCAACGATGTCCATTTCCACTTGCAGTCTACCAAACCCCAATTACTTTTTCTGACAGGTTCTCAGTTATCGGTTAATTCAACTACTGTTCATCTCAGTTGACCAAATTATTCGCTGTATGATACCTTTCGCCTAAAGGTGGTTCTTGTGCATATGTCCGTTTCGATATACCCTGTCAGAGACTTGGTAATTTGGTAATTTGGAATCTCCTCTTTTCGATCTTCTCTGGATTAAAATCTCTCTACCTCATTGTGTCAAATTCATCTGTTGACTCTACCATTCTCCCAACTCCACTAATCACTTGGAGCTATTTGACTTCCTCTCTTTGCAACCTGAATTTCTTCAGTTCAACTTTTCTAACAGTGAAGTAATTTTCCTTGGTGATTTTAATGTTCACAACTCCAGCTAGCTTCCGTTTTCTAGTCACACCGACCCAGCTGGTTGAGAAGCAGCTTTTCCAATTACTAACAACCTTACACAGATTGTTCATTTACCTACACAAATACCGGACAATTGTAACCATACAGCCAACATGCTTGATCTTTTTCTCACAAACAACCATTCTAAGTACACGGTCGAAGTGAGAGGTCCTTTAGGCACCTCAAGATCACAACTTGGCGATAGTCTCTTCTCCAATGGAACGTTTATCTCGTGGCAATTCCCAACCTCGTGTTGTTTGGCATTACAAGAATACAAAATGGGATAACCTGCGAGACTTCTTTTCCTTGGTCGGATTACTGTTTCAAAACTTCTTATGTCAACGTTTGCTCTGATCGTCTCAGTGAAATTATTCTTGTAGGAATGGAATCCTTTATCCCACGCTCCACTTTTAAATCTCGTCCTTTATCTAAACCTTGGTTTTTCAATAAATGTGCTAAGACTGTTTAAGAGAAGATCTTTGCATATCGTAATTGGCTTGTTTCTAATTCTTCAGTTACATTTTCTCCCTACACCAAAGCTCGCAACAATTGTAAAGCAGTTATTAATCAGTCCAAACTAGAGTTTGAATAGGCTAAGAGTAGAAAACTTGCTTCTTGCCCTAATGGTAGCCGAGCATTCTGGTCTCTTGCCAAAGCTAGTGGCCGCAACTTTTGCCCATCTCTGCTCAAACCTGTGTCCAAACCAGATGGTTCTGTTGTCACTTCAGCCAAGGATAAAGCTGACCTGCTAGCAACCCATTTTTCTTCCAACTCATGTATTAATGAATTTGGTAAAACACCTCCCACCATTCCCAATGCTCTATTCAATGCCTGCTGTGGTCTTCCATCAAAAGGATGTCAGATGGATTTTGATGCTAAGAAAGCTCCAGGTCCTGATGGTATTTCTCCACTTGTTCTCAAAACCTGTGCTCCTGAACTTACTCCTGTTCTTTGCTGCTTTGTTCACTTTCTTATTCCAAAGGTGTTTTCCCTTCTGCTTGGAAATTTGCTCATATCCAGCCAGTTTCTAAAAAAGGGTGAAAAATCCCTCCCATCCAATTATTGTCCCATTGCAATTACTTCTACTCTTTCTAAAGTAATGGAGAAATCAATTAACCGCCAACTCTTAAACTACCTGGAAACCTTTTCCGTCTGATCTACGATCGCCAGTATGGATTCTGCCAGTGTCGATCCACTGGTGATATTCTGGCTCATGTTACCCATTTATGGACTAATTCAATGGAAAAGTTCGGTGAAACTCAAGCAGTTGCTCTCGACATCTCAAAGGCTTTCGATCGTGTTTGGCATAAAGGTCTTCTAAACAAGCTTCCGTCTTATGGTTTGCCTACTGTTTTTTGTAATTGGTTATCCAGTTTTCACTTTGATCGCTCAACTGAGGGTGATGGTAGATAGCTCTCTGTCTTCTAACTTCTCCACTAATGCCAGTGTCCCCCAAGGTTTAGTTCTTTCCCTCAATCTTTTCCTCTTGTATAATAATAACCTTCTTCCATTAACTGGAAATCCTATCCATAGTTTTGCCGATGACAGCACATTGCATTCCACTTTCCATTTTGAGAAACCTTGCCCTGCTCAATCAGCTTCAACTTTTCGAAAATCTGCTACAATTACTTAAATGCCGATCTCCAGGTAATTCTCCAGTGGGGCAAAGACAACTTAGTTGATTTCAACCCTTGTAAAACTCAGTCTTGTCTCATATCTCGCAAAAAGGATTCTTCTCCTATGCTTATCTTTAGTGACACTCCAATTTCTAGGCAAAATGATTTATCTCTTTTGGGAATTACCCTGACTTCTAATCTCTCTTGGCACAAGCACATTACAAATATTGCTTCCTCTGCATCTAAAAAACTTGGTTTTCTCTTTCGCTCTTGGCGTTACTTTTCTTCCAAACAGTTCACTCTGTACAAATCGCAAATCCACCCTACCATGGAATATTGTTCCCACATCTGGGGTGGTGCCCCCAAAACCTCTCTCAGGCTTCATGATTCCATTCAGAAGAGGGCAGTTAGGTTAATTAATAATTCAACTCTAACAGAGTCTCTCCAATCGCTGTCCCATTAACATACTGTTTCTGCTGCATGCCTCTTTTACAGATATTTCCATGGGCACTCTTCTTCTGAATTGGCTTCTATAATTCCCACTCTCTCTTTCAAAACAGTCCAAACATGTGCTGCCAACATCCATTTACTGTCCAACTTCAAACTCACAGAACCAACTTTTCATCTTCCTTGTTTATTTATTCAACTCCTGTTTTCTGGAACAACCTTCCTTCATACGTATTTCCTGAAAATTACAGTCTACAGAAGTTCAAGTCCAAGGTGAACAAATATCTTCTTTCGTCTTCTTAACCTCCAACCCAAGCACGGTACTAAGTACTATAGGTTCTAATGCCTCTTGTGTTTGGGGTTTACATAAAAAAAAAAAAAAAAATTGTTTCACTGTCTGTGGACGTTGATGGCTTCCTTTTCTTGGCTCATCAAAGACACTTGAACGACCGCACTGGAACTCCCATTACAGCTTTCATTTCTTCGTCAATTTTCTGAGCTTTCGTGTCCAGCAAATGCAGTAACTTGATCAGATTCCGGGCTTAACCTCTGGTGTACGATCATCTATGAGAACGAAATTTCATATGTTAGTGACTGAATATGTAGACTACTTATATTAAAAATGGCATCTTCCTACTGATGTTTTATCTAGGTCAGGGTATGAACCTTTTAATACCCCCTTGTATTCCAAGTTTGATCAACTTCAACTCTAGTCAATATAGAAATGACTTGAATAATTTTGGAAACTTAAACTTCGAAATATCACTGCATCTACTAAATGCTCAGTATTACACTGGTGTTCAAAGAAAGTGCATCACCCCTTAAAATTGTAATTGTCATCAGAATAACGTACGTATATGGCAATATTTCTTACGGATTGCATCAGATAAGATTGACACACATAGGTGATGACGTAATATAGCATCAGCTGTTACTTCCAGGTATATAAGCCTGCTCTGCAAGAGTTGCAGTCATTCCTTGACTGTGTCAGGATGATGAGTTCCTTGCAGTTGATACCACAAAGAGAGAGTGCTATTGTTGCTTCACTTGAGGAAGGATGTTCTTCCCTCATATTGCTTATAGAGAGTCTTGTAATCAGTCGACAGAGAGTAGATTTCTTTCCAAACTCAAGAATACCGGTTCTGCTGGTAGAAGAAAAGGAACCAGATGCAAACGAGTCTCTATGCCAAAATAGGACCGCCTTTTGAAGCACTTATGCCTTAAAAACAGCTTCTTCATCTGAGCTGAAAAGAGAATGGGAAGAAATTACAGGAATGGTAGCAAGTCAAGTAACAGTCAGAAGATACATCTTCAATGTAGCCCGTCATCCTAAGAAGAAGCCCCTCCTCACACAAAAAATGAAAAAGGCCCAATTAATTTGGTGTAAGGAGCATGTCATATGGACCCCCCGAGCAGTGGAAGTCAGTTATTTTCTCGGATGAGAAGAAATTCAACCTGCATGGCTCTGATGGGAGACAAATGATTTGCGTAGACATGGTGAAGAATACCATCCAGACTGTATGGTGGAAATTCCCTACAGCGAAATTCCTTACCAGCCAAATGATGAGGGTGCATTTCGTATTGTGGAGTAGGTCACCTGCAGTTTATAAAAGGTTCTGTAAATGCCAATGGATACCTGCCTATATTGGAAGGCAAATTGCTGCCAACCGTTAGAGACCATTTCAATCTGCCAAGTAACTGCATCTTTCATGACGACTCTTCTTGTCATTGGGTGAAAAGTGTAAGTAGACACTTCCGTACTTACTTAAGCTTCATTTCTGCATTAGAGGCTCGACAGTATGTATTTACATTTGTTACAGGTGAAAAAATGGTTGGAATAACGGTCCATTAGAACTCTAAGCTGACCAGGAAACAGCCCGGACCTGAATCCTATAGAGAAATGCTGGCATCGTGTGGAGTCTGCAGTTGCCAGAAAGAAACCAAAGACTCTTGTGAACTTCAGGAAACCATAATTCGTGTTTGGAACCATGAACTGTCAGTTGATTATCTTCATAAATTAATGTTGTCGATGCCTCAACGGTGTGCTGCTGTCATCAGGGCCAGAGGCGGTTCAACTAAATATTAGTTTGAACCTGGTTAACTTTTCATTTCTGTTTGGAACCATGAACTGTCAGTTGATTATCTTCATAAATTAATGTTGTCGATGCCTCAACGGTGTGCTGCTGTCATCAGGGCCAGAGGCGGTTCAACTAAATGTTAGTTTGAACCTTGTTAACTTTTCATTTTGTTTTCCATTTAAAATGATAAACTAAAGCAAATTGAGGGCTTGTGATAACATTTCAGCTATAATTGTCGAGTTTACCAAAACTGTTGTATAAAGGTTGCAAATGATCATTTTGGAATATTTTAAGAGCACCTGTCAAATATTACTTAGCTTTGCCTTAACTATTAATAAATATCTTTTGTTTATATTTCTATTTGTGATGCTAGTCATTAATGTAACATACCATCGTGAAAAAGGGTTAGAAATGTGAAATTCCTAGGTGATACACTTTCTTTGAACACCAGTGTAGATTCACCTGTATATATTTGATATCAATTATACTTTAAGTGAGAAGTTTGTTGTAAGGTAAGCACTGAAACTGTTTATACCACTGTAGGCACAAAAGTTCTCTGAGCTTTGCAGACAGGATGACAGGACAGCTTATGGAGTTTTGTCAATGACACACAGCAATTTTACTAGCAGGGATAAGGTGGTGATTGTCTCACTGTATATGGCAATGTTTAGGCTACATCAAGGACCGCAAACAAGTCTGGAGGTCTCATTTTAGGAAGGATCTAACAGAACAGGTACAAAGAAAGACAAAGAAATTGGTGAGAGGAACAAAAGGGTACTCTTATCAAGAAAAGCCACTTATGACATTTTTTCTCTTACTCAGACTATACACGTGGTAGGGCATAAGTTCGAACTGAGGAAGGATAGTTGCAGGAGATGTGCAGAAGTCTTCCTTCAACCAACAGATACTTGATTGCAGGAACAAACTTCCATCTGTTGTTGTGGAAGTGGGCAGTTGCAATTTGAATTCAAAAATGAACTATTGCAGAGACGATGCACAAGTGATACTGGAAGCTTTTTTTTTTTTTTTTTTTTTTTTTTTTAGCTGAAGCCGTATAAGCTTTCATTTCTTGCATCATTTGCCTCTACTAATACTAGGAATACAATTTACAGTCAGTAAGAGGTCATTAATATACAGGAGGAAAAGAGTGAGAAAGAACTGAACTCTGGGGAACTCCTGCATTAATAGAAGCGTTAAAAGACAAGACACACAATCTTCCAACACCCACAATGAGTATTCTGAGAGAAAACTGGATGCACAATTGCAAAAAACAGTTAGCAAGCCAAAAAATGGGAGCTTGTTTAGAGCCTTCATGCCAAACAGAATCAAACACTTTAGAAATGTCAAGAGCAACTGTTTGTTTCAACAAAATTTTTCCATTGAATCTGTCCAAAGATGAGTAGCATAATCCAATATACCACAAGTGGATTTGTCAGTTGATGGATTTCTGCCCTACTTGGCAAATAGTAGAGGTAAGTGCAATGGGCCAATAATTAGAATGGAGGGATGTCACCCTTTTCAGGAATTGGCTGAATAGGAGCAAACCTTCAACCAGAATGAGAAACACAAAAGGAATGACAGTGTAAAAGGCCAACACCAAACAGGATCAAAATCAAGAGAACAGGTTTGAAAAACAAATGGAAAAATGCCATCAGGACTTAGAGCCTTCTTGGCATCAAGATTGTTCAGAATTCTTCTAGCATCCTTCTAATGGAAGACACAGGTGGCACTAAGTATCAAGTATTACAGGAGGTGAAGGTACTAAGGAAATGGAAGAAAAATAACTGCTAATAAGTCACAATGAGCAAGCTGTGTCTTTAGCTGATGAGAGTGTAGATGGACAGGAGTTGCAGCCTTTTGCAAGGCTTGACAAACAGCTTGAACAAGAGAGCAGAATGCTCAACTATTATATGAACAAAAAAGCAAGTTTTTTACTCTCGGCCTGTTCAAATTTGAGCTTGTAAAAAAAAAAGGTAAAGTGCAGCCATTATCAACCCACTGCAGGATGGAAGCCTCCTCAACAATTCATGATGAGGGAAGTGGACCATAATCTGCCACGCTGGCCCAGTGCGGGTTGGCAGATCGACCATATTCAGCAGTCAGGGACTTGAACCCCGGTCTCTCAAAGAGCGTGTGCTACTACACTCCCGCTCCTGACCACTCAGCTACGGAGGCCTGTAATGATTAACATCTGTTTTATAATTGTAAAACAATTATAAAAATGAAGCTGGAGATTTGGATATACTCCAAATACAATATGGATATACTCCAAATGCAATATTTATTTAAAGAAAAAAGTGGTGTTTAGATAAAGGATGCATTTTAGGGTGGGTTATAGAATAAAGTATTTCATCCCAACAAAAACAATTTCACTAACGATCTGAGCAAACACAGGGATCAGAAGGTTCAAAACAACAAACAAACCAAGGAAAACAACAGAAATCAACACAATTAAATTTCACATTTCTGAAATGCACACAAGAGGCAAAGAATGACATGAGTGAGCGAGAAAGAGATACTCCACTGGAGAAGAGACCATCACCACATTGTGATTTGAACCACCCAGAGGACCACTAACACTGATTGTGTACTTTTTTTTCCTGGTAGGAAAAATCATCAAAGGTGTTGGGTGTATGGTTTAGAATATTTGGTATTCTAGTAAAGTACATGATTAAGGCTGTGTGAGGTCAATTATTAATAATTGCAAATGCCTCTTCTCAATCAACTGAAGCCAACTGGAGTTAAGCATTAAAATCACCAAAGAAAATTATCACACTTTTTTTTTTTTTAATAAAAATTGGGAAAGCATGACTGCAAAATATCAAGTTTCAAAGAAGAAGGGGTAAGAGTTCTGAGTGATGCTCAGAGAACATCAGAGGCAAACAGACAAATGATAGAAAGATTTGAAAGATTTAGGAGGTTTAAATCTTTTCATGGATAAGTTTGTTCTATTAGTTTGACTTTTCAAGAGGCATTCACTAGATAAATTTAAAGCAGAGGGGAGGGAGACACGTTGTATGAATTAATGATACTTTTGAACATGGCATACACACACCAAAAATACACCCAGCTCCTTGTCATAACATAGCCTCAACAGTGCCACGAATACATACAATTTCTTTCTTTCTCTCTCTCTCTCTCTCTCTCTCTCTCTCTCATCACTAGCTAGCATGCTACAGGCAATGGGATTATACACTAGCTGATCCAGATACTGCCTATAGAGTTATCAATAGGTTCAGTATAGTGGACTACCTAGCAGCAGGCTGCCATAGCTGAGTGGTCAAATGCAAGGATACTGAAATACACACACTTTGAGTGGTGGTAGTTCCAGCCTGTGGAACTAAATACAATAATGTTCTTATATTATTTATATACTGTGAACTCCTCTGACCTTATGTGTTCTTTCTGGAGTATAAACAGAAATTTCATCTAGTAGACAAGGTGTTAACACTCTTTTAGATCTGTACCAATGAAATGTAAGGAATATTGTATTTCACCATGATTCCACTACTTCATGCCACCATTAAGAAGTGATGGTGATGCAACAGATGAGTCATCTATCGCCCTAGTACTGCCGGGTGACACAGAGGGTTGGCGACACTGTGTGGTATGGAGGCCACACCTTGACCCCAGCTTACATTGGTTTACACCTGGGTGGTCACCTCCAGTATACTAAATACAGTGTTTCACCCCTTGCACATGGAGGGTATACCGGAGGAACACTTCTGCTATCATGAAAGAGCAAGCAGAGGATTTAATTGTTGCAGAATGACCATATTCACCAAAATTTGCACTTGACTCGCAAATAGGACCTGAATATTAGTTCCCAGAAAGCAAGTCCTAACCTATCATACCTGAAAGAATATCTATAACAAGACTCAGGGACCAATATTACACACATAAACAAATTAAGTTTAAATTATGTAAATAATAATAATAATAATACTGAAAATATAGTAAAGTAGACATCAATAGTTGCAACAAATTTACAAACTACACAATGATTGAATAATAAAATAATGAACCAAATTAAGAATAGGTATGCAGATTGGTCAAGCCAAGTAAGATACAAATACAAAGGGAAAAAAGTATACTTAGCTGCAGCAATAAAAGGTGGCATAGAATAAATTAAGTGGTGCCCCAATGAATGACATCCACTGCCAAACTGTGGGAAATAGCACTATATACAAAACTAAAAACTTACAACAACATAACCATTAACATAAAACAAAGATAAATCAAAAGCCTGATCATGAGTCCTATCTAGTTGGAAAGCCACAGGGGTCTACAAAGGTCATGGAATTGCTGTCTTTTGAACATTAAATCAATACATAGACAACTGGCAAATAATGATGATGAAGAGATGATGCAAAAGATATGCAAAGCTGTGGTCCTTATGCAGTGAGAAATTAACATAGCAGAAGAAAGCACTCGAAAGCAATGTCAAACTGCTAATCAAGAACAAAGTTAAATAGGAAATAACTAGGATATAATATATTAGATGACAACATGGGCTTATAAACAGAAATTTAATCTAGTAGACAAGCTGTTAACACTCTTTTAGAGATGTACCACAGAAATGTAAGGAACACTGATTTCACCAGGTGCACTTGATAGCAGCAAGCTATCGATATACATCGTTAAAAAAAACCTTACTGTGTAACATACTAAAATTAAGTTATCGGGCTTGGCCATTCTTCATACCTGTTCTTAATTTGGTTCAATATCGTTATTATTTTTATAAATGCACCTAACGTTGTCCCCCGCTATTGGGCTGTTCATATTGCGCTCTTTTCTATAGCGTTCATATTGAGTATATTTTGGTACCGTTCCCCAAAGTTGCACCCTGTTCATCCGGAATAGCGCTATTCATTCACTCCAAACGACACAACAGGAATTATCCCTTGGATGTATTTGGGTACCTGAGATGCACTGTCGGAAAAAAAATTTTACGGTAATCTCTTCAAATACTGTATTATTACAAAACTATACACTTTATGCATCATCCAAACAGGCGGTGTTAGTGAAAAGGGAGCGCCGGCTGGGGATTCTAATTAGCTGAAGTTTATTAAAGTGCTGTTTGTAAAACTTCTCTTTAGGAACTATCGTTTCCCAACAGGGTGTTACTTTGAGCTGCAGTGCTCAGTAGCACAGCTAAGCAATACTGTTCAGTTTTGGTTTACCGTAAAGCAGGCCTGGCCAACCCAAATCATTCTGCGGGCCACACATAAAGCAATATTTTAAAAATAAAAAATCAAATGCCATAAATATTTATTTTATTCATTCAATTTTATTATATTTACATCCATGAGAAATTTGCTTTTCTTTGCGATCACTCGATTTTTTTTAAAAATCTAATTTAATATCGGTAGTTGCACATCTTAATTTATTTTCATCTGTTATTGAAGCTCGAGATTTACTTTTAATATACAGTATTTCATTTTTGAAAAGAAAGTTTCACAAACGTCTGTGGATTCGAAGGTGCTCACAATTTATTGTGCAAAAAATCTTAATTTGGATACTTTTCCGCTGTCGCATAAGTGTTGTAAAAGTTGATTTTTGATGTCGTGGCGCGAATGTGTTTTAATTCATTGTTGCACTGTAAATCAATTACTGTACTGTACTTCCATCTACAGAGTTTCCAGTTCGAAGAAAGGAAGTGGTGGGGATTCGGGCAAGTACAGCTGGTCTAGTATTATTTCTCGTTATTTATCGTGCCTAGTGCAAGCTAGTGAATGATTTCCAACTGATGTAGTCAGTAGAATAAAAATCATCTGGCGGGCCGCATGCTCCCTGCGGTTAGGCCAGATCTGTAGTAAAGGGGCCAGATCCTTAGCACAGTCAATTCTGCTATAACGCGCATTTTTGCAACGCAAATTTGCTCCAACGCGACTGATATATTAGGGAACAATGCGTCGCCACCGAAACAATGTTGTTACGGCGGCGACTGTATAATGCGATTTTCGCGCTGGCTCATGCGCTATTTCGTCTGCGAGTAACACTAGGTGAACACAAAACCCGGCACCAAGCTGAATGGCGACCTGCGCAGCACATACAAGTTTACGAAGCTTAAAAATTTTCAAACGTCAAATGTGTGAGGGCTATATTTTTCATTTACTGTAGTTGTATTGGTCGGAGATGCTGTTGTCATTCCCTGTATTCACAAGATAACAGGTGATTATTGTAGGACTACCCCTGTTTTCAGGAGCTTACATTTTTCTGTTCAAACAGAAATTTCATGAGGACTAATAGCGTAAGCAGAGGAGCACATTTCTGGAGGTCATTACCATAGAACAATAAAGTAATTTGCGGTTCCCGGTTTATTGGGCTTTTCAGTTAGTGCAATCTAATTATAAACTGTAGTAAACTCTATCTTACTGCATTTGCGATAATACCGATAACTAGAATTCTGTGGAATTTTACGTTATTATGGTGAAATGTGTTTCCCTTCCATGAAATCTGCAATCATATAGAGAAACAAAAATAAATTTTCAGAATCTCCTCTTCATTCCTATTTTTTAAGCTTCGTAAACTTGTCTCACTTATACGTACCCGTGTTCGTCATTATTGATTGCTTATCTTTTTTTTTACTGTTTTTTTAAATTTTACAATCCCAAAAAAAAAAAAAAAAAAGAATATCAGTGAACAGAAATATCAATCGAACTTCATATCTTGTCAGGTGCAATATTTAGTGTGATATTTATTTATTAGAAATGTTCTAGTAGTAGTAGAATAATCAGTGGTGAGTTATAAGTGGGCTCGAGAGAGCCCATTGCTATTTCCCATTGCTATTTTTTTTTTTTTTTTTGAAAATTTGCGAGACCATTGTTGAGACGATCATTTATTTTTACAAATAAAATCCTGACTGCAATTATTAAGTATCCAAAGCCGAAACTACGGGGGAGCGGGGGCCCCATTCCCAGCATTTTAATGGCGCAATCGATCGGTTATGTATTTTAAAATTGCTTCATTTTTGATTTAATTACAGTCGGACCTCTGTTTAACGAACTTCTTTATAGCGAATTTTTGATTCTCCTTGTTAATTATATTTAATATGGTTTCCGTTGAACAAAGAAAAATTTCCTTGTAAACGAACAGATTACGAGACAACTTTGTATGCATTTTTTCTCACCCCTGGCCTTTTAGGTAAATTAGAAAGTGCGAATTAAGGGTGAAAGGGATTACCGTTTCGCAATGTTAGCGGTGTCCGTAACATACCGAGAAGTCGCGTAGTCAATATGCTTTCTATAGCCAGTCCTGAGGATTAAGAAGATTCTCGACACGAATTATAGCCTCTGGTCAACCTGTAATGTGGTTCCCCTTTACTCCGACAAACGGGCATATGTTTTTCGGAGAAGTGAGTGATCCATGCCTTCAAGTAAAATTTCTCCTGTCTGTGTTTACATGGTCACAGTAGCTGAATATCCGTGTGATTCCGACATTTTTGCACTGTATTCAAATAACTAGTGAGGGTAGGCAACGTAGAGTGTGTGGGGGGAGGGGGGTTTGAGGCAACTAAGGTATTATATAAACTTTACGAAGATGAAATGTTGGCAGATTTTGAAACTTTGTCGAGATTTTCACTATGTAGAAAAATGTTCTAAAATATAATGGCATACAGGCAATGATTAGCATCATATCACCAATCTCCAAAAAAAACTAGCGCAAATTAAGGATGATTGCTAAAGAGCTTGATGTGGAAAACTATAAAGATCGATCGGGTGTTCGGGGCCACGATGAGAAGCTTGTAGCTTGCGGGACGGTAGTTGTGGATTGGAGGAATTATCCCGCTTTGTGCAAACATTTTGAAACACTTTTTCATTACACTTTGTGCAAACATGTACAAATATTTGTATTGTTGCAATCATACTTATTGCAGTAGTAACTTCACGAAGCATGATTGTGACGTCATACTATTAAAAAACTTCTAAAAGGTTAGAACTCCAGACACTGTCGTATCCGGTTATCATTGTAAGGCGAGGCATGACGACCAGTTTTTTTTTTTTTTTTTTTTAGATAGACCTAGGACCGTTTTACACATTCACTTATACGCATGGTTAAGGGAGTAATAAGCGCATCTGTCCACCCCCTGACTCCAGATATCATAAGTCACTAGAAGAATGCATTATACACACCCGTTTCTGTAATCTCTATACCAGTTTTGCTAGGTTAACTTTACGTAATTACTTGGTGAAGAATAATTTGGAATAATGAGAGTAATTTTTTTTTTTAATATATGTACTTAATTTTAAATAAACAGGGTAGTTTACATATATTACAGCAAACCGTAATAGGAGATTCAAAGCCCTACAGGTATGTATCAGATTAAAATATCATTGTACTACCTCACCTCCATATCCGGTGGTGGTCAGTCTAAAAATGTTATATACATATATAACATTTTTAGTTTATATACATATATATACACACATGTATATACATATAACATATACATACACATATATATACATACATACATATATATATACATACATACATATATATATATATATATATATATATATATATACACATACATATATATACATATATATACACATACATATATATACATATACACATACATATATATACACATATATATATATACATACATATATATATACATACATACATATATATATACATATACATACATACATATATATTATACATATACATACATACATATATATATACAATACATACATACATATATATATATACATACATACATATATATATATACATATAC